>NC_089826.1:75987829-76289368 GCF_035046505.1 Tiliqua scincoides
CAAACCCCGGCCTGGGGGCCAGATGCGGCCCATAGCGAGCCTCTATCCAGCCTCTTGTCCCCTGAAAGCCTCTGGCCCACCCGACTGAACGTGACGAGAGCTGTGCTCTGATTGCATCTGAAGGGTGTTCTGAGCGCCAGAGAGGCCGATTGAATGAGCCCACTCATTCATTCATTCATCTAAGTTCTATCTCTAATTTATTTATTTAAACTTTATATTTAAATTTTTTCCAGCCCTCAGCACTGCGCCAGATATTTCATGCAGCCCTCTGGCCAAAAAGTTTGGAGACCCCTGCATTAGATGATGGGCATCTGAGAAAGACTAAGGGCTGACTGTAGTAGGGAGATGGTATGAGAAGGAGAGTTGAGAGTTGAGGGGCAGGTCAGAGGAAGCTTAAGGGCCAAAGAAAGACTTTGCTGAAATGACATACAATAAAGACTTAAATTGTATAGAGTGAAAGTGTTCCAGTTACAAGTGCAACAGAAATGTTGCATGGAAAATCTGGATTTTCAGGATTCCTTCTAAGAAGAAGTATCTGAGAATGTTTAAGAAAAAGTTTCAATAAGAAAGTGAAAATTCTTAGACAGCATCTGCAATTTGCCAGGGGTTGGCATCAAAATTCCACATGAAGTGAAACTTTAAATGAACCTCAGGGTTCCTTCCAAGGCAAAAATCTGAAAGTTTTCAAAGGAACCCCAATGGGTTTCTGTAAGACAAGTTAGGGTGCAGTCTTAACCAACTTTCCAGCACCGAGGTAAGGGCAACGCAACCCTAAGGTAACAAACATTTCTTTACCTTGAGGAGGCCTCCGTTACTGCCCCCCCCCCAGCTGCAAGGTTCAGCACATGCCCCATTGGCACAGCTATGTCAATGCTGGAAAACTGATTAGGATTTAGGCCTTAATCTTTTTCGGTTGGTTCTACACATCCTTAGCTAAGCAGAAGGGAAGAGATAAAGGGGGCTGACAATGGATGAACTCATGCAGAGTCGAGAGAAAAAGAGACCTTAGGTTATCTGAAATAATAATAATAATAATAATAATAATAATAATAATAATAATAATAATAATAATATACAGTATTTATATACCGCCTTTCTTGGTCTTTATTCAAGACTTTATTCAAGGCGGTTTACACAGGCAGGCTTATTAAATCCACGCAGGGATTTTTACAAATTGAAAGAAGGTTCTCTCTTTCAAGAACCACCACATTCAAGATGTTACACTCCGATCTGGTTTTAACATTCTGGCCTCCATCCTCCCACGCTCCGAGCAGATGGAACAGCTCAGCTGCAGCTTGCCAGCTGCTTCAAGATCGCACGGTGCCGGTGGCCTCGAACTGGCGACCTTGTGGATGTTAATCTTCAGGCAAATGGAGGCTCTACCCTCTAGACCAGACCTCCTGCCCCTAATCTGTGGTAGCCTTTGCAATGAGACTTTTTCCAGAAACATTAGAAGGTACATTGTTGCCCATTTGGTGAAAAACAAATGCTTAATGCACACTAGGTCAATGGTTCCCAATCTTAACTGTGCTGTGATCCACCATGGTGGATCTTGACACACTTGGAAGCTTCTTCTAGGTCAAGCCAGGCCAGCGATCCATTCTACTGGTCACCATTGGGCTCAGAATTGCCTGTAAAAGCCTCCAAAAAACCACTTCTGGGTTTTGGAGACAAACCAGAAGTTGTCTCTGAGAACTGGGAGCTGCTTTTGGAGGTTTCTGTAGGCTGTTCTGAGGCCCACGGAGGCCAGCAGAGTGGGTTGTCAGCATGGTGCAACCCAGAAGAAACTTCCAGGACTGCCTAATACTTCCAGAATGGCTTGGACACAAGGGCAGGTGGGTAGTGCCAAGCCGCAACCGACCTCACATGGGCTCATGACCCACCAGTCATGACCCACGCTTTTGGAACGGCTGCCCTAGATGATCAAAGTTCAAGATTTTAATAGTTCAGTTTACATTTTAAAACGTTTATTTACATCAGGGGTCTCCAAACCCCGGCCTGAGGGCCACATCTGTCCCTGGACACCATGTTAAGATATATGGTGTGGCCCTGGGGCTGAAAAGTTGGGAGACTCATGATTTACATGATTTCTTTTCAGAGGTGGTCCTGGGCTTTATTCCACCTGCAGCCACCTGCCACTTTGCTGCCCCCCCACCCTCTAACCCGGAAGGTATTGCAGTGATATCATCACCTCTCCCAGCATGATTCTGAGCCACTCTGGGTCTCACCCCTTCCTCTCCTCCAAGGAGAGTTAAATTCAGCCCAGACTGGCTACAACTCCCTGTGCAATGCTGCTCTGTGCTGCCTTTCCTTTCCTCCTGTAAAGGAAGGGAGGAAGGGGGGCAACCTAGAGCAGTGCAGAATCGCCCCCAGATTGGCTGCACCTTGCAACTACTCTAGGCATGATTTTGGGCCACCACCTCCTTCATCAGGAGGCAAGGAGGGTATTTTTTAAAGGGAAAGAAACCAACAGGGAGCAAGGCTGGTAGCGCTGCCCCCACAGGTGTGAAGTCCAGAGCTCTTGCCCCCCCCTTGGTATGCCACTGTCTTTTACAGGACTAATGCCCTTTGGGGCAAAAATACAGCTGCAACAATTTCTTACGTCTTCAATCATTTCTTAGCACAATTCTAATGTGAAGAATGCATATACCAAGGACTGTGCTCACAAGCCTCAATGGGTGCTTTCTATTCTATTTACAGTTCTTAATTGTTTGTACACATGCATATTATTTATAGGATGTAAATAATTCAGATGGCACAGCAAGTAAATTTCCATGTTTACTTCTAACGAGCAATTGGGTAAAAACAACAAATTACATGATCAGATAGTTTAAGAAGGAATTCCACTGAAGTACTCGATCTTGACATTTAAGTAATTGCATGTGTGATAGCAAATTTCAGTGTAGGGATAATATGCCCTGCGCGCACTGAAGAACAAGAGGGATTTTTAATGCACTACTGGAGCCAGCATGTAATACTTGTCCCTAAATCAAACACTTGGTACAACATCTCTGTATTTTTTCTATAGTGCTGAGTATATACAATCAGTGTCAGAACTGGATCTGATGTACCAGTCTCCAGGAACTACTGTAACCTAACATTGTGTCCCTCTCTGCAACACTCTAGTGTGACCAAGCATCAGAACCCTAAGCAGGGCTATACAGAAATGGGGCAGGCTGGGTCCTCATATAGTTCTCCCTGCATTCTGTGGTCTCATGGATAGGAGCGAATGTTATGTACTGCCTCTTCAAGACACAAGCCCAAAAGGCTTCATAACGAGAAGACCTTGTGAGAACTGGAACAGTAAACTGAAACAAGTTGTGTCTTCCTGTCCATGCCATTGCATCTCCAGCCACTTGTCAGAGCAGTAAGCCACTGGAAGAGGTAAGTGGGGTGGTAGGAGGGTGAACATAAGAACAGCCCCACGGGATCAGGCCACAGGCTGATCTGATTTAGCTTCCTGTATCTCACAGTGGCCCAATAAATGCCCCAGGGTCCACCAAATGCCCCAGGTGGAACAGTGGCAGGGAGGAGTGAAACAGGGTAGGGAGGTGAAGGGGGAGATTGGGTTCCAAGGGGGGGCCGAGATTGGCGGCACCAGCTCTTCCAATATCCTAACCCCTTTCCAGGCCCAATCTGTTGTAGATCCAAGTTGACCCACTCATGCCATGCAGGCTTACCTCTGAATAAGGGGGAGATCATTACCTTACCTAGAGAAGACCTCTTGGAGTATCCCCACCACCATAGGATGCAGTGGTCACCATTTTGGTACTGCTGCATTAACAGGTGGTGGAAGGGATAGGATTTGGCCCTGGGAGTGGTTGGAACTTCATGGTCTCTACAGGTCCCTGAACAGTTCTAGGTTCAGATGGACTAGAAAGTAGAAGCAGACCTGCTATATGTTGCATAATGGGACTGTAGGGAAGGGCTGGGCCACCATTCCTCCCCCTTCTTTCTTATCTGTCAGATGTAATGAGATTCTAAAATTCTCACAATTGCTGTGCAGTTAGACAGTGGTTAGCATCTTATTTAAATACATCAATGCACAATTAGAAATTTCACCCAGGCTATTTTTACACTTGTAGGAAAGAACTTTTTTCCAGTATTCCATTCGTTCCTGTGCAAGTCCCAGTGGGAAACACCAGACAATCCATCCCTATTGACTTTAGAAGCTAGAAGCTTGCTCTAGGCTGCTGAACAAGGGAAGAGCAAGAAAGATAAAGTGTTCACACTTATCTTTCCTTGCTCCCAGTCAAGACCTTAAAAATAAGCTGACTGAACACCAAGAAAAAGTAATAGAAAATCTGATAAAAGTAAATATTGAGAACTATACTTTACATAAGTTTTGCTGAACAAGATAGAAGTAACAGAAATAAAACCTTCAAGATCAATAATAATATATATAGATAGATAGCTGTATTAGATATATCACTATAGATCCCATATAGATTTCCATATTGATCAATATGATTGATCATATTGATCATATTGTTTCCCCTGGGGGCTGGGGATAAGAATAGGCCCTCAGTTTGGCTGTACTTGTCATAAGAGGCGACTGAACAGCAACCGGGTAGATGGGACTCGTCAGCCTGGGAAGGCAGCTCATCTGAGAGAAGGAAAACTCTGATCCCAAACCTCCACTGCCTTGTGGCTACATCCAGTTATAGAAAAGGCTTCAGGAGTCAACCTTGAGGAAAAATCTGGAGCCGGAGTCCCTTAGGCAGTTCATGGCTGAACACAGTCACGTTCTGGCAACTCCTGCGACGCCGCTGGAACCAACTGTATTGGCCTCTGCCTTTCCATTGGACCATTTCAGCGACGTGGAGAGGGGGGATTTGCTGCATGGGTAACAGCCTATCCTCCATACCTACTTTACCCAGGCTTCGCGCACTGGAGAGGACACTCTGTTCCAGAACCACCATTCAGAGTGTGACACCATAGTCTTCCAAGACTGAAGGATGCCAACATGTATTGATCAATAAGATCAATTCCCATATAGATAATGTAAATCTGTGCATAAAATCAGAACCAGCAGCAGCTGGAAGACTGTGGGAAGGATCTAGGTCACAGAAAGTCACCACGTGGTCCTCTTGTTGATGGTAGAGATTTGGATGGGTAATACTTCTCATCTCCAGAAGGGACAACTGCAACAACCATATGATTTACTTACTTGTTAATGATGAGGGGCAGTGTTGGGGTTGCTGGATTCAACTGGAAAGGGAGGGAAAGAGGACATCATATTGCCGAGCATCCACACAAGCTCTCCTATTGCTTCCAGATTAGCAGGAAATGTGAGAGATGCTTGCGTGGTTTACCATGTGAAGCTGCCCTACTGAAGGAGACCATGAGACATCTAGGTCAGTATTGTCTATGCTGACTAGCAGGGGAACAATGGAACTTATACTTTAGTAATTATTTCCTGGCTATAGGAATGATTGCCTTCTCCCTAGAAAAGTAAAAAGCTCTGTTTTTGCATTGTTTTAGCCTGGAATGCAAGGCAATCTTCAACTATCTTCCTCCAGTCACAAGGTGCCACCTTCTATGATACGATTTGAGTTCTAGATGAACACTTTAAACCAGGGTCCCCAAAGTATGTGTCTTAACTCCTTAGGGCATCACAGCACACGCACAGGGGTGCTGTGGGATATCCCTGGTGTCTCCCCCTAACTGTTCTTCTGGATGCTGCCATCTTAAATCTCATGAGATCCAAGATGGCAGCGCCCAAGTCTCACCACATTTGGCTGCCACCATCTTTGAATCTTACAAGATTTTGCAACATTCAAGATAGCAGCACCTGGTTGACCCATGAAGAAGAGACTACAGGTGTTCTGCCAAACTCCAGTTCTGAGCTCTGCCTAAAGAACTTATGCCCTCTTTAAACTAGTTAGCTTCCCCAGCTTAACCACAGCTAGGTCTAGCAGACTGCAAATACTACCACCGTACCCCAACACCAGCAGGAAGCGGACTGGTAGGTGACTGGCTTGCCTGTAAGTCTGCAAAGTCCCTCCTTCAAGTAGCAGTCCTTTGGATACAGCAGCACCACCTCAGCTCTCCATCACTCAACAGTCTCTGTTGGATTAGTCCATTAGTTAGTGCACAAATTCATGGTTCATCCTCTAGTCAGGGTGCCAGTTTGCTGTTCATCTTCCAGTCCATCAGTCAGGGTGCCAGTTCATGGTTTGTTTGCCAGTCCATGAATTAGTGTGCCAGAAAGTCGGTTAGCTAGAGAGTTGGTCTGATTAGAGCCAAGAATCAACAAGGCAGCCTGTTTTGCCAACAAGCCTACTCTGTCTCTGACTACAACCCAGAAACCTTTCCTGTATCAGGTGCTCCTTATATTCCTGGAGACCTCATTGCCTCTAGTGGCTGCAGCTGGGCAGCACACCCTCTGCTTAAAGCCCAGGCCTTAACCCTGTGTTCCCCACATTCAGCAGAGCAAAGGGTCACTACTGACATCACATCCTAGCACCTCACCATATCTTCTGCAATTCCAATGCAGCAGCAGCATGACCCAGGTAATTTTGGGAACCACTGCTTTAATCCATAGCTAAATAGTCTATCCAAGAGGTTTAACTCACATTCTTCACTATCCCATGAGCCCATTGAACAATATACAGCTGCCCTGCCTGAACTCAGTACAACATTTGCTACCTTTGCTGACTTGATCATTAGAGATCAAGTGGTCATGAAGAAAAATAATCCAAAGTTTTTGAGAAACTCCTTATAGTAAATGATGACTTTTGAAAAGAACAAAATGGAAATTGTCCCAATGGCAGATGCTTGCCAGTCCTGGAAGAGGGGTAGCTAAAGCAATTTGCTACAAAGATTGCTCCTTTGTGACACCACCAAAAGAACTGGGTTGAATTTGAGTGGGACTCAGGTGCTAGCAAAGTTTTGGGGAGGTTAAGCAACCCATTTCCATGAGACAGGCACTAAGCCCTTTTGACACAGAGAAGCAAACACTTGTCACTGCAGATCCATGTGAGTCTGGGCTTGGTGCTATCTTGATTCAGCTCAAAAATGAGCCATAGTTGCATTTGCGTCTTGTGCTCTGACTGCCTCAGAAAAATCGTATTCAGTTATTGTACAAGAAGCCTTGGCATGAATCTACACTGTGGACAGATTAGGATCTATTTGCAGCATGGAAAATGCATTTTGAGATCTGACAGTAAACCTCTATCAGCTCTTTTTACTACATGAGGTTCTGGTTGAGCCACCTTAAGAATTGCTAAATGGGCTGTTAAACTGATGGACTTTAATTTTGAAATAGTACATCTTCCCCGAGTCAGGAATATGACTGCCAATGGTCCATCTCACTTGCTTATGTCACACGAAGAGGATGAAGTGAAAGCAGGTGATGAAGAAGAGTTATCATTACACAGAGTGCCGCAGGTATTCAAGGATAATTTGGGTTTCAGAATGGGCAGCATTGGTAAGGGAAGATGGAATGCTGAATAAGCTGGAGGCCCATATATTTAAAGGCTGGCTTCATAAGGAGAAGTGGTAAGAAAAACCTACAGTTCTTTCAGCACAGAACTGGAACTACCTATAGGAGATGAAGGAGTTTTGAGAAATGGTTGTCTTATTGAACAATCAAGTTTGCAGAAGCATTTCATCTGCTTGTCCCATGAAGGTCATCTGGGATTGGGAAGCATAACAGCCCAATCCTATGTGCAACGTCTGATGGTGCTGCAAATCCTGCACTGACTGCCATAAAGTAGTCAGCGCCAGGAGCAAAAGCTGCTCCAACAGTGGGACATTTGGTGTGCTGTTGGCAGTACCAGCAGAAAGGCCTGCATCTTCCTGCCAGCTCCAGCAACTTCTTCCACCACTTGCTGATGAAATTAGCAGGAAAGGTGAGAGGGGTGGCAGAAGAGTGGAATGGGGGGGGGAGGAGAGGCAAAACAGAGCTGGGGGAGTTACAGTTCCTTCCCTATTTGTTTCCCATATGTTTGTCCATAGGTGTCCTGGCGCAACAGGAGAGAAAAGGAGGATGAGGAATCAGCGGAGGGCAGGTGCCACCAGCCCACAGAACTTTTCCTCTTCTTCTACCAGGAAAGTGTGTGTAGGATTGCAGACCAAGTCACAGGAAGGAGGCTCACAAGGCAGTTCCTGATGGACACAGAGTTAGGGAAAGGCACCTGACACAATCACTCAGAGTAGTGTCTGTTCAGGAGACATAGAAGACAAGCAGCACAGGATCCTACTGTCCCTGGCAAGAGCAATGTGTTTACTGCTCTCAGAACAGAAGAACCTCATGGAAAAGATCCCACCCAGGGGTGTAACAAGGGTGGAGCCTGAGGGGCAACTTCCCCGGGAGCTACACCAAGGAGGTGCATGACTGTCTTTTTGGCTCCACCCTAGTTAAAGAGGAGGCACTAGCAGCTTTGTACCCCTTGTTCAAAGGGAAGCCTCCACATGTGACAGCCTTTTCTGTCCTTTTAGGAGACAGCCAACACAACATACAGGGAAAGGAACCGATGCCCAAAGCCACCAGCATCCCCTCCTCTGGGGAAAACCCGAAAATGATGTCACAGTGTCATATGAGTTACACCTCTGCCCCCACCCTTTTTGGCTGCTGGGATACATGCAGGTACAGGAAGTCTGCTGAGATATGATTAGCAACATGAGAGGCAGGCTTTTGCCCTGGATTGCAATTAACAGGTGCCGACCAACCTTACATGAGTTGAAACCCATAGATGTGACTCACGAATGTGTTTTCCACAGAACTGCTACACATTTGATCTGGATCTTATTTGCTACTGACCAAACCAGGGGTCTTTCCCAAGCCTATCTGGGTTGCACCAACAATCTTCTGCTACTACTGAACTACAGCCCTTCCCTACCAAGAAGCCATATGCTTCCTTCCTATTTCTTCTCTTCTCCCATTTCAGTTTAAGGACCCAATCCTATCCAATTTTCCAGTGCCGGTGCAGCCGTGCCAATGGGGCATGTGCTGCATCCTGTGGTGGTAGGGTAGTCACAGAGGCCTCCTTAAGGCACAGAAACATTTGTTCCCTTACCTTAAGGCCACATTGCGGCTACAATGTTGGATAGGATTGTGCCCTAAGACTCACTAACAAACATCCATGAACGTGCCTTGAAAATGAAATGGCAGCTATCACGTCTTAATTAAAAATGACAGAAACACGGGCATTACCCTGCCTCCCCCCCAAGTCTTCCACCCTTCCTGCCTCTCCAGAAGTCCATAAATATTCAGCATCCTGGAAAACATCCTACCTTCCCATGATTTAAGTCTCCACATTCCCCGCCCCCCTCTGATGTTATGACATGTCAAGAGTTAATGTGAATTACAATGCATGTTCACAGAACATCAAGGCAAAAGGTAGATTCCCTTTGGTTCTACAAGACAGATTTGCAGGCTCCGGTAAATAAAATAAAAGTTTTGAGCCTGGCTTGCTTTCTATAAATCAGCGTATTCTTTCATTGTTTACTTGGCTCCCAGATGGACAGGAATAACAATGCCAGCAGAATTGCAAGAACCGCCCTTTTTCATCTTAATGGCATATCACTTCAAAGCCAAGCGCATGCTACTTTAACTGCTAACGCAGTAAGTCTGCCTCCCACCATTTCCCACCTCTCAATACAAACATGAATAAAATCCACGTCGGGTGCAACTAACCTCTAACACAAGCTTAGAAAACAGGGTTTCATTTCAGCAAAGTGTAACTTCAAAATACTAGTAAAAGAAATAAGAGTATACGGCTTACAGCCCAATCCTATGTTCATCCCACCCCAGTGCAGCCAGGCCAAAAATGGGCACACTGTAACCAGCAGAGAGGGTGGATCAGGAGACTTCAGAGGGGGAAAAGGGATTTAAATCCCCTTACCCCCGTGTAAGCCTTTCGCTCTGCAATTGGTCTCCTCGGACCTGCACTAGCTGTTTTCTAAGGTGGCATCAGAGCGGGTTGTGGGCACGGTACGGGGAGGTTGGCTAGGGATGGAAGTGGGCTGGATCTCAGTGCCAAAGCACGTTGGATCCTATCCTGGACTTTTCCAACCCTCTCCACCTCCCTCCTTTCTTCTAATTTACTCCAGCAAAATAGTGGCCTACCAGGAGGTAAATCAGAAAGATATGTACTCATCTCTCACCGGCCATCTTATCCCCCCCCACCATACACTCCATCAGCACAGCTGTATGGTGGCAGATAGCAGGGGATAAGATTGGGCTGTTACACAGTAAAGGAATGGGGGGTAGGTAGAATGGGGTTGCCCATGTATTGGCAAAGTAGTCTCAGATAACAGTGGGCTGAACCTTAAATCGGCCCAGCACCGGCACTGACCCCTAGAGCCAGTACTAGGTGCCGTAAATGTGCCGTTAAGCACGCATGGCTAACCAGCCAAGTTAGAGAGGCTGTGAAGGGCAAGGAAGCTTCCTTCCATAAATGGAAGTCTTGCCCTAATGAAGAGAATAAAAAGGAACATAAACTGTGGCAAAAGAAATGTAAGAAGGTGATAGGGGAGGCCAAGCGAGACTATGAGGAACGCATGGCCAGCAACATTAAGGGGAATAATAAAAGCTTCTTCAAATATGTTAGAAGCAGGAAACCCGCCAAAGAAGCGGTTGGCCCTCTGGATGGTGAGGGAGGGAAAGGGGAGATAAAAGGAGACTTAGAGATGGCAGAGAAATTAAATGAGTTCTTTGCATCTGTCTTCACGGCAGAAGACCTCGGGCAGATACCGCTGCCCGAACGGCCCCTCCTAACCGAGGAGTTAAGTCAGATAGAGGTTAAAAGAGAAGATGTTTCAGACCTCATTGATAAATTAAAGATCAATAAGTCACCGGGCCCTGATGGCATACACCCAAGGGTTATTAAGGAATTGAAGAATGAAGTTGCAGATCTCTTGACTAAGGTATGCAACTTGTCCCTCAAAACGGCCACAGTGCCAGAAGATTGGAGGATAGCAAATGTCACGCCTATTTTTAAAAAGGGAAAGAGGGGGGACCCGGGAAACTATAGGCCGGTCAGCCTAACATCCATACCGGGTAAGATGGTGGAATGCCTCATCAAAGATAGGATCTCAAAACACATAGACGAACAGGCCTTGCTGAGGGAGAGTCAGCATGGCTTCTGTAAGGGTAAGTCTTGCCTCACAAACCTTATAGAATTCTTTGAAAAGGTCAACAAGCATGTGGATGCGGGAGAACCCATGGACATTATATATCTGGACTTTCAGAAGGCGTTTGACACGGTCCCTCACCAAAGGCTACTGAAAAAACTCCACAGTCAGGGAATTAGAGGACAGGTCCTCTCGTGGATTGAGAACTGGTTGGAGGCCAGGAAGCAGAGAGTGGGTGTCAATGGGCAATTTTCACAATGGAGAGAGGTGAAAAGTGGTGTGCCCCAAGGATCTGTCCTGGGACCGGTGCTTTTCAACCTCTTCATAAATGACCTGGAGACAGGGTTGAGCAGTGAAGTGGCTAAGTTTGCAGATGACACCAAACTTTTCCGAGTGGTAAAGACCAGAAGTGATTGTGAGGAGCTCCAGAAGGATCTCTCCAGACTGGCAGAATGGGCAGCAAAATGGCAGATGCGCTTCAATGTCAGTAAGTGTAAAGTCATGCACATTGGAGCAAAAAATCAAAACTTTAGATATAGGCTGATGGGTTCTGAGCTGTCTGTGACAGATCAGGAGAGAGATCTTGGGGTGGTGGTGGACAGGTCGATGAAAGTGTCAACCCAATGTGCGGTGGCAGTGAAGAAGGCCAATTCTATGCTTGGGATCATTAGGAAGGGTATTGAGAACAAAACGGTTAGTATTATAATGCCGTTGTACAAATCGATGGTAAGGCCACTCCTGGAGTATTGTGTCCAGTTCTGGTCGCCGCATCTCAAAAAAGACATAGTGGAAATGGAAAAGTTGCAAAAGAGAGCGACTAAGATGATTACGGGGCTGGGGCACCTTCCTTATGAGGAAATGCTACGGCGTTTGGGCCTCTTCAGCCTAGAAAAGAGACGCTTGAGGGGGGACATGATTGAGACATACAAAATTATGCAGGGGATGGACAGAGTGGATAGGGAGATGCTCTTTACACTCTCACATAACACCAGAACCAGGGGACATCCACTAAAATTGAGTGTTGGGCGGGTTAGGACAGACAAAAGAAAATATTTCTTTACTCAGCGCATGGTCGGTCTGTGGAACTCTTTGCCACAGGATGTGGTGCTGGCGTCTAGCCTAGACGCCTTTAAAAGGGGATTGGATGGGTTTCTGGAGGAAAAATCCATTATGGGGTACAAGCCATGATGTGTATGCGCAACCTCCTGATTTTAGGAATGGGTTAAGTCAGAATGCCAGATGTAGGGGAGAGCATCAGGATGAGGTATCTTGTTATCTGGTGTGCTCCCTGGGGCATTTGGTGGGCCGCTGTGAGATACAGGAAGCTGGACTAGATGGGCCTATGGCCTGATCCAGTGGGGCTGTTCTTATGTTCTTATGTTTACGGCACATAGTGAGTAAGGAGCGCTGGTCCTGAGCCCATGCCAGTCAGGTGCTGGGCCCAGCAACAGCAGAAGGAGGGTGCATTACTGCCAGGGGTAAGTGTGACCACTGGGCAGTGGTATGGCTGCTGGGGGCAGGGGAGGGTGGGATGAGGGTGGGGAGTGTAATGGAAGATCAGAAGATCATCAGGTGGATGATGTGGTGTTGACAGCAATTCCCTGTTTTGACAGCTGTTTGACAGCTCTGGGAAGGGCAGGGCTGGCTCCACAGCTGTAATCAATCAAGGCCAATGGAGCCCTGGATAGACACCTGAGCTTCATTTGGCCTTGATGGGACTTTGAATGGACTCATGGACTGAAGAGATGGCTCAGCTGAGCCTAACTTGGACTTAACAAGGTAGCTCGCAGCTGAGCTGAGTTTGGACTTAACAAGGGGCTGCAGGATAAAAGGCAGCTTCAGAAGAAGCAAAAGGCTAGCCAAGCAGGATGCTGACCCAGCTGGAAGCCGGACGCTGACCCAGAGGGCTACCTGACCCAGACCTACAGGAAGAGAGGATTGCCAGGACCCTGCTGGAGGAGACACACTGCTGGAGAGGAGGAACTCTATTGCAGAAGACTGGACTGTGTTTTGGAGACCGAATTGGACTTGGACTGGAGGCTTCAGACATTACCCCCGGAGTTAAGTGGAGTTTTGGGGAGGGAAAGCCTCTGGGCAAGAGGACTTGCAGGGAGTGTCTGTGTTTGTAGCAATAAATTCTTATTTGCTATAGATAAGGAGTTCTGTGTTCATTCCATTGCACACTGCAGCTGTTGTTCGTCAAAAAGGAGGGTGTAAATTAGCCAAAAAGCGGGCATTAAAAGGGAGTTGGGATATTTGGCAGAACAGGGAGCAGGGAGGAACTGGGGCAGGATTGGAGCTCTGCTGATCTTAAGAAGCCCCATTGCATGGCTTGGGGCTTTCCCCGGGGAAAGGGGACAAAAGTTCTCTCGCCCAAGGAGAACACCCCTTGCTTCCCAGCACCTGCTGGATACAGCGGTAGCCACTTTGGCGCCTCTGTTCCAGCAGGTGCTGGGAAGCTCAGGATTGGGTGGAGAGTTCATGTAAGCAGATACCCCTAAAGAGTAGCAGGGTTGTTCTACATGAATGCTCAGCCGTATGTTGGGCTCTTACCACTGCCACAAGCACATGAACAACGGGGCCATGTTGTATGCAGATTGCACAGAAAATATATTCTGCCATAATTCTGACATATGCAGGCATTTCACAGAGCAGTTAGTAGTTTGTGGCTATTGTAAATCAGCCCTGATATTTCCCCAATATCACAACAGATATTGTTGCTGGATGCAAAAATAATTACTTTTAATCAGCCTTAATTCTTTGACATTTCAAGTTAGTACGTCAAGACATTTGAAAAGAGTATCAACATTGATAAGACTATTACTAGATAAATTAATTTCTGGAAGGACCACGTCGAAGTCCCTTAGCGAAGTCTGCTGTTTTTCAGATAACAAGGCACTTGACCTTGAATACTCCCTAGCTCAGCATGATTCAACTTGCAGCAGGCCTGCGTAACAAACCGTAAGCCAGGACCCTCCAAACCCCAGACTGCTGGTCGGATTCAGGGTTTGGAAAAAGTCCCCCCCCCATGAGCGAAGCTTATCGTTCTGCCATCATGCCGCGTCTCTTTGAAACAGAACATGTTACAGGGATGCTCTGGGCAGTCAAGTCTGTTTCCCAGCATCCCAGAAGGCTGTGTAATGGGATGTCAGGGCAGACGCAACTGCCCAGCACATCCCTGTAACATGTTCTGCTTCAAAGAAATGTGGCATGATGGCATAATGGTAAACTCTGCTTGGGACAGGGTTGGGAGCTTTTTGGGGACACATCAGTCTCCAGTTTGGAGACCACTGCCCTAAGCCAAACACAGCCCAAAAGCCATGCCCACCATGTTTGACAAACCTCCTGTATTTGCTGCCTGACTTAAAAACAAGACTTTTGGGAATGCAGATATGGGCGGGGAGAGGCTCTCAAGTATTTGGCAGACAGGAATACATGGGGTTAGTTTGGTGACTCACGGGCAGCCCAATCCCGTGCTCCCATGGCACGCAGCTGCAACGGTGCCAAAAATGGCTGCCGTAGCATCCAACGCACCCACAGCAGCCATGGGAGGTACCTTGAGAGAAGGGGACTTTCATCCCCTTTTCCTGGGTAAGGGAAGAACCCCGCAATGGGGCTACTCTATTCATCGGGTAAGGGAAGAGCATTCGTGCATGCTGCTGTTCCCTGCATGAACGCTCTGGATCCAGTGGAGCAGAGCTCTACTGGACCAGCCTCCCTCCCTCCCCGCTCCCTCCCCACGACACACCTTCTCCCCGCCCTCTCCCTTCCCGGAACACCTCCTCCCCGCCTCCTGTCCACCCGCGCTTTCATTACTGCGACTCGGCGGTCTCTGCAACTGCCTAGCGGTGGAGGCTAGGCACCCACCCGGCACTAGCCACGGGCACTCACCCAGCGGTAAGCCTTGCAAACGTGCCTTATGGCACATTTGCAAGAGTGTGCACTGGCAGTAAGCCAGCGCATCCAGCCCAGGCTTGCGCTCAGATTGCCTCTATCCCTCTTTCCTTCTCTCCCTCTGTTGTTACCAATGATCTCCCTTTCCAAGACATTCTCAATCAGTCCTAACTCTATCTTGATTCTTTAGCTGACATTCCTGAGAGGGGGAATGAATGCCTGAAGGGGGTGAGGCATGACTTCCTCTAATCAAGATTAGATTAGATAAATAATCTAATAAAGGCCTTTGAGTGGAATGGATGGCAGAAGCACCACGAGCTTCTGTGTACCCATTCTCTAAGGGAACCTTACTCAACCAGTGTGCCATGTAGATTTCTAAATGTGTGGTTTGTGCCTTAGCTTTAAGTTTTACTTCTGTGGTTGTTGTTTTTTCCCTATTGCTGTCAATGTGATTTTTTGAATTTTTGGAAGCCATTGGTGTGCCCTGGTAATTGGGGGCAAAGAGGCACGTTACAAATATTTTACATAGATAATCCGCAGATTTGACCTGCAACCATTTGGCTAGATATGGCGGAAAGCTCAACTTTGAGTCTCCCGATTGCCTAATTAAAAAGGTGATCGGAGTTTGTTTGGCCTGGCCGGGACACGAGAGCCCCTCCCCAAGGGGGAGGAGGAGGGGGCTGGGTCTGGCAGCTACGGCGGACCTTTTAAAAGGGCACAAGACCCAGCCCTCTTCCTCCTTTGCACCTGGGCACCATGGGAATACCTGCCCACCTGCCCTAGAGGCAGTCTGAGTTTAACTGGCCACCGTTTGGGGCCTGGTAGGAATTTTTTGCTGCCTGCCAAGATTGGCCGAAGGACAGGCAGTTTTTTCGCCTACCCCAGACTGTTATGGGCCAGGGGGTTACACCCCCCCCCCCGTTTGCAAGCTGCCATTGGTCACTTTAAGAGGGCAGGTGGTGTGGGTTAGGAGGCGTGAATGGGACTTTGGCATGCACCTTCAGGTGACATAGGCAGGGCGGAAACCTATTTCAGTCCTCAGGGGCTCGATGGCACGAGGACGTAGACGGGGCCCTGGCCAGGACCACGGGACACACCTCAGAGGCTCAGCGGCTAGAGGTGGCGCAGTCCGCGGTCCGGCTGCCTTCCCCTTAAGGGACAGACATGGATGAGATGTGCCGCCCCAGCAGCGGGGCACGACTTGGAGTTGGGTGCATGCCCGCCTGGAGGCAGAGGTTTCTGGTACTGCCCAGAGGTCCCTCCCCGCACCACAGGGGCTTTCGCTGCCTCGGATGCTGCAGGTCTCAGCCTCTGCTTCTCTTGCTAATGTGAAATAAAGTGGCCCTTTCTCCCATATCTGTTGTCTCGAGTGTTCATTGGACAGTGTGGAAACAATTAATTTTTGCTTACGGAAGCAGACAGCTAAAGGCAATCATGGGCAATGAGGAAAGTGGCATGCACAATTTTGTCTCTACTGTTTTATCCTTGCAATCAGGATGTGAGGTTGGTTTGGGATGATGGTGAGTGACTAGCTTGAGGTCACCCAGTGAGCTTCATAGCTGGGTAGGAATTTGCAGTCGAGTCTCCTGGGGCCTAGACCAACACTCCAACTAGGATTAGCAATGACATTTCCATTCTTGATCATGCCTTCCCATGTGCCATTTTGAAAAGCAAAAAAAAAAAAAAAGGTTCCCAAAACCTTCCATTGAAAATCAGTGGAAGCTTTTTTTTCCTCTTTAAAATAAAATGGGAGAGCATGATTGGGAATGGAACCATGACGGGGGGAAGTCCTGAAGCCCCCTCCCACACTCCATCATGGTTGTTCTCCTTTTCATGCCTTCAAAGTGTCCTTCCTTCCTTCCTTCCTTCCTTCCTTCCTTCCTTCCTTCCTTCCTTCCTTCCAGAGCAAACACAGCAGGATACTTTACACCTTTCTCAGGGAATTTTTGCATATTCCAAAGCCACACTCAGTGGCATCACGAGGGAGATGTGGGAGGTGCTGATTGCACCGGGTTACTCCATGGGGCTGTGACACCAACATCACTGTCTGCTAAATATTTGTGCAGTGTTTTGGGGTTTTGTGCAGTGTTTCAGTGAGCAGAAGGAGGGCTTGTTGCACTCCAAGTCCTGCTAGGCTCATCATTGAGGAATGCCCCTTCCTCACCTTGAAAGGCACCTGTGCACCACAGGGGAAGGATCGAGATTGAAACAGGCTGCATCTGAACCACCACTCACTGCACTGGGTGACACTAACCTTAGTGATGCCACTGGCCACTTCAACATGCTGGTTGTCACACTGCTAAAGGCCAAGTCAAAAGCCACTGTGTTTTGAGACAAAAGCAATGTCTCAAAGAGCCACACCCTGCACACAGGAACCCAGGAATCATCCAACATCCATGAATCACTTACCTGCCAGCTTGTACTCACCATTGCCTTCTCGTCAGATTTACTCTTTCCATTTACAGTGGAACATTTTGTTCTGTTGGAGTTTCATTTACTCATTGAAGTGGCATGAGAGCTAACCACAGTAATTTAAAACTATTATTAGAAAGCTTAAGTTCCCAGTTAATAAGAGCTTTTATATAAAGTTAATAACGGGTTTCAGGCCTATAAACCCTTAAAGGGTAACATTAGAATTAGCTGGCAATGGAAACTTACTTGATGGAAGAGTAAATACTGGCTGTGAATAAAAGTAGTCACCCTTCTATCTACAGTTATCCCCTACTACTTCCTTCTCATGTCACATCAGTGAGCATGATATTGAGAGACTCACATCTACAAACAAAACTGCATCACCATATGCAGAATGCCTATAGAATCATAGAAGGTACCCACAAAGGGCCCAATCCTATCCAATTCTCCAGTGCTGGTGCAGACATACCAGTGGGGCATGCACTGCATCCTGTGGTGGGGAGGTAGTCACAGAGGCCCTCTTAAGGTATGGGAACATTTGTTCCCTTACCTTGGGGTTGCATTGCAGTTGGACTGGTGCTGGAAAATTGGATAGGATTGGGCCCAAAGTCATTGGAAGGTACCCACAAAGTCACTGAAAGGTGCCCACAAGGTCATCTAGTCCAACCCCCTGCTTGTAGCAGAAAATTCTCCTGGAGCAGTGTTTTCCAATCTGGGCATCATGACAAGTCAGGGCAGGAATATGCATTTTTATTAGGGACCCTACCCCCTTAAGGAGGGTAGCGACCCAACCAGGGGCCCGCAGGTGCCATTTGGACAGCACTTCTGAGTTTTGCTGCCACGGCCACCATCAGCAAATGCATGTAAGTAAAAGTTGGGTGTTGTACTTACATGTACTCAAGGGCAGCAGAAAAACCCGGAAGTGCCATACTAACAGCACCAACAGGTCCCTGATCAGTCACTGCCCTCTTAACAGCTCAACAGCTCAGGCAACTATGTGTCTACTCAGACACAAGTCCCATTGAGTTCAATGGGAAATACCATTGGGACCCATACCTCAGATTGCAGCCTAACACTTCTGGTTGGAGTGTGGGGGGGGCGTGCCTGCATGAAGCCTAAGGCTCACACCAATGCCCTGTACACCCTGTGTGCAGGGGCTCTGTGTGTGTGTGTGTGTGTGTGTGACAGTGAGGTTGGAACATTGTGTTATTATTAATTAATATTAACAGTATTTATCATTTATATACCGCTTTTCAACAAAAAGTTCACAAAGCGGTTTACAGAGAAACTCAAATAACTAATGGTTAAGGACATGCAACCTAAAGAAGGAAGGCTGTTAGAGAATATGTGTAGAGGTTAGTTAAGCTACTTTGGTCCACTTATGCAAGCATTAATGTCTTCCTTCATAAGAAAATTCATTGCTATCCTAGGCATTGGATTATAGGTCTCTCGGCTTCTTCGAGGAAGTAATTGAGCACTGGTGTAGAGGCAATGGGAGTTGGCGTGTTCGGATTAGTTTTCTCCAGACATATATTATTTATTCCCAACTTCCATTTCCCCCTCATGACGTTGGGAACGAGGTCTGGCCTTAGAAGCTGCAGGGCCCAACTGGAAACATTTTTTGTAGTGCCCCAGGTTCACAGTCAAGGTCTATAGAATCTTTGAGATATAGATAGCATTTATTGTAGACATTATATCTCTATGGTAGAATTGAAAGCAATCAAAATATGCACTTAAAAAGTGCGTGTGAGTTAATGAACCAAATGGATCTAATTATATTTTAATATAAAATTGCATACCTGTAAACCTACAAGTCAACAGACAAGATTACCTTTGAAAAGTAAATAGTTGCAAAACCACATGTTTAGTGACTGTGAAACAATTTACTGTAAATCTGTAAATCTTATTTTTGTTGTTGTTGTTTGGAAAAATTTCAAAGCATAGATTACCCTAGCATGGGGCGTCCTTAGGCACGGGGTCCAAATGAAAGCAATTTGTCCAATTGGTTTAAAGCTGGCCCTGTTGGGAACCTCTCATGCCGTTGCACCATCGAGTAGGAAGGAGAATACCTGGCTCCTTGTTTGCTCTAACAGCTCATCATCAGAGATCATTTGGCGTTCTGTAATCTCTTCGAAATGGCTACTTTTGCGCTGAGGGCAGCAAATCAAGTGCTTTACAAGCATCTTCCTTGCATAAATTCATTGCTGAAAGGGAGAACAATAAAATCATCTGTGGAGAAACAAATAAATACGAAGTCTTCATCAGGATGCCTACCAATAGGATGCCTACACAGACACACAGAGTCTCATTCATAGTTGAGAGTTTATGCATACATACCTTGAGCACCAGAAACTGGCAATGTGCTGGTAGACTGTAGCTCTCATTAAGCTCACCTCCCTTAGTCAATATTTAAAGCGGTTAAGTAATCCTGCACAAAATCTCTTGCATTAAAATATAGATGCTCCCTTGCTAAGTGCCCTTTTAACATCTGTAAGACGTACATAGAATTGCTTCATCCTCAATTTGATAAGTTATGGAGCTCTCAGCATCATGTCTGTCCCAAGGTAACTGATACAAGTCATTATAATATTACTTGGAGTCTGGAACAAAACGGTCAGCTGCTCAGAACAGCTCACAACTGCTCCAAATGCCCACAGGGGGTGGTGGTGGTGCAGAAGTTACTGCAGCAGCAGCACCCCATGCCATGTGCAGGGAGACATGATGGGCCAATTCCACCTCGGATCCACCATTAGGTTGGCATTCCCTTGAGGTGTGCATGTTGGCACCCCCTCAAGGTGTGGTACCCAGGGAAATGTACCCCCAAGCCCACCCTTAACTGTATCACTCACTCAGACCATACCAAAAGAAGAAAGCTTGCTACAAAAAAATTATTATTGTGTGTGTGTTTGTGTGTGTGTTTTGCAAAAGAAAGCCTAGACTTCTTAATCTTTAAAAAAAAAAATTGAAAGTGGCAAGAAGCATGTAGACAGGGATAGCTTGGTGGACATATCTAGATACGCTTTTGATAAAGCCTGTCAAAGTAGTTGCTGAAAGAAATTTAGGACCGAACTGCACATCATATAAAATGGCACGAATGTCCATGCTAATTCATGCTAATCGTGCTAATTTCTCATTGTCTTAATCTTAAATTTTTCTGGCCTCTTTTTTAGTTAGTAAGATCTTGGAATTTACTGAAGTTTGTTCCACCTCTGAACTATTTTAAAATTTTATGTTTTTATTCTACGCTGGGTTTTAATACTCCCTGTTTTATTTGATGTGTTTGGAAGGCTGAAACGTTATTGCCTGCTTTTATGTGCATATTGTTGTATGTGCTTTTTATATTGTAATGACCAATAGTTATATAATAAATTTCTTCATCATCATCATCATATAAAATGGGTAATGTGGCCTGACGTAGTCCCTTATATTTATAGGATCCTCGTGTCATTGGGGTGAGGGCTCTGAAAATGAGGGCTCTGAAAACGGCCCTCTTGTGGGGCCGTTAGCTGATCAGAGTATTATCCAAACTGATCAGAGTCTATTATAAGACAAGAGTACAGTACAACCCTCATATCCACAGACTCAGTTTCCGTGGTTTCAGTTATCAGTGGTTTAAAAATATGAAATGGAAAATTCTAGAAAAAAAAACTATCCATAAGTTTCAAATTGCATGCCATTCTGAGTATCATGGTGAAAACTACCCACCCTCTCATGCTCATAACTCATCTCCCTTTGTCCTAGGTACCCACACTGGCCCTCTTGGCTCTCATCCAGTTATCCTCTAGCATTCTTACCGACCACATTCATTGAAGCATTATGCAATGTTGTTGTGAAAATAACCTTATCGCAGATATATATGTAAATGTATATCTTGCAGATATATGTAAATAGGGGTTCTGTACTATCTGTGGTTTCGGGCATCCATGGCAGGTCTTGAAACTTATCATCCACGGATATGGGGAGACTACTGTATTTCAGGATAATGAAACAAACAAAATAAAAATAGGAATTGACGTCTTGAGCTGTAAATGCTATCTGTCTATCAACCTTGTCAAGAGACATGAGCCCCAAAGAGCTGATATCCCTGCTCTGATTTTCTTATTTAAAGAAACAAACAGCCAGGAGACTCATTACCCGGACAAAACAGGGGGGAAATCAATGTTTGATATAGAAAGAGCTGGGTCCCTAGATGGCCTTCACCAACCTTGCCTCGCTCCATTATTGAGGCAATTCTCATGGGAGATGCGAGACAAAGTGTTTCTAGTTACTAAATTCTGACAGAAACTATTTCTGTGCTGGTAAGAAAATTTCTGTGCTGGTAAGAAAATATACTTGCAAAGGAAAATTTGCACACAGGGGACTCCAATCCGAAGTGAAGTACACAAGCAAGCATCAGTGCGTAGATTAAGAAATATGTAGCTTTGTTTGGGCACACATTTACAATTCTTTCCCCCCCCCCCAAAATGAAAACACTCAAACAATAAACAGTGCAAACAATTCCTATTTTTTATTTCTCTAAAGAGAAAGGGAGCAATGTAGCATTGATGATATAGTTAGCACATAAGCAAGCATAGCACATATATGAAACTGGCTCCTGATTTTTCTGCACGAGTGGATGACACTGCCATTGTTTGTGCACTGTCAGGTTTAAGAACATAAGAACAGCCCCATTGGATCAGGCCATAGGCCCATCTAGTCCAGCTTCCTGTATCTCACAGCAGCCCCACCAAATGCCCCAGGGAGCACACCTGATAACAAGAGACCTGCATCCTGGTGCCCTCCCTTGCATTTGCCATGCCCATTTCTAAAATCAGGAAGTTGCACATACACATCATGGCTTGTAACCCGTAATGGATTTTTCCTCCAGAAACTCGCCCAATCCCCTTTTAAAGGTGTCCAGGCCAGATGCCATCACCACATCCTGTGGCAAGGAGTTCCAAAGACCAATCACACGCTGAGTATATTTTCTTTTGTCTGTCCTAACTCTCCCAACACTCAATTTTAGTGGATGTCCCCTGGTTCTGGTGTTATGTGAGAGTGTAAAGAGCATCTCTCTATCCACTTTATCTTTCCCATGCATAATTTTGTATGTCTCAATCATGTCTCTTTTCTAGGCTGAAGAGGCCCAAACGCCGTAGCCTTTCCTCATAAGGAAGGTGCCCCAGCCCCGTAATCATCTTAGTCGCTCTCTTTTGCACCTTTTCCATTTCCACTATGTCTTTTTTGAGATGTGGCGACCAGAACTGGGCGCAATACTCCAGGTGTGGCCTTACCATAGATTTGTACAACGGCATTATAATATTAGCCGTTTTGTTCTCAATACCCTTCCTAATGATCCCAAGCATAGAATTGGCCTTCTTCACTGCCGCCGCACATTGGGTCGACACTTTCATCGACCTGTCCACCACCACCCCAAGATCTGATCTGCCACCGACAGCTCAGAACCCATCAGCCTATATGTGAAGTTTTGATTTTTTTGCCCCAATGTGCATGACTTTACACTTACTGACATTGAAACACGCCTGCCATTTTGCTGCCCATTCTGCCAGTTTGGAGAGATCCTTCTGGAGCTCCTCACAATCACTTCTGGTCTTCACCACTCGGAAAAGTTTGGTGTTGTCTGCAAACTTTGCAACCTCACTGCTCAACCCTATCTCCAGGTTATTTATGAAGAGGTTGAAAAGCACCTGTCCCAGGACAGATCCTTGGGGCACACCGCTTTTCTCCTCTCTTCATTGTGAAAATTGCGCATTGACACCCACTCTCTGTTTCTTGGTCTTCAACCAGTTCTCAATCCATGAGAGGACCTATCCTTAATTCCCTGACTATGGAGTTTTTCCAGTAGCCTTTGGTGAGGGACCATGTTGAAGGCCTTCTGAAAGTCCAGATATATAATGTCCATGGGTTCTCCCGCATCCACATGCCTGTTGACCTTCTCAAAGAATTCTAAAATGTTTGTGAGGCAAGACTTACCCTTACAGAAGCCATGCTGATACTCCCTCAGCAGGGCCTGTTGGTCTATGTGTTTTGAGATTCTATCTTTGATGAGGCATTCCCCCATCTTACCTGGTATAGATGTATAGAACCAGGTTTGGTTTGGTTTACCTGTTTTTATTGATTTTCTAAAAAATTGACGGGCACCTTGTGAATCGGTTTTGATTACAAGGTGGACTAGAAAGATTGAACTAGAATAAACAGAAGGTAAAAGAATGGATTAGTTCATTATGCTGCTGAGTCATCCTGGAGTTCAGATCACCTTCCTGGGATGTTAGATGAGCTGAAATTATTCATTATATTTTTCAGGAATAATTTCTGCAATGTCCAAAATACGCCTTTCTGTCAATGACATTGTCAGTGATTGTTCATTTCCTGTTTGGACATCACTCTTTGTGGACTTCACATGTCATCATGATGCCATCATCAAATCTCAAATCTTGGTGTTATCCTATTCACTGGGCGCAATCCTATCTAACTTTCCAGCACCGGTGCAGCCACAATGCAGCCTTGAGCTAAGGGAACAAATGTTTCCATACTGAGAGGAGGCCTCTGTCACTGCTCCACCACGACAGGATGCAGCTCATGCCCCATTGGTACAGCTGCACCAAAACTAGAAAATTGGGTAGTATTGGGCCCTGAGTCAGCAATTTTCAACCACTGTGCAGGAATACATTAGTGTTCCATGGATGATCTGCAGGTGTACCATGGTAATTTGGGGGAAGATCCTTTATTAGTAGGCCTGTTGGAGGACGTGAGGTCTCCCCAACTGCAGTGTGATGTGCCTTGTCAATTGTTGAAAAACCAGTGGTGTGCCTTGATAATTTTAGCACCTTGTCAGTGTGCCATGAGATGGAAAAGGTTGAAAATCACTGCACTAAGTAATCTCTGTTTTTCTGGGATCACCAATGTGACTCATCTTGGAACAGAGGAAAGCAGTATCAGGAGGGGGGTTATGGTACTGAAACTGAAGGAGATGGGGGACCAATGGCACCACAAAAAGAAAGGGAGACAGAAAAGGAGGAGAGAGGATGAGTGAAAGTTAGTGATGAAAGATGGGGAGGTCTGTGCAACTGTTACAAATGCAGGAAGAGGGTAGAAAGCCTAAGGATTGACCAGCAATCGTTGGGGGTGCCATCACCTAGTGCCTAACTAAGCAACCTAGATGTTTGGCAGTGACATGCTGAAGTCATGATGATGTTATCATGTCACTTCCTGGATGCCAAGCCTCTGGGTTGCTGGAGAGAGGAGGATGCACATGTGGAGGGAGGGAGCTGCAAGAGAGAAGGAGCCGGTGGAACACTGCTGGACGGAGGGAGAGCACGTGTGTGCAATGGCTTGGTTATTGTGAGTGATGCTGGCACCCCCCTTGGAGCCCTCTTTTATCTGGTACTTGGGGCAAACTGCACCTCCCCCCCATTGCTACACCACTGGGATCCAGCGTGAAGTTGATGTCTTGATCGTCCTTATAGTCTTCACTTCCTCCAATCTGCTTTGTGAATAGGATTGCTTCACCTATGTGCTGGTGCACTTACCATGCATGCAAAATCCTGGTGTGATTGGAATTATGATTATATCCAGATTTTTTTTTATTTTTTTTTTGAGGGGCAATGCAGTGTTTTTACCAATATGGAGGAATATATGGGCACTTTGGTGGACAAAAAGCACAATCAGATGTGATCAAGTGGGGGGGGGGAGGATCAGAGCTTTATCAGTGCACATGAGCATCTATAATGTAGCAGGAGGGAAAGATGCAATTATTTTCTTTTATTAAAAGATATATATCATGCCCTTCAGTGGAAATATCACTGCTCCCAAGTCAATTCATGAAGGAACAGAAGGAAGGCAAACTGAGCAAACCTCATTTGCTCCTATTCCCCATGAAATGTTGAATTCTCCGACTTCAAGTGAAATTCAGGAGTGAAAAGCAGGACAGAGCAAATCCATGGAATAATAAAGGAACAGAAGTAGGGAGATGCTGTCGCTCTTATTTCCATACTGAGCACTCGTGACACTCTCTGTGTGTGCAAACCATGTCAGATACATTATCTTGATGCAAATTACTTTGCTGATTTTGACCTTACAGTGACCCTGTAATGTGGGCAAGTATTATTATCATCCCTCATATTGCAGCAGATAGAGAGAGAAAAAATGGCTTGATGAAGACTGAGGCTGCAATCCTATGCACACTTACGTGGGAGTAAGGTTCCATTGAACAGAATGGGAGCCAACCTCTGAGTAAACATGCAGATATTTGTGCTGCTAGGGAGTTCAAGATAGAGGTGAGATTCAAACCAGAGGACTCTTGATTTGCCACTCACAAGCTTCAGTAGGTCTACTCAGAAGTAAGCCCCATTTCTGTGAGATTCATTTTTCCCCCCACATTTTTATACTGCCCTTCCTCCAAGGAGCTCAGGGTGGTGTACATAGTCGTGTACATAGAGACATCCACACTTAACCTGGGAGTAAGGTTCATGGGCTATTATGGGACTTATTTCTGAGTAGATGTGCACAGAATTGGGCTGCCAGCTTCTAGCCCTATCTGTTGTTTCCCCTCTACCAACACGTACATTTGATGATGATGATGATGATGATGATGATGATGATGTAGATTTTAAATTCCTCAGAGTAATTGTCCCATTGCTTATATAAAGTGTATGTACACCACTGGTTATATACTAATTAATTAAGGCTGTACTCCTATATGTACCTATCTGGGAGTAAGTCCTATTGAACTTGATGGAGCTTACTTCCGAGTAGACATGCAGGATTGGACTGTGCCAATGGGGTGTGCACTGCATCTTGTGATGGAAAGGCAGGAACAGAAGCTTCTCCAAGGTATGGGAACATTTGTTCCTTTATCTCAGGGCTGCATTGCAGCTGCACCAGTGCTGGAAACTTGAATAGGACTGGGCCCTGTGGCTGCATCTGCTGTCACTACACCACCTATGTCACCTACCTGGTGCACTTTTAAAGTGATTACAATTTATAATTATAACATGAATTTTGAATAAAAACACAATGCCGCTTTCTGCGCTTGTACCTTTGGAAAACACTGAAACTGCAAAACAAACAAAAAACCTGAAATACTGTTTGTTCCCGCTTCTTGTAATTAATTAAATTGTACCGGAAGCCAGTGATAGACAGTGGGCCTGGCATGCTGTGGTCCGTGGGGTCACGGACATGACTTAAGGACTGAACAACAGACAGACAGACAGACAGACAGACAGACAGACAGACAGATAGATAGATAGATAGATAGATAGATAGATAGATAGATAGATAGATAGATAGATAGATAGATAGATAGATAGATAGATAGTACCATCTTCGGCCACATACTCTCATACAATGAAAGTAAATAATAACCATAATCTACCAGTAACCATATGCCAATGAAGAAAGACTGCCTGGCAGTACAGAGATTCTCCTACCACCTTCCTCTGCCATGTTCTCCAGTTTTCATCTCTCAAACAATCTAACACTAAACAAAAAATCAAACACCAGAAACAGTTTGTATTTTCCATTAGTCCAAACAGATCAATTATAGCAAATGTCACAGTGCCTTTACGTATTTTCTTAAGTCACGCTGTACTTAAAAATCCAAACTGCCTTTTGTCTCTGAATGTGCAGCGGGTGTCATAATTCAGAGCAAATGATAACATGTTGCAGTGTTAAGTCAGTAACCTTAGAAAAATCAGAGCCCAGTCGGCTGCTTGACTTACAAGAGCAAAACAAGCTTACCCGAGCCCAGGACTCTTGTTGTTTGGCAAGTAGTCAATAAAACTGTACCTTATGACTTTCTCTGCTAAAGGTTCTAATCAAAACAATTTATTTCAGGCATGCAAACCCTTCTTTTCAGACTGTAGCTATTGTCAGGACGTAGCCAGATTAGCTGCAGCAGCCGTAGCATCATTCCTCTAAGAGTCCCAGAGCTCCCCCATCTGTCTCCGTAATAGACAGATTTCCTTGCTCATTCAATCTAGCATGTCAGCCCCGGTAAAAAGATGTCGCTCCTTTCATATTTTACTAAGCGTAACAACCGCTGTTTCAATTTGTAACGTCTTCTTTCATTCCCAGAGATTATATTTCACAGAAACCTATGCAAAGAATAGTAATAATAGTAATAAAGATTCTGACTGGGAATGAGGTGTTCAAATATTAGGCACTTGGTACTAAGATGCTCTTGATTGTGGATAAAAACATCAGAGGCAGTCGAAGAAAATGGCAAGCCATTGCCTTTGGATTCTCAGTTTATGGCATTTGTGGAACAGCAGTGTGGTACAGAGAAGAATCTGTGGAACTCCTTGCCACAGGATGTGGTGATGGTACCTGGCCTTGAAGCCATTAAATGGGGGTTGGACTGATTTATGGAGGGAAAGTCCATCACAGGTTACAAGCCATGATGGGTATGTGCAATCTCCTGGTTTTAGAAGTAGGCTACCTGAGAATGCCAGATGCAAAGTGTGGAAACAGGATGCAGGTGTCTTGTTGTCTTGTGAATGGAGTGAAAGAGGAAGTATAAGGAAAGCGAAGTGGTGGGCTAGAACATCTCTCTCTGGTCTGGGCCAGTTCCGATTTACAATGCATTGAAATCATGGTAAATAAAGTCAGCTTAGCATTGCAATTAAAATTTCCCCAAGGGCCAGCCCATCCATGAGGCTCACTGAAGTGATCACCTCCAGCAGCAAACTGACAGAGGGTGCCCATCTCCTTCTGCCCACCCACTTCCACTGCTCTTTCTCCTCCCAGCAGTACTTGCAGCCAATGGGCTGTGATCATCTAATGAAGTAATAAGCCAAACAGAAGGGTTGGTTAACATTTTGGAGACTGCTGCTAAATACCCACAGCTGCTGCCAATATTTCATTTGTTTGAGACAGACAGATAGACCAGACAGACAGATGGGGGAGAGAGAGCGGTGCCTGCCTTCTTTCCCCTCTTAACATCCATCCCTTAAGTTCTCCATCTTCCCCACCCTCTGCCCCGTTTCTCCCAAAACGCTGCTCATCAAGCCACCCTTTCCAGTTGTCTGCTCAGTTTCTTGGGCTTTGTACTCACATGGGTAGGGTGACTTCCACCTGATGCTGCCAATGTCTGGCTTGGTTGGCTAGACGGCTCTGGCCCTCTTCCATGCTCTCTGCCGAGGTCAGCCTCAGTGCTCGCATTTTTGCTGCAGCCATACTTGCAGAGCTGCTCAGGTCCTGCCTGTGAGTGACATGCTGGGGTTGTGCTGTTGGTTGTTTGTCAACACACAGCTAATCCTTAACCTTCTGGGGGTTATCATTGACTTCCACCAGTTTTCCTTAACCTCACTCCCAGACAACCTAAAAATCCTTAAATAGTCTGCAATGTTTGCAATTCTTCAAAGATAATCTCTCCTCACATGAATCTGCCTGTGAGGACAACTCTGGCCACCTTGCTGTCGTCTTTTGACAGGGATGTGCCAGAGCCTCAGTGCTGGGTCTTAAACCAAGTTCTGAGTCTCACCCCCCTTGACTCAAGTTGCACAAGTCATAATGGTGGCCATCACAATTTGTCCAAAGTCAGTTTTTGAGTCATTGAGACCAAGTCTATTTGAAAAGTGAGTCAAGCTTCAGAAATTGCAAAAAAAAACAAAACCCAAGTAAGCACACACACAAAACAGAGTCACAAACACACACAAAAGCAAGCCTTGACTTAAGTCTATTCAAGTCTTTTCAATTTTATTGTAAAACCCCTGAGTCTGTGCCCAAGTTTTTGAGTACACATGACTCGAGTCCATATGAGTCGTGAAAACTCGTGTTTTCATGACTCGAGTACGAGTCATCTGAGTCCAGCTCCATCCAGCTCTTTTAACGTTTGGTTGGTGATGACTGGAGGTGACCAGAGCATGGAAGACAGTGGCCACATCACACAAATGAGGGACTGGGCATTTCTTCATTCTTGGAAGCAACACTCACTCTGCCGCCTGCTAATTAAACACAGAATTAAACAAATTTAGACTGTGAACCCCTTTGGGACAGGGTACCATTTAATTATTTGATTTTGTCTGTCAACTGCTTTGTGAACTTTTTGGGTTGAAAAGTGGCACATAAATATTCATCATCATAAGGTTGTTAATTCCCCTTGAAGCCAACAGCAATACTAAAATGGACCTAGCTAAAAGATAACACATATTCTGAAAATCATCTCTCTATCTATGTTACTCAGAGCCTAATTCTACCTCCTGCCATTCAAAAGTATGTAGTGAGTCTGACACAGCACACTCTGCATGCTAAAGGGGGGGGGGAACCACATCGCCCAGGAGTGGTAAGTGAAACTCATTGTTATATGACTGCAATGGGTCTTCTCAGACATACTCCAGCTATTTAGCTGGTGTAAGTCCGAGGAGACTCAGGGGGTGGCTCAGGGAGGGGAAAGGGGGATAGGATCTCAGCATGCCAACTGCCACTAAGATCCTTCCCTACCACCCCCTGTCAGTCCCACTCTCCGCCCAAACCATGCCAATCCTCACCTGAATCACCCTGCTTCTGACCTACCTGCTCTGGTGGGGAATCTGTGAATTAATGTGAATGTGAGAACTCCATGTACACTGGTTGGTTGGCAACCTTCAGTCTCGAAAGACTATGATATAAGCCTACAGCACCCGAGATTCCCAGGCGGTCTCCCATTCAAGTACTAACCAGGCCTGACCCTGCTTAGCTTCTGAGATCAGACAAGATCGGGCATGTGTGGGAATGACAGCAGTATAGTTTTCATTCCATTGGTCTGGAAATTATGGCAAGATCTGCCACCACAAGCTTAGGATAAGATGGAGCTGTCAGTTGTTTAATTAGACCCGTTACTCTGTCCACCAATTGTGATGTGAACATCAAGAAACTTACCAGATCTGTGTTTCAAAATTTAGCAGAATTTCCATATAAGATTCATTCTTTATACAAGAGACATAAAATACATAATAAGGAAAAGAATCCTGTTGCAGAAAGATGCACATCAAACATGTGGCTTTCGTACACAGTTGGCAGAACTGTGCCCCAGTTGAAACAATATTAGGAAGGGGTATTTTGAATAATTTACAATGTAAGTGGGACAGATAAGGAAGTGATCCATTAATTGTATTCATGGGATAGCTATATATGTCAGAATGGAGGATAGATTTTTTTATAATGGCTTTATTGGCAGCAGAAAACTTGACATTGGCTAAATACTGGAGGTTAAATATAGTCCCAAACGAGAGACATTGGTTGACTAAGCACCAAATAGTGCTATTCTGTAAAGCAGCATCAGTTTCTCGTAGAAAACCATAGGTCCTTGAAGGTCCCATAGTTCCTTCTTCCAAACAGCTGAAAAAAATCTTCTGTCTCCTTTGATCCTGGTTATACTGCAAGGATGGTTTTCCTCCAGCCCCCTGAGGTGGGTTTCCCCTACTCATAGAAGTGGGCTGTGCCAAAGTTCCCAAACCTTGTAGTGCTTCGACCCACTTCATCCTCTTTGGTGGGCCATGGCGCTCTTGGTGGTGCTGGAAACTTCTCCTGACCTGACGACCCACTTTGCAGGGTTCAGGATGACCTTTTGAAGCCTCCATAAGCCACTTCTGGTTTTTGGCTTCTGAGGGTCATTCTGAGACCTGCAGAAGGCTATACAGTGGGTTGCTTGGCCAGGAGAGGTCTTGACAACTAATGGGTCATCAGGAATGACTTCTGTTTAGAACCAAATCAGTGCAAGGGCAGATGGTAGGGCCCAGATTCATGTCCCACTGTGCTTGGGTTCATGACCCACCAGTGGGTCATGACCCACAGGTTGGGAAGTGCTGTACTAAGCAGTAGCTCCTTCAGGGCAGGAAGTGCTCAGTCAAGACACACCTCTTGGTCATCAAAAGCCCCCTGAGCAAGCATCTTCAGCCGGCTGTAGAAAGTTCACCTGGCCATAGTTACTTCTACACACTACTCAGGACTATTTCTGTTACACCACTGGATGTGAAGCTGTAGTGCGTGATTGCCACAAGATATGACATAAACTGTTTTTAGAAGACTGCACAGCAGAGGAAAATCACACTCCAGTTGTGAAATGTGTTACTTGTCACTTTTACTGTGCGCCTTCCACTTTTAGGTATTAACTTCTCTCCGACTGTAACACTTCCCTCACTTTCTAATGGCTTTCCAAGGGATCAAAGTCAAGATGCAGTCAGTGAGTGTGAGAGTCGAACCGTTCCTTTGTTCATTATCCGATTTTGGGGGGAAATGGCCTTCAAATCTAAAGGACCACCATGTCCTTGCTTTTTGGCAACAAAGGCATTGTGCTGTTCATTTCAAAAAGTTGGATTACTGGATATGTGTTTTCTGTTTCTAATGGGTTGGTGGGGGGATAGATTTCAGAAATTACTTATTTTGAGCAGGCCTGTGTCATGAGCTTTCCAGCTGTGTTTTTTTCAGCCAAAGGTACATGACCAACTTATGGTGTGTCACAGGATTTGACCAATACAGGCTATTCTATATGTGTCAGAGAGTGTTTTTATATGTACACAGCTGCACTGGAAACTCTGGGAGAGTTTGAGGGCCAGTAAGTCCTTGCAGGGGCGGGGGGAAGGCAGCAGCGCGATCCCCAGGAGTGACTTCTGCTTTAGCGGGGGCAGGGCATGATCGCTCTGCATCCACTTTCCCTGCTATGGGGAGCCCTGCCAGAAGTCGCACTGGGCTCCCTGCACCCCAGGGAGGCTGCAGGAGGTTTGGGTAAGTGCACCCATGCTCCTGCAACCCCCTGAGCAGCGCAATTCTGGGGATCGTGTCACTGCCTTCCCCCCCGCCTCTAGGCTGCCCCCGCCCCTTACAGGGGCAGAGACCAGGGCCCTCAGGCTGGGGCGTCGTGACACCCCAGTTTGAATAGCACTGATCTAGGCCCTTCAATGGCAATTGGATGGTTTCAAAAGCACAGGCATTTTGCTGTATTTAGATGTAAAAACCACTCTTGGGCCATTCAGTTATTTTTCTGTTTTTCCTATCATGTCATATCTGAGAATTCTCAGCGGAGAGCTGTGAAATTCTTGGCAACTTCGTTGAAAAATGCTACCTTGGATGTGCTGTTAGTATGATAATACAGAATGCTGTTTGTGTTAGCCTGAGGACAACCCCACCTGGTAGGCGTCGACGAGGTAAATGATACAGCAGGGAATAGAAGACATGCAAATGAGGTCAGAGACAAAAGAAAATGGAGACAAGCCGAAGTCCACAATGCCAAGAATAGTGTTTCTCAAACTGTGGGTCAGGACCCACTAGTTGAATTGCAAGCCAATTTCAGGTGGGTCCCCATTCATTTCAACGTGTATTTTATTTTTAAGATACTAGACATGATGCTACCCTGGTATGTGACTGCATTTGGAGAAATGTTACAGATCTGTACTTTCAACAGGCTACTATATATATCCTTTTAACAATGATAGTAAATGGGGCTTACTCCCAGGTAAGTGTGGCTAGGATTGCAGCCTTTGGGATGTTTGGGGAATTCGCTTTAAACAGATCAGAAATGCTTGGGAAGGCTAGGAGGGTACTTCTTTATTTTAAATATATTTTTAAACTTATGCTTATCGAAAACCTAATGTACTTAGGGCCCAATCCTATCCAATTTTCCAGTGCCAGTGCAGCTGTGCCAATGGGGTGTGCACTGCATCCTGTGGTGGTGAGGCAATCTTGGAGGCCTCCTCAAAGTATGGAAACATTTGTTTCCTTACCTCAGGCCTGCATTGCGATTGCACCGGTGCTGGAAAGTTGGATAGGATTAGGCCCAATACTTAGGGCCCAGTCCTATCCAATTTTCAAGTGCTGGTGCAGCTGTGCCAATGGGGTGTGTGCCACATCCTGTGGTGGTGGGACAGTCACAGAGGCCTCCTCAAGGTATGGAAACATTTGTTCCCTTACCCCTGCATTGTGGCTGCACTGGTACTGGAAAGTTGGACAGGATTGAGCCCTTACTTACTTACTTACTTACTTACTTAATTTGATTTGATTTTGTTGTATGGGGGATTAATAATTTTCTTGCTTGATGATGTCACTTCCAGTCATGACATCACTGCCAGATTAATGACATCAGATTGTCATTCTAAAAAGTGGGTCCAGGTGCTAAAAAATTTTGAGAACCAGTGACCAAGAAGGTCTGAAAGTCATTCACTAGGACGGCAACAGGTTGGAAAGTGAAACATGGAGGGGAAAAATACCAGAAAATAACAATGCCAAACAAGAAGCTCCTTGTCTTTTTAAAGACATCCACCATCAAAGTTCAGCAAGTGAAGGAAAAACAACTTGTCCTTCTCTACCTAGATATAATAAAGGCGTTGCTGTCTGTGATCCCTGTGTAATTCCTGGTCTTAGAAGAAAACAAAAAGCCCAAGCACATAAAAAGGCATAAAGAAAGGAACTTTAAGAAGACAAGGAGCACCATTAAAAAAAAAAAGAAAACTTAGAATGACATGCTTCTCCCCCCCCCCCACCCCCAGGAGATAAAAGAAAATGCTGAAATACCTATTCGTTATATAAATTCAGTTTATTTATAGTCTGAGCTTAATGTCCAAAATGCAAGCTATTCCTGCAGATGGTTCTTCAAACTGAGGCTTAAATGCTTAAGAACTTCCAAATAGCTCTTTGAAGATTACTTCTGTACACACCATGGGGGAAAAAAACAAACGCTAGGATATAAATAATAATAATAACTTTAAAAAAATAAAGCCCCCAAAACCCAACAACACCAAACTCACTGCTGTAAGGTTTCAAATCTGAGATTTCCAAATGGCAGTCTTCTTCTTTCCCCAGGGAGGCAAGCAAAACTATTGAAAGTTCCATTAGGGATACTTTATGGGCTGAACTTAATGGCCAATATTCAGCACAGGACACACAGCCAGGTGCCACCACCTTCTGAAAGCTACTTTCTGCAAGAAACTTCAAACTTGACTCATCAAACTCCTAACAAGAATTGATCCTTTCACCAGTGTGCCAGGCAACAGAAGCATGTCCTTTGACACTGGTCCCATGTGCAACTCGGTTGTATTTATTTATTATATCCCCGAGGGACTCCAAGCAGTTTGTTGAGATCTCCTTCCCAGTCATATCTCCTTCTTGCAACAACCCTATGAGGTAGGTTCAGCAGAGAACAGGTGATGACCAAAGGGTGCTCATCTAATTAGTGTTACGGCTGAGTGCAAGCTTCAGTTGAATGCTCTTACCACTATATAACACAGTTTCTCAGTGTTACACCAAGACATACCTGTTGCAATGAATGACTTCCAATTCCTTCCTATCACTTCCTTGCTCCTCAGTCACATAAAAAAACATGTACACAAACCTCACTTGGGAGCAGGAGAGGCCTCCCTGGGGCGGCAACTGCCATGAGGCTGTTGAGATTGGCAGAGACTATCCATACCATCATGGGTATGACACAGAGTCCATTGTGAGCATTGGTTGTTTGTGTAGTTCTGCCCGCTGGCACCAGGTGTCTGCAGGTAAGAGCAAGGCCTCCCCACAGCTGACGTTAAATGACAGAGGCCACTTGTCACCATCATCCACTCGCAGTACGGCATCTTGTCACACTTTTGAGCCACCTCTGTGTGATAGTATACAAAGGCAGGGCACATATATAACATTATATCATTGCCAGCAAGGCTGCAACTGACTGCCTCAGCACATGATGTCATGACATTACTTTCCGGTTCTCCCTGGAGGCCAGGGCATTCACGCCCATCCCATTCCCTTTGGAGGCAGGGAGTCTCCACAGGAAAAGGAACTGTGTGTGCAAAATCAGCAGCACCTTCCCACAGGGGAGAACCAGGAGCTGACTGGGCAGAGCCTATGGGCAGTCATGAGATGTGCCCCTCAGGCTCTTCCTAAGTTATGCCTCTGATTGCCAGAAAGGACTAAGGTTGATTGTCTAGTCCAGCATTTGTTTTGTCCAACAACTACCAACCAGATGCAGCGGGACACTCACAAGTAGGTCATCAACATGATGCTGTTCAGTGGTCGACCCCCATCATCTGGTACTCAAAGGTCTACAGCCTCTGAAGATGGTGGGGCCATTTAATGAGCATGACTCATTGCTGTAGATAGATCTGCCCTCCATGAATTTGTCTAAAGCCGTCTAACTATGTGGCCACCGCCATTGGTGGCAAACCCCCTAAGGGCCCGATCCAGAACTGTGCATGCTGGCTCAGCGCCAGGGTGCAGTGTAGCAAACATTCCATAAAGCATGCCTGCAACACTTACTGCAAGGCCAACACAGCTCAACATGAGCTTGTGCTGTCCCAGCACCGGGTGGAGGACGGGTGACCGCCACCCAGAACTCTGGGCAAGCTCTGGGCGAACACCAGGCAGTGGAGAGGTAAGTAGGGGTGTGGGGGAAGATGCTCTGAGGTGGAGGGAGGATGGGGAGAAGGCGTGGTGAGGGAAGAAGCAGGGTGGGAGGGGTGTGGGACCGCGGAGCTCAGCTCCGCTCTGCCAGATCCATAGCCCCACATTGGGCCTCCCAGTTCAACGTGGTTCTGCTTTATTTTGCACCAGTTAAATAACAAGTACAGAGTTGAGTAGCTCCATTGTGAGGCATTTTACCTTACGCAGGGGAAGGGGACAAATGTTCCCTTCTTCCAAGGTGCTGGCAGTTGCCGGCGCACTCAGGATGCCACGGCAGCCATTTTGGCGCCACGGCAGCCATTTTGGCGCCGCTGCAGCCCTGGGCACCGAGCAGCTCAGGATTGGGCAGCCTGTTAATTATACACCATGTGGAGAAGCACTACCTTTTGTCAGTCCTGAACCGACATTCAGTGGAATATGCTCTTTCCTAACCAAGTGCTATAAAATGGCACGATACCTATTCTGTGACTTTATTTCTGGAAGAACCTGTTCCCTCCTCAGTATTGACTGTTATTTAGACTGAGCAGTGTATAAAACATGAGTTCTGTAAAAGGTCTATTATTGAACAGAGCTGAGTGGGCCGAGGCGTCATTGTCAATGGAATTTTCGCTGGTAAAAATATGATATTTCAAATGTCAAGCCAATTTTATAAAGGGGATCAGATTCTGGACAATATAGATGAACAATTTCAGGCCACTGTTGTAAAACGGTTGGATGCTAGCCACTGAAATAATGTCCAAATAATCAGATGATTGTAAAGCACTGATAACATTTTGAGCATATAAACCATCTTGCTATCTTGAAACCCATAGGATTCAAACACAGTGGGAAGCCAATGTAATTTACAAAGGCAGCTGCTGAGGTAGGGAAGGCCAAAGATAATTTGTGTCCTATATCTTCAATTGTGATAGAGTGAATCCTCATGTAACTTCTTGGATTATTACATAAATACTCACTCAACGGTGTGTCAAAACCAATCAAATATTTCACGTCTCGTGAACTACAAACCAGATGCTTGGTACATGGGTAGTTCTAGATTATTGGGAAAATTTGAAAATGGAACATTTCTATACTTCTGGCTCAATAGAAGAGGCAAGAGGCGTTCTCCAATATTATGCCATTGGTTGAGTGTGATACCTCATAATCGTCAGCCTCACAAATAGGTAAGTTAAGATATTTTTGACATTAGTTCCACAGCTGAACCTCTTAATGCAAATTCATATCTCACCAAAAGGCACAGGTCTGTTCCTCTTACCTGCAGATTCGGGCCCCATAGATTTAACTTCCCACAGGTTCCAAAGCCACAGTAGAGGTCAGGTGTTCTCTGGTAACGTCCAGAGGTCCTGTCCAGAGGTCCATCTGCAGATCCCATTTTCCATAGATTTCAGCATACACAGTGGTTCCAGGAACAGAATCCCCATGGATGCTGAGGTTGAACTGTACTTCCAAATGGAGTTTGGCACTCCTGGCAAGCAAACCAAGACAGGACAATGGGAGTTCCATTATCCCTTCACCTGGCTCAAGTCAGTCCTGTTCTATTCATGCAGCAGAATGAGAGGATAGAGCCTTGAGGTGGCAGAGGAATATCACCCCTTCAGATTGCAGGTGAGCATACCATTTTTGAATGCTCCCCCCACTGCAAGAGGACGTCAAGCCCAATAGGGACAAAGATTCTTCTCATCCTTTTCCCTGCTGTGCCAATTTTCTGGCTTATAGACTGAAAGCCTCTAGTGGAGGAAGAGACTACCAAAGCAGACCACATTGGATACCTTCAGTGGGGAACAAAAGACCCAAAATTCTGCTCTCTGGGCTTGACTGAGTTAAGGAGGGCACAAAGGCTTAACTGCACCCTAAAAAGAGAGGTTCTGAAAAGACAAAAGGTATGGCAGGGTGGAGGCTTGCGTAGCATAGCTGGGCCAGCTGGTACCTGGGGCCAGGCAATGTGATGATGCCACCCCACACATCATGTCACCCCTGAGTCCACGCTGTCACCTCCTCCCCTGCGCATGCACGGACCTTGTCCTGGAAACATTTGGAGCCATACAGAACCATTTGGAGCCATACAGAACCAAGGGCAGACAGGAGGGTCAGTTTCACAGCATTTGCCACATGCTATAGGTAAGGGCTGTCACACACACACCCAGCAGAGACGGTGAAAAACCACCACTCCACCATGAGAAGTAATGTACCCCCCAGGCCCTGGCTTAGCTATGCCACCAGGGAGGCTACACCCATGCTTAGGACACTGGTGGGAGACGCTACCTTGAGAAGGAGGCTGAAAAGGCCGTCCTGATGGCCTAGTCACTGGGTAGTTAGATGTCATACATTAAGCATTTGTCATAATGTCATACATACAAACAAGATTATCCTGGGGTGGGGAGCCTGAATGTGCCAGACTCTAGAAGAAGGGCCCCGCAGATGCCCCACAGAGCTACTATACAGCCATCCATTCCATTCAATTGCCTTTATCATCATCATCAGTATTTATATACTGCTTTTCAACCAAAAAAGTTCACAAAGTAGTTTGCATTTAAAAAAAAAAATCAAATAACTAAATGGCTCCCTATTTGAAAAGGTCTCACAATTTTAAAAGATGCTGAAGAAACACCAGCAAACAGGCATTAGAAACACCCCACTTTGCTGAGGAAAAGTTCATCTCCCCTCCTAAATATGAAGAGCCCTACTTGAAAAAGTGCTTCTTTGCCCAGTTAATAGGCTGCTAATCAGTCATCTTGATTAGAGGGAGTCCTGCCTAATCACCTGCAGGGTAAAGTCCTGGCTGACTGTCAGGAATGTCAGCTACGGAACAAAGATGGAATTAGGAGAGACTGTGCATGTTTGGAAAGGGAGGTCACTGGCACCACATGGATTGACCCAAGGCTTCTGCATGCAAAGCTGGTCCTCTACCTGCCATTCTTCCGCCCATCCTGCTAGGATTCACAGAGGAGAACAGCTGGTCAGGCTTTCAAGGCACGACTGGAAGCCAAGTCAGTAGTTCTTTCCTGGGCAGCCCAGTCCTCCTAACCTGTGCCAACAAGGCCAGGCTGCATGGCCTGAGCCATACCCAGCACATGTTAGGAGATGGCTGGAGGTCTCCTTGTGGTAAGGGGTATATTTCCCCTTAAGCCCCAGCCTCATCTATGAGGCTTTGCACCATCTATATAGTTGGTACATATTAGGGAAGCCTGTGTAGGGCTACCTGGCCCGGGGACAGGGGTTAGGATATGGCTTGAGCTGCAGCCTCTGGTCCTTCCTCCCTCCTGGGCCAAATCTTCCCCCACTCTGCCCTCCCCTGCCCACCAACATTCTGTCCGGTGTGTGCTTACCTGGTGCCCACCAATGCAGGGATTGGATTCGCAGGGATTGCTGCAGAGTTGGCATGGGCATCACCATAGCCAGATCCTGTGTGGGCACAAACATGCGCTACGACACATCTAAAACACTCTGAGCCGGAGCAGGGATGCCTGTGCTGGCTCAGAACAAGAATAGGATTGCACTCTTAAAGGGAAAAGCAGTTTCCCTTTCATGCGCTAAGCCTCCCCATCCCCCCCACCAGAATTAAATAAACAGCACCAAAAAAGCATTTCAGTTCTAACATCGAAAACCATTCCAGTTCTTCCTGACCCATTTCTGAATGTCTTTGACATGCTCCGAAGTACATCAGCATGGCAACAAAGTTTTTATGATACATTATTTAAAAGAGGCATTTTAAGGCAGTGAACCCAGGAAGCGAAAGATTTCATGAAATCACCCTTTTGGCCATTAAGAGCGTTGAACAGCACATTATTTTTCACTGTTAGTGGAATTTTCAATTTGCTCTGCTCAAAAACATCTGGTTTATATTTAGAGGTAAATGACCCAGACCTTGCCTGTATACATCCTTGGGGGGGGGGGGGAGAGAGAGAGAGACAGGGCATGGTTGAATAAAAATGTTGCTTCTTAGAAACAGAGGAAAGCTACTGTTTGTGATCAACAACATTCAGATTCTTTTAGCATACCTCACGATATCAGGGTACCAACTTGATATCAGCCCTGGTTCCTGCAGCAGTAGTTTGAGCTACAGAAAGCAGCAGGAGAAACCTTTCACGGTGGTAGTAAGCATGAAGGGAACAGGAGGAGGCCAAAGCAGGTTTTCTTTTTCTTTTTTTTTCCTGATCAGTTGGTAACCCTTCCACTAACTGGATTTCGGAGGCTTTTGTACAAGTCTCTCACATGGCTGTGATTTAGGGTATGTTGTATCCGGAGGAGATCAACAGCATGTGTGCTAATCTAGCTTGGCCCTCTGGCCATATACATTCAAAATGATCACCTGGTCTCATTCATTTGCACCTTCCCTTGGTAGGAGTTGAAAGAACTTCCCTGAAAGCATCTTTTGGCCTTAAATATAAAACTCATGCAAGTTTTAGAGTTGCATTTTTTTTTTCTTTGTGGAAAGTGGAAGTGCAGTTGGTCAAGTTTGTCCCAGCATGGAGACACAGTGATGGAAAAGCTGTATCTGAAGAACAGTTGATTGTCCAGTTGCTTGCTTGGGCAAGCTGATGGGGGGGGCAAGGAGATGAAGCAACACTAGGAATACAGATGACCACTGTATAAATCAATGATTTTCAACAGTTTTCATCTTTCAGCACACTGATTAGGTGCTTAAATTTTCAGGGCACACCATCAGCGTTTTGACAATTGAGAAGGCACACTGCACCACCAGTAGGGGCCTCACATCCCCCAGGGGCCTTACTAATAAATGATCCTGCCCCAAACTCCCATGACACACCTGCAAATCATTCACAGCATACCAATGTCTCACAGCACACCGGTTGAAAATCGCAGGTGTAAATCAACATGGTATCACCTGTTTCATCCTTCCAAGAGGCGAGGAAGACTTTACTATCTCCAGGGATGGGCATCTCGACTTGTAAGACTCAGACTCGGGTCACCAAACATGCATCTTCCGGATTCCTGTAGACCCAAGGCACATGTGCTTTGAAACTGGAAGTGACTCAGGACTCTTGTGTTTTTCTCGGAAACAAGTGATTGCTGGGGTTTGTAAGGAACCAATCTGGGCTTTCTGCACTGCTGCACTCACAAGAAGAACAGCAGAGCTTTTGTTTACCATTGGGATGGGGACATCAGCGGAATGTTAAATGAGATCTCTGACACACACACCACCAGCACCTCCATTTTTTTCTTCAGAGCTGCACCTGACTTATTTATTGAAAAGACCCTAACTAGACTCAGATAGAATCCCCAAAAAGTTCTGACTGAGTCCCAAAGGCTAGTGCATTAGGACTAGTGCATAAGTCAACTGTTACCCTGCACATGCCCAATCCCATCTGATCTCGGAAGCTAAGCAGGGTCAGGCCTGGTTAGCACTTGGATGGGAGACTGCATGGGAATACCAGGTGCTATAGGCTTATACCATAGTCTTTCGAGACTGAAGGTTGCCAACCATAAGTCAAGTCAAATGGGGCAGGGACTCAGAACTCAACTGGAGTCGCGCCATGTTAGATTGGTACATCCCTGACTATCTCCCTACCATCATGGCCTACAATAAACTTTTTGTTTAGCTGGTTAGTTAGCGAAACCTGTCCATTTTAGAATATCATTCACCCTTTGTACTCCTGATACTTTGAACTAATGCAGATTTACTTGGAAGCAAACCCCACTGATGAATGCTCTCACTACAAAAAGGAGTGTTTTTTCCCCTGTGTGCACATATTAATGTGTGTTTAAAAGCACAGCTTGTAACAAATCAGGAGGAATGTCCAGAGGGCTAACCTTGGTCACATGCAGCTCCCTGCAGGATCCTTCAGATCACTTAGAACTGGCCTTAGTCAGGAATCTGAGGGGTTTGCCAGGCCTTACAATCCTAGGCTGCCAATGTCTCTAGAAAGGAGGAGCCCCTCATTTTAGCTATCATAAACACTTTAATGTTTGGATTGGCTTGTGCATTCGCCTGGGCATTTTTCCATATTGTTTTTAAATGCCTCTGCTTGTTTCTGTATCAGTCCAAGCCAAGCTATGGGTGGCCTGCCCATCTCTAGAAAATGTTTGTACATTGGTCCTGAATCAGAATCAATGCAACAATTCTGAAATTGTTTTCCAAAAGTACAACTTCTTTTTCCCCATGTTCAAAGAAGAAGCTCATTCTTAGCACATTGTCACTCAGCACCTGTAATGTGTTGCGCGACTCATTATAGTTTAATCTCCATTGCAAACATGCCTTTGATTTAAACATTGTTGTCTGCGGGTTATTTTAAGTAAGATGTTTTCTGTAATCAAGACACTACACTATATTTTTGCCGTTATTAAATCTATCGCATCGGTCGTGGTTGAAAGCAAACGTTTATGCTTTATATTTTCATTAGCATAAATTATAGGGCTATTTTTAGAGGTCATTTGCACGTTTACGGTCATAGCGCACACGGGGAGGCTGGAATACAAAAACTGAAATCAATTTGCAATTTGAACACATTGGTAATATAAGTTCCATCCAATCACCTGTGGCTGTGTTGCTCTTTACATGTGTACCAGCTACTGTATGTAGCAAGGGATATCATACGGCTGAGAACTTCAAATACCCAAAGGCCAACTGAAGGCTGATTTCTCCAGTCCTTCCATATTTTGTGCATGCATACATGATGTACACCTTGATGCCTGTCAGCTGAAGAATTCCTGTTCCTTTCATTGGTCTCAAATGCAGACTGGGAGCCATAAGAATGTAAGAAGAGCCCCACTGGATCAGGCCCATCTAGTGCAGCTTCTTGTATCTCACAGTGGCCCACCAGCTGCCCGAGGGCCCAACCCTATCCAATTTTCCAGTGCTGGTGCAGCCGTGCCAGTGGGGTGTGCACTGCATCCTGTGGTGGGAAGGCAGTCACAGAGGCCTTCTCAAGGTGTGGGAACATTTGTTCCCTTACCTTGGGGCTGCATTGCAGCTGCACCGCAGCTGGAAACTTGGATAGGATTGGGCCCTCAGGGAGCACACAAGACAACAAGAGACCTGCATCCTGGTGCCCTCACTTGCATCTGAAAGATCCAGTAAAGATTGAACAGCACTGGGGTCATGTGCTCCCCAAACTGGAACCCAATCATTGTCTGGCTGCATTTTTTGCCAGTGAAACTTCTGATCACTTACCAAGAGCAGTCCCACAGACAGTGCATTGCAATAGTCCAAATGGAATGAGATAAGGCACATGTGTCAATGGCCAGAGGGACTATAAGAAGAGCCCCACTGGATCAGACCAAAGGTCTATCCGGTCCAGCATCCTATATCTCTCAATGGCCCACAAGGTGTCCCAGGGAGCTCACAAGACAACAAGATACCTGCATTCTGATGTCACTCCTTTGCACCTGGCATTCTGAGGTAGCCTACTTCTGAAACCAGGAGGTTGTGCATACCCATCATGGCTTGTAACCCATGATGAACTTCTAGAAATCTGTCCAGTTCCACTTTAAAGGCATCTAGGCCAGATGCCATCATCACGTCCTGTGGCAAGGAGTTTCACAGACTAATTACACGCTGGGTAACCCTAACCTTACTTTTCTGTTTCAAAAATAAAAATTATATCTAATGTAAATACACATATAGTGGGACACAAATGTCTGGGATGCCCCCCCCCCCCCCAAAAAAAAGTATAGATGTCCAGGGATGCCAATGACCAAGATGCCACCCCAAAAAGTCTGCAATAGAAGAGGTCCTTGTCAGCCATGTCCATAGTAAATGACTCAGGGCGCAATCCTAACCCCTTCTGTCAGTGCTTTCCAGCACTGACATAAGGGCAATGCAGCTCCGAGTTAAGGGAACAAACATTCCCTTACTTTGAGGAGGCCTCTGTGAGTGATACCCAACTGCAGGATGCAGCACATGTTCCATTGGCACCACTATGCCAGTGCTGGAAAGCACTGATATAAGGGGTTAGGATTGCACCTTCACAATTCTACAGAGAATCAAACCAAATTTTAACCATGTCTTTCTTCACAAGCCAACCCCTTTCAGAATGGTGGCTGCAAATAGGATCTTGATAAAGGAAAGGAGCTGCAAACAGGATCTTGATAAGATGTGTTATATTTTTGTTTCAAAGTATGAAAGCCTGAAGAGGTTGCAATTCAGATTTGGTGGGGGAAGATAGATAGATAGATAGATAGATAGATAGATAGATAGATAGATAGATAGATAGATAGATAGATAGATAGATAGATAGATAGATAGATAGATAGATAGATAGATAGATAGAGTGGAAGTCATTACAGAAAAAGGTTAAAATTCTAGTTTAAATGTAGCGAAGAAGTCCATGTGAGTGAATAGATTATTGGGGTAGAGAGGGAGGTAGTAGAGAGGGAGGCAGACAATAGTGAGAGTGATAATCAAGCCAGGAAACAAGCAGGCAAGCATAGCATTGATTTGTCAGCCAGCTAGCCTGTAGTTTTAACAGGAATGGACTGATCTTTCCCAGGGTACAGGCTACCTAAACTTAGGAGGCAGGCCAGAGTTGTGAGCTTTCTAGCAGTGTTTTCTCAGCCAATGGTACATGTACCACTGGTGGTGCATTACAGGACTTGGCCCATATCACTCTACATGTGTTGGAAATGCCATTGCTGCCATAGGGGCCATGCAGCGCTAGCCCAACCCCACTAGAAGAAGAGATGGCAGGAGCAGCAATAAGTGACAGTAAGATGTGACTGTGAGGCAGCCTGAATCCTGTCTTTCGAAAGATGGGCAAGGAGAGTCCAAAGACAGCAGAAGCCTCTGCAGGAATGTGTGTTTGTGGTGAGCCACCTCTTTCCGTACAGAGAGGCTCCCCTGGAAGAACTGCAAAAGTGACATTACAAAAAGTGAGACTTGCCAAAAAGAAAGAAAGGGAGGAAAGGTTGAAAAGCCCTGCTTTATAGGACTGGCTGGACTGGGGCCGGTCCGTCCATGAGGCTGACTGAGAGCCTGATCCTGTGGTCTGCGGCGTGGCTCCGCGCCATGGACCATAGTCGCAAACGTGCCATAAGGCATGTTTGCGGGGCTTACCGCCGGGCTCTCACCAGAGCTAGCCCAGTGCCCAGCTAGCCCATCTACTCTGTTATTTCATTTATATATCATTAGATGAGTGTTTCTGGGCAGGTACAGGGCTGGGAGGGAGGTGGAACAAGGAGGGAGGAGTAGGGTTGGTGGCATTTGCATCCATTTGGATCCCAGCACTCTCACAACTGCTGTTAACGTTCCTTGTTTCTGTATCAACAAAATAGGTGGCACAGAACCAAGGAGACCCATAGGGGGAGCAGAGGTTTTCCCCAAAGTAGGGGAATGTCCCTTACCTTGAGGAGAACTCAAAGACTGCCTTGTGTGACTTGTCCCTTGATGGGGGGGATTTATTTAGGATTGGGGACTGAGGGCTGGATCTAATGCCAGCCCCCAAATTGTAAATTTACAGTCCAATCACATGGAGAGTTTAGGGCAGTGTCTCCTGATGGTGAGACACTGTTGCTCGCTGTGGGGCCACTGGCACAAATGGCTAGAGGCCTCTCAGACACCAGCAGCTCCCATGCCAGTGGCAGGGGTGGTTTATGAGCGGTTTGGGGCATCGGCCAGGCAAGGGGTAGTTTGGGGCCAGAGGCAGAAGTGGCAAAAGCATATGCCACAGTCCTAGCCCCATTTTCCCGGCCTGACATTTCCCCTGCTATCTCAGACATATGCCTTTGCTGGCAGAGGTCTGAGGAGACCCATTTACAGCCAGGTGACCTACAGAGAAGTAAGTAGAATGGCTCCCCCCCCCTTGTCTGGGTTTTACTTCCATGCTGTTTTTTGTTTTTAATTTTTATTCACTTTGCCTTTTCTTAATTCTGCTGGTTTCGAGTTTTGTTATGATTTTAAGGTTGTTCTAATTTAATGCTATTTCAGTGTTTATATATAACTTCTTGTTTTAAATGAGGTTTTTGTGATTGTAAGCCTCTTTGGGCGCCCCTCGAGGAGAATAGCGAGATATAAATGTTGGCCAGTCGGCAGTAAATAAATAAATAAATATTTTTCCCTTGCCTCTCCCAGGATGCCTGGTCTCCCTCCCCTATTGAATGCAGCATGTGCCCCATCAGTATGGCTGTTTTGTATTGGATGGGGGGGGGGAAGATTGAGGCCTGATTTTTTTCGGAGTAACCCCATCCATAACACGATACCCTATGACATTGTGACTACGCAAGAGATGTTCTTATTCATGATTTGAGAAGCAAGTACCGATAAACAGAACTGATGAACCAAATAGATCGGAGGAATGTTCAAAACATTTCAAAAAAACACCCCCCCTCCCAAAAAAAAGACTGTTCTATTTCCATTTGATTACAGACTGTGAATGTGTCTAATAAGGAGGCTGTATGACTGAAGTTTGCATAATAAAATTCCTGAAGCAAATAAAGGCAGGAGCTGGACAGGAAAGTAATTAATTATATATTTGGAGGACTAAAGGGTATAATTAAGGAGACCTAAAGTGGGGAGTAGAATATAGATGATCCATCTCTATTATAAGAAAGCATTTCACACTAATGAGAATTATTAGGTAACTTTGAGCATTACACGGACATGACCTCTGAACTTGCTGGTTGGTGTGTTGCTGCAGCCAATGGGCAAGTAAAATAAAAATCACAGATATGGGATGCAGTCATTTCCATTAGTGAAATTAATGGGAGTTTAGCTGATCTCAGTAGAGTCACAATTAGAGCCCTGGCCAGCGGACTCCGGAGATTTGTAATAAGTCAAAGCGCCAATTTATCGCCTGCTTACTAATTTGATCCGGAACAAACATAACTTATAACCATGTGATCACTCTGGGCTACATGATGTGAAATCAATCAGCCATTCCTGTCTGGTCACTTGTGCACCTCAGGCGGTTAGTCACAGTGGGCTTTACTGGTTCACTTTGTTGACAGTCACAGTAGAATGACCAAAGGATCAAGTTGGAGGCAACTGTTTGTGATGGCCTCATTGCTTTAGGAAGGTCTTCAGAAGAAGATTAATGGTTGCTAACCTAAGGGTTGCTAGTGCTGGTGCAGTGGCGAGTGATGGTGGCACAGAGGTAGGGAGGGGCATCTGACATTCCGGGCTAGCCTAAAACCAGGAGGTCACATATACCCATCATGGCTTGTAACCTGTGATGGACTTTTCCTCCAGAAATTTGTCCAGCCCCCTTTGGATGGGATCTGGGCCAGACACCATCAGCACATCCTGCGGCAAGAAGTTCCACAGATTAATGACACGCTGGATAAAGAAATATTTCCTTTAGTCTGTTCTAACTCTTCCAACATATAATTTTAGTGGATGTCCCCTGGACATTCCCAAATCCATGAGCCATGTACTCTTCCCTGTACATTCAAGAACAGTGCAAACTTAGGAAAAACAGAGGGCTTGTGAGCTTTTTTAAAAAATAAATAACAAGCCAGACTATATCCTTCAATTTGGTTTTAGACATTTTGTATATTCATAATAGCACATTCTTTTGAAAGGTAAACAGCGAGTGGTATGACAAGGAGCAGATTATTATTTTTTTTCTCTCTCTCCAGAATAAATCCTTATTGTATTCAGCAGCTTATTCAGAAGCACCTTGTTTATGAAGAATTTATGGAGCTGTTTTATTTATAGAACGCTATGGAAGTTGCACACTGCAGACGCCACGCTGAGAACTGAATAAACGGCAGAGGAGGAATTACATTATTTCATTTCAATTTTTTTTTCCTTAAAGACAAACCCATAGGATTTGTCTAAAATTGATAAAGACTGTAATAAGCTCCAACACCTGTTCCCTGCTTTCAATGAATCCTAGTTCATCTCCATGTTCCAACCAGTGAGGAACGCACTCTTGGAAGACAAAAAGCAATTCCAACCATGCTGAACAGATGCTTTATGCTGTGGTGTATTAAATTATGGATGACCCCTGCACATTTGTCTTCATTAATGTGCAACTTGCTCCAGAAACCCTACACACATTGGTGTCAGTCCTGCTTCCTGGGCCCCAAGGAAATGACCAATCTAAAAAAGTGCTTTTAATCTTACATGGAAATGCAGAAAATAATGACCAAGAGGAAGTTCAGCCTCCGCCTTTCTTAGCTTCATCAAGCAAGCAAAAGAGCCTGTTTTTTTCACTTTTTGACACTTCTGATTTTGTTCCTGCTGTGGGTAGTCTCAGACATGGACAAGACAGCACAACAGCAGAAAAGAAAACATGCAGGACTAATAAGCCCCAAACATTTTCTATTCTCTGTACTGGGGTCACAGCACATATGCCCAATTTTCCCATATATCTTCCCTATACATAAGCCCTTCATGACTTAGGAGCAGGTTATTTGAGGGTTCTTTCTTGCCTCCCTCCTTACAGTCTGGTTCAGCCCCTGAGACCATCTGAGAAGGCCCTTTCGTATGTGCCAACCTTGAGGGAGGCTCAGTGAGCAGTCACTAAGTGCAAGACCTTCTTTGTGGTGGCCCCCAATTGTGGAGATCCCTGAGCAACATCAGAGCTATCTCCTCCCTGGAGCTCCCAAGGGGGCCTCAGAACACATATATGCCAGGCACCATTTACATTGTAGGTGGTAGGTGGGTATTGGGGGTTGTTACGTTATACTGCTGATTTCAGGCTGCTGCCAACTATAATTTTAATGACTAGCAAAATCATTTTACTCTGTCGCCTGCAATGCGATGTATAGAGGCTGTTTTATATATTAGTTTTATTCATCCTAGGTGATGGTTTGCACTGTTATTAATGTCTTTATTAATCTTTTATGAGATTTATAATCTATTATTTTACTGATAGTTAACCTGGCCCCCATTGGAGGTGGAGAAAAGGTATAAATGTGTTAAATACCTTTTTTCACTTTTCAAGTTGATAGTAGTGTTTGGAAGCTTGTGTGAAAATAATCACATTTCCTTATCCAAGCATTTCTCAAACGGTGGATAGGGACCTACAAGTGGGTCACAAACCAATTTCAGATAGGTCCCTATTCATTTCAATGTGTATCTTATTTTCAGTATCTTAGACTTGATACTATCGTGGCATGTGACTGCATTTGAGGAAATTTGACAGATCCATACTTTAAACAGGCTACGATGTATATGTTTTTAACAATGAGTCAGTGGGGCTTACTCCTGGGTAAGTGTGGATAGGATTTCAGCCTTTGGGATGTTTGGGGAATTTTTCTTAAACAGGTCAGCAACTGCTTGGGAGAGTTAGGAGGGTTCTTTTTATTTTAAATTTGTAAACTTTTAATGTACTTACAGCCAAATCCTATGCATGTCTACTCAGAAGTAAATCCCATTAGTGTCAATGGGGCTTACTCCCAGGAACATGTGGAGTAAGGATTGGGCTGTTGCTTAGGCCCAAATCCTAACCATCTTTCTAGCACTGGCATAGCGCTAGCAATGGGACTACTTCTGAGTACAGCTGCAAGAATTGGGTGGTCCTGGTAAACCTCCCAGCTGTTGCTTGTGACCCTCCTCCTCTCTCTTGCCACTTCTCATCCAGCTCTCTCACCAACCCTCCCACCCTTCCTGCCCTCTTTACAGAAGGGTAGGGACAGCAGGGGAGTATTCAAAGAGAACTCTGACACACACACACTCTGGCAGGAGCCCCATTTTTTCCACAGCAGGCTTTTTAAGGGGGGGGGAGGATTCGACTCAAGTCCATTAGATTCACTAAAGGGTGACTCGGCGACTCAGAAAGTGCCCCCTTTAGGACTCTTTTCAAGTCGAGTTTGTGGGGGCAGTGACTTGGCAACTCAACTTGAGTCAAGCCACACTAGGTTTTCCCAACACTGGTAATTTAATACTCAAAATAAATTCCTAAGAAGTACTGAAATCATCAAGAAAAGGAGGAATTTTTCAGCACTGCTGAAAGTGTTTGAAAACGCCCCCCCCCCAAAAAAAAAACCAAGACTGAACTCCCTCCCTTGTACTGAGAAACTTTACATTCATCATATATTTCTATTCAGTGTATTCCCCAGGCAACAGAAAGTGTCAGGAAAGCCTTTTATAAGGCAAATTAAATTGTTCGAAGATAATATTGGAGGCTTGTAGAAATTTTAATAACAATACTTAGCAATGACATAACACTATCAAGTGTCCAGAGTGCTTCACATACATTACATAAGCCGCCTTGGGTCCCTTCAGGGAGAAGGGCAGGATACAAATAAAGTTTATTATTATTATTATTATTTATTACAGGCATTTATATTTTTTTCCTTAAAACATTTCTACAACACCTTTTCCCTTACAACACCATAAAACAGATGAGGATTGTTATTCCCTTTATTGCATATGGGGGTGGGATGAGGTGAAGAGAGAATGGCTTACTAAAACCACCTAGGCTGCAATTGTATACACACTCTCCTAGGAGTAAGTGCCATGGAATACAATGGGACGAACGTCTGAGTAGGCATGCAGCGGTTGTGCTCCTAGTTTGTTGTGAAGAGGCAGGATTCTAGCTGATGACTTCTTAAACTCTATGCAGGTCAAAGAGACTTACTCCCATGTGAGTACGTGTAGGCTTGCAGCCTTACTGCCACATCCAAAATAACATTCATGACAGTGGAACAAAGGTTCTGCTCCTCAAAGTTTCCACAGTTGCAAATGGCCACATGGTGGCATGTTCAAGAGCACCACCAGTGATTGTTTTGGAACAACTGCCACAAATGGCAGCAGTGCTTATTTATTTTATTTATTTATTGGATTTGTATCCCACCTTTCTCCCCAAAGGGCACCCAAGGAGGACCCTCTGCTACCTGTAGTGACCCTATAGGGGTTCAGGTAAGCTGACATGGGCGGGCAGGCTGTGGGTGGGGCAGGGAGGGGAACAGGCAGGAGATGGAAGGGAGGGGTAGATCCCAGGGGAGGGGGGAGGGGGTAGATCCCAGCAGCACCAGCATGTGCCAGGAAACTGTCCCTGTTCCCTCTCCCTTACTCTCCTTGATTCTGCACCAGCAAAATGGTTGTCGCAGATCCAAGAAGACCCATTTGGGCAGTGGAGGCTTGCCCCAGGGTATAAAAGTTCCCTTGCCAGGAGGAAACCCCCACAAATGCTCCCCCGACAATAAGATGCAGCACACATTCCATTGGCACTGCTACATTGGTGCATATAGGCTTGAGCTGTGAGTCACCATGCAGCAGTACATACTTTTGTAAATGCTTCTTTGCACACACACAAAAACACATATTGAGGTGTGGGGGTTTCCCCCTACCATTGTTGTTGTGCGGGGGTGGCAGGTGAGGCAGACCCATCCCATAGTGGTCCGTGGAAAAGCTCTGCAGTTGCCCTGCCTGCTTATACCTGAGGAAGCTCTCTTTGCACCCAAGAAAGCTGGTGTAAGGAGAGCCTCCTCTGGTGTACGCAGGTGGGGAAGCTGTGGTGCTTTTCCACTGGCAACTAAGGGGCAGTTCTGCCTCACCTGCCACTCCCACACCACGCATTCCTGGGTGTTGTTCATCATCATCATCATCATCTAGCACTTATGCTAGCCTTTATGCATACAGACCTGCAAGCAGAGCTGGGAAGAGGAGGTAGGCACAAGTAGGGTGCATCTTTAAAAAAATATTTAAAAACACAAACCTTTATTTGATGTATTGGATTACATTACATTATAAAAATTTCAACCTTTGCCAGTTTATAAAGATTACAACCAGTTAAGTCATTAATCCACAAAATGATATATATGCAAGCCTAGATCATTGCATTATATCAATATCTAAACATAATGACCTCAACATGGTCATTACGTAAAACTGGCCAGATTTAGATAATGCTTCAAAGTCTGCCTAAAAAAATAAATAAATAAAATGCTATCACTGCAGGAAAAAACCACCTCATTTAAATGACAGAGTCATTGGTGCATGCCTGAATTGATGCTTTGAAAAACATTGTGTTTGGGATGATGCAACTGCCAGGACCAGAAGCCTCTATGGATCGCAGAGGGGCTGTTTCAATGGGCTGGCATTTTGACTGTCGGCTGGCCCCTGAGTCCATCTGTAGCTCCTTCTGCCACTTCTGTCTGCAGGGAAGACCACAGAACCTGAACTAAGTCATCGGCTGCCAGGGACCAAAAGACTGCCTTTCATTTCCCATGTATTCCGCCCATAATTGTACTTTTGTATGCATTTTAATTGCAAGCTGTTTTGGAAGTCAGTCTTGGCTGACTAGCGGGCATACATGCATAAATAGCTGTGGCAGCCATGCAAGTCAGCCTTTGAGGTGTATTATCGATTGGTTGATTTAACAGTCGGTCTTTCCGTGTGAACACCATCAAAGAGGCTTCCAGCATTCTATAAAAGGGACAAAACCTGACTTAGAGCCCAATCCTGAACTCCCTCAGTGGCAGCGCTGGGTGTCGCAAACATGCCATAAGACATGTCTGCAGCACCTGGAGAGGAGGGGCTGTCGGCGCTGGCTCAGCGCTAGTTGGTGGTGCTGAGCCTCAGCACCACGTGGAAGGCTGACCAGCAGTCCAGTAGTGCCAGCCAGCGGTAAGCAGTTTCAGGGCAGGCGGTGGACGGAATCAGGCAGGGGGCAGGGCAGGGGAGGAACTGGGATGGGAGGGGTTGGGACCATTGGAGCTTTACTCCGCTGTATCCTGAACTACATGTCAGGCCAGAAGGCCTGACATGGAGTCTCTCAAGTTCTTGTTGGCACTCCTTCAGTCTTAGAAGACTATGGTATCGTGCTCTGAATAGTGTTCTGGAACAGAGTGTCCTCTCCAGTGCGCGAAGCCTAGGTAAAGTAGATATGGAGGATAGACTGTTACCCATGCAGCAAATCCCCCCTCTCCACGTTGCTGAAATGGTCCAATGGAAAGAAGCCAATACGGTTGGTTCCAGCGACGTCACAGGAGTTGCCAGAATGTGACTGTGTTCAGCCATGAACTGCCTCAGGGACTCCGGCTCCGGATTTTGCCTCTCCTGAAGCCTTTTCCATAACTGGATGTAGCCACAAGGCAGTGGAGGTTTGGGATCAGAGTTTTCCTTCTCTCAGATGAGCTGCCTTCCCAGGCTAATGAGTCCCATCTACCCGGTGGCTGTTCAGTCGCCTCTTATGACAAGTACAGCCAAACTGAGGGCCTATTCTTATCAGCCCTCAGTCTCTCAAGTATGCACCAACAAAATACCCAATGCAGACATGAGAAGCACCATTGCAGGACTTGGGGATTCCCCTGAGGGACTTCTGGCAATGCAGCAGTAGCCATTTTGGTGGAGCTGTCGGCATCAGGACTGGGAGGTTAATAAGCAACCAAAAAGCTAGTGACGAGGGCACAAGGATGAGCACCTTGGAGCCAGCAGCCACACACCATTAAACAGGATCTGAAAAAGATCTGTGCTTACCATGAAAAGTGCTAGGAAACAGGCTGTACTCATCAAACTGAGACACATTCACAAGTGAAGAACCAGCCTCCAGTTTGCTGGAGCCAGATATACAGGAATAGTCATAAGAACATAACAAGAGCCCTGCTGAATCAGGACAAAGGCCCATCTAGTCCAGCTTTCTGTACCATGCAGTGGCCCATCAGATGCCTCAGGGCCCAATCCTGTCCAACTTTCCAGCTCCGGTGTAGCCACAATGTAGTCCTTTGGTAAGAGAACAACCTTGAGAAGACCCCAGTGACTGTCCCTCCACCACAAGATGCAGCACACACCCCACTGGCACAACTGCACCAGCACTGGAAAATTGGATAGGATTGGGTCCACAGTGAGCACACAAGACAACAAGAAACCTGCATCCTGGTTCCACTCCTTTGCATCTGAGGTAGTCTACTTTCTCATGGCTTAAAACTGTGATGGACTTTTCTTCCAGAAATCTGTCCAATGTCCTGTTCAAAGCATTTGGGTCGGACACCATCACCACAACCTGTGACAAGGAGTTCCACAGACTAATTACACGCTAGGTAAAGAAATATTTTCTTCTGCCTGTTCCAACTCTCTAGCCACTCCATGCTCCATGCCAACGTAGCCGTTGGTCATGCACCCGAATCCAAGCCAGGCCCCATTACAGGCAGCGCAGCTTATCCAGGTCTTCACCCCGTGAAGGGGTGAGGCAGCCGGACTGAAGGCAATGCCACCTCGAGCCACCGAGCCTCTGAGGTGGCCCTGCAGTCCTGGTCAGGGCCCCGTCCCAACCCTTGGGCCGCTGGGCCCCTGAGGACTGAAAGTGGGTTCTGCCCTGCCTAAGCCGCTGAAGGTGCACCCCAAAGTCCAGCTCATGCCTTCTACCCTGCACCATTTGCCACAAGGAGGGCTCAGCCTAGCGCTTAGCCCCACCACTCCCACACAGGGGAAGAAGCGCCCAAAGGCCACCCTGCAGGTCTCTCAAGAACATATCTGCACTCTCCTCAGACAAGTGCACCCCATCCCCCCTGTAGAGGAATGGCAGAGAAAACACAATTACAGGATGCAGTATAATCCGGCCACCCACCTGCGAGATGAACAAGCCAATCTTTCTGGTGATCTTCCTCCGCATCCTCTCGACCCTGGGGCAGCTGTAAGCTCCATGCCACACCCGGCACTGCAGGAAGTCTGACCAGACCAAAATGGTGCCCGGCAGCCAACCCTGAAGGGTGGCAAGATCTTCACATGCTTGGAGCCTAAGCGACAGACCGGACATCCTGTACAGGTCGTTCTCGCCAAGACAGATCACAACCACCTCTGGTGGAAGATTGACCATTAGAAACTCTGCTATGGCAAACAACAGCTGGTCCCAGTGCATACCGCACCTGGCCAACCAGCTGACTTGCATGTTGGACCCCAGCCCCAGCAGCGATCCGAAACTGCCAGCCACCACCCTCTTGCGTGCCCAAAAGACTACGGAGTGGCCACAGATCCAAACTCGGACCAGGTTAACACCGCCTCCTGTGGGGTGTAAAGATTATTGCAAACCAGCCGCCATGGGGTGGCCCCCAATTGGACTTGAACCTGGGAAAAGCAGCACCCTGCAGGATATAAACAGAAGAGAATATTGTGACTCCAGCCGCTCGTGTGCCCGCTCTCCTGATGTGCATCGCACAGTGTCCTTGTCCTCAGAACCTGCGAATGTAGTGCTTATAAGCTATTGAGCTCCAGTGGCCGACACGCTGAATGTCACCCTCCGGCAAGCCCAAGGCTGCTGCTGTGGATGCCGCACCAATGCGCAAGGATTGCAGGCCAAACTCCTTGGGCTGCAGCCCCAAGGCCAGCAGTGCTTGCAAAAAAAAACTGCCCTAAACTGGAACAATGTCAGTGGGGAGCCGTCATCGTGCTGGAAAAGGGCCCCTACCCTTGACCAGAACCCCGTCAGGTATTCCTGCAAAGCCCGTACTGGAGATAGTGGCATGCCCACTGCCTCCCGAAGGAGCACCTCATGGCCCATGCCCCTTGATCCGCCTTGGACCGCCTGAGGGTAAGGGAGACACCTCCATCCACCCAAGCGAGGTCTGTCCTCTGCAGAGCCCAGCCCGATACATCCAGCTTGCCTCCTGCCAAGAACTCGCTGGGTCTTAAAGCACCAAAGAATGCAGTGAGTAGGGCTGCCCTGAATAGAAGAACCTCACCTGGGGACGAGCAGATACCCCTGAAAGCCTGCGCAAGTCCCCTAAGCACTACTGTTGAAATTGGACGTCTGCAGTTGGGGATGGGGGGAGCCATCCTGGAGAAGCCCTCCAACTCCCGTCACACCCTGCAGTCCTGCGTGAAGTCAGGGAAACCTGCGGCTTTGGAAACAAAAGCAATTGCTAACCAAAACCCAGGCAACACACTGACAGCCCTGCCAGAATTCATTAGGCGCAATAAAAAGTGCACCAGGTGCTCGGCTGATGCTGGCCATGCCTCCGGTAATGCTACGGCCAGCCTAACATCTGCAAACTCCTTCACCTTGCGGAAGTATCCCCTCTGCGTGCTGGGTGCCAATGAAGCACAGATTACTTTGTTCACCTCGGGAAGCCAATGTCCCAGAGCTGTGGGGTCTGGCATGGGGTCCAGGGATGTCGCAGCCCAGGGGGCGAGCTCCTGGAAGCACTCCTCCTGCAATCGAGACGGAGCATCTGCAATGCAGTTCTCCACCCCAGGGACATGCCGGACCACGAACAAGGCGTTGATACGCAGGCATGGAGTACAAAAACACCTGGCAAGGGCCATATTTCTGGGGGACTTGGAGGACAGGTTGTTCACTACTGCAACGACTGCCTGGCTGTCGCACCATAAGCGCACCATGGTGTTGCGGAACTCCTGCGCCCAGATGTGCACGGACACCACTATCAGGAGACGCTCGAGGAAGGTTGGGTCAGCAGAAATGTCATCCTGCACCTAGCTCAGGGGCCACAGTGCTGCACACCAGGGGCCCCGGAAGACAAGCCTGAAACCGTGACCGAATGCACCTATAGGTCAGCCTCCAGGAGCTGCTCAGATTGCTAGAATGAAACCCCAATAAACTCCTCCAGAAATCTAATCCAGGCAGCCATATCTGCCCTCATGGTGGTGGCCACCTGCCCCCTGTGGTGCGGTGCCCAGACATGGAGGGAAAAACCACCCTTCAAAGGTAAGTCTCAAGAGGCAGCAGTCCTCTGGGTGCACTGAGAGTAGCTGGAAGACTGACTCAATAATACACTTTTCCAGAAGGGCCCCTGGACCACATCCTCTCAAAATGCGCACAGCCTGGGCAAAAGAAGTGTACTGGACCATGCATGAGCTGGCTGGGGATGCCATCGTTCACTGAAGCTCCCGCTGGGTATTACAAATGGTGAATGAGGTAGTACTCCCCCAGGGCTTTCTTAGGGACCACTCCCAATGGGGACACCTTGAGGTCGGGCAGGGGAGGAGCTGGAAAAGGGGCCTAAGACCCGCTCCAGCCCGACCTCCTTGGCGATTTTCATCCGCACCACCTCCTCCTTGCCCTGGACCAAATGCAAGTTCCGAGGACATGTTACCCTTTTTTGGGGTGCGGGGAGTTAATACAGAAACTCTGAGAGAACCCCTCCCAAGAAATGTCACCGCTGAGCCACGGTCCGTTAACCTCATGGGGTGTGCAGGGTTTAGGGTGAAAGCGGATCAACAACTCTGCACCCTGCAACAGAAAAAAGAACTCCTGACTGAAAGCTGGGCACCTGGAACGTGCATGGAGCTGAACAGACGTCAGATGGACATCGTCGCTCTTCAAGAGACGAGGCTGCCAGATTCAGGATCTGTCAAGGAGAGAAATTGCTCATTTTCCTGGCAGGGAAAACCACCAAACGAGACCAGGGAACATGGCATTGGCTTTGCGGTCAGAAATACCCTGCTGAAATCCATCATCCCACCTTCTGCAGGAAGTGAAAGAATTTTGTCCCTACAGTTCCACTCATTGGCAGGACTTGTCACTCTCATCAGTGCATATGCACCGACTCTGTCATCTCCTTTGGAAGCCGACCTGCAAAATATGCTGAACCTGCGTGTCGTAATGAGGCAGCTGGATCTGCAAGGTTATGCCCCATGCCCACGTGACCTGCTGGTCAATGTCGAGCCAAGGTCCCAGAGGACTGGGTTCAAAGTCCTGGCATGCCTCTGGAGCCAGCTACCAGGATGCTCTTCCTAAAAAGGGGGAAGAATCTCAGCTCTGTCATGTATGCAAGAGGCATGCCAGGCCAAAGTGTCTGCATGTTTATTTCCAAATGCATAAGGAAGTGAAGTTCTCCCCAGACCCTTGCAGAGTCACTACACTGGCCACAGCCTGGCGCTTCCCAAACTACCAAAATACATTTGGCCCAGGACATGCAACTCGCAACTACACTACTACAGTAATGTATTGGTGACAAGATGGTTGGTTCCAAGTCTTCCACCAATGATGTAAAAAAGGGGCTAGTGATCTAATTGATGCTGCCCCCTTTTCTGGCTGCTGGGAGATGCGCTCCAGTGCTCTCTACCCAGTGCTCACCCTCAGGGGCCAGAGTGGAGCCGATCCCATCCTAAGGTGTATGGAGACTGCAAGCTTTGTGCTGCAGAGACTGCATGCATGCGCTCATGAGCAAATGCTTCTAGGGCACTTGCCATAGAGTTGAACTCAAAAGTGCCCAGATTCTGCACCCATGGCACATCCTCCAGTGCCTTGGACTACTAAGCCTTATCGTTAGCTATCAGGCAACTGCTATCTCAACAGACCCCCCAAGCCCCTTTGGGCAGCATGACTAGCCATGTCCGGAGTCCCACTGTGGGATCTTCCAGCCCTCTGTCTAGTAGTATAAAGCCCTAAGTCTAAAATGCTGATCACAAACCAGGCTAGCCAAGCCTATATAGTACTGACAGCTAAGGACTGATTTGTCCCCATGTTCAAATCAGAGGATGGCCCTAGAGGGCACATCTGCATTGTGCTGATGTGTAAATCAGAATCTGTTTAGCCAAAATGCCCAATACTTGCAAGCTCCCTCTCCCTCCCCACACAAGGGGGGGCTTCATACTTTGCGGAATCGGCATACTGTTGGAGGATAGGGACTATTCAATCATACCATTCTAGGACTTAAGAAACCAAAACCTAGCATGTTTAAAGACATATGTGAGCCACCCCTTGCACCTCAACCCTGAAAATGTACCAAAAGGTGAATTGCTTCTCCAGTCCCATCACAATTTTGCCTCTCCAATGCACTCATTGCTCAGCTAAGCTGGCTTTATCAGCCCGTGACCTTGTGGGCACAATCCTAACCAGATGTACTCAGAAGTAACATTGAAGTTTTGTTCAATGGTGCTTACTCTCAGGAAAGTGTGGTTAGGACTGCAGCCTCAGTCTCACAAAGAAAGGCCATTTTTTTCTGAGCAGGTGATTAAGGGCCCAATCCTATTCTTGGCTGGCATTTGTGATGCAGCACTGCCAATTCAACATCCTCTGCATACCACAGGCCCACTGAGAACTAGGCAGCAGCAGAGAGGTCTTTAAAGAATTTTTTTTACTTACCTACTTCACTGCAACTTGATCCTCAATGGGCCTGATCTACCCAGCTGTTTTTCTGATATAAATCCAGTCAGTCCAAGGTGGTATGTTGGGCATAGGTCTGGGATCTAGGATCTTGGTGGCCACTTCTGCCACTGTAATCCTCCCCCTCCCACCCCAGACCTGCCCCTGAGCTCCCCCAGCCCAGGCCACTCCTGCCCTGTTCCATGCCTGATCTTCTCCTCTGCCAACTTACAAGCATGGTAGATGATCTGGAGTCCGCTAATGTCCGCACATGTCCTCTGGGCTTTATTTGGCACCAGCTCTCCAGAGCTACTGTAGTGCCAGCCACTCAAGGGATGCAATAGCGTATTGTGAGATCTATCATTGCATTCCACCCACAGGGTTAGGCTGCCTATATATCATGGCCAAGTGGTATTTGCACGTATTGCACGATATATCTTTGCACATACCACAGTCAGTTGAATGAAATGAATTGGCTTCCAAAGATTTGATACAGGTTTTTTTTGGGTGGCGGCGGTGGGACTGTTTGTGTTGCTGAAAGTCCAATGTTCATATCTAAAATAACACCAATGAAATTATGGCTGTTGATTGAGATATGTATTGATCTTGCACTTGGGGCCGATTTTGTCCATGTGAAAGTCAGCAGTTGGGGTTGATTTTGTCTATGTGAACTAATCAGTGGTATCAGTTAAAACACTGGTTCCCAACCCACGGTCCGTGGGCCACAGGTGGTCCGTGACACCCTGAGAAGTGGTCCGTCTCAAGGAAAAAAATAATAAATCTCTAATACTTTTTCTCTAATTATTACAAATGTAAATGTATCTTTTGTAGGGGGAATGCATGTTGTCCACAACGATTCCAATTTTTGCCTCAGTAGTCCATGGGCTCCTAAGGTTGGGAACCATAGAGTTAAGGGGTCCAGGATATGCCCTAGCTATCTAGGCAATCTAAACTTTGCTTGCCACATTTCTGAAGATCTGTTTAATTGACAAACAACTTTTAGAGGAGACGTTTTCATTCCAAAGAGTGTTTGCTAACCATCACCATGCCCCCTCTGCATCATGTGCTTCTCTTTCACGAAAATGAGTGGGCTGCATTTTGAAGGGGCTGCTGAGTGATTTGGTTTTCAGCAAAATGAATGCTCTCTCTCTCTCTCTCTCTCTCTCTCTCTCTCTCTCTCTCTCTCTCTCAATTTTTTGGAATGCAGCCAAGCCAAGAACTAATGTGTAGGAAAAGTAAGGATGACAGCTTGGACAGGAGGCTGATGCTGGGTTTGCTTTAACTGCATGCAGTTAGTGGCACAAAATGTCAGGAAAAGGTCACCCAGAGATATGAAAGAAATGGCCATTTTCAAAACTGGGGCCGGCGAAGGAGCAGTGCCCGCAAATGATCATTAAAAGGCCGTTTCCGCAATCGCCAGCAGCAGGAATGGGGTCTGGCCATGCTGATTACACGTCAGAACAATAACCAGCTCAACAAGGACAATGATGCTTCAAACGGAAAGGGGAACACACACAGACACACACACACTTCATATGTTCTGATAAATGATAAGTTGTTGTTGGCAACCTTCAGTCTCGAAAGACTATGGTATCGTGCTCTGAATGGTGGTTCTAGCACAGCGTCTAGTGTGGCTGGAAAGGTCAATTCGGGAGTGACAATCCCTTCCACACTGGGAGCAAGTGCAGTCTGTCCCTGGTCTGTCTCCCTGGCTATGGGCCTTCCTTCTTTGCCTTTTTGCCTCAGTCTGTTGACTAAATGTCTCTTCAAACTGGGAAAGGCCATGCTGCACAGCCTGCCTCCAAGCAGAACGCTCAGAGGCCAAGGTTTCCCATCTGTTGAGGTTCATTCCTAAGGCTTTCAGATCCCTCTTGCAGATATCCTTGTAGTGCAGCTGTGGTCTACCCATAGGGTGCTTTCCCTGCACAAGTTCTCCATAGAGGAGATCCTTGGGGATCTGAACTTCGCCCATTCTCACGACATGACCAAGCCAAAGCAGCCATCTCTGTTTCAGCAGTGTATACACGCTGGAGATTCCAGCTCATTCCAGGACTGTGTTGTTTGGAACTTTGTCCTGCCAAGTGATACCGAGGATGCGTCGGAAGCAGCGCATGTGGAAAACATTCAGCTTCTTCTCCTGTTGTGTGCGAAGAGTCCATGACTCGCTGCAGTACAGAAGTGTACTCAAGATGCAAGCTCTGTAGACCTGGATCTTGGTATGTTCCATCAGCTTCTTGTTGGACCAGACTCTCTTTGTGAGTCTGGAAAACGTGGTAGCTGCTTTGCCGATGCATCTGTTTAGCTCGGTATCGAGAGAAAGAGTGTCGGAGATCGTTGAGCCAAGGTACACAAAGTCATGGACAACCTCCAGCTCATGCGCAGAGACTGTAATGCAGGGTCCACATCCTGAACCATGACCTGTGTTTTCTTCAGGCTGATTGTCAGTCCAAAGTCTTGGCAGGCCTTGCTAAAATGATCCATGAGCTGCTGAAGATCTTTGGCAGAGTGGGCGGTGACAGCTGCATCGTCGGCAAAGAGGAAGTCACGTAGACATTTCAGCTGGACTTTGGACTTTGCTCTCAGTCTGGAGAGGTTGAAGAGCTTTCCATCTGATCTGGTCCAAAGATAGATGCCTTCTGTTGCAGTTCCAAAGGCATGCTTCAGCAGGACAGCGAAGAAAATCCCAAACAAGGTCGGCGCAAGAACACAGCCCTGCTTCACGCCACTTCGGATGTCAAAGGGGTCTGATGTTGAGCCATCAAAGACTACAGTGCCCTTTATTTCCTCGTGGAAAGACCTGATGATGCTGAGGAGCCTGGGTGGACATCCGATCTTGGGGAGAATCTTGAAGAGGCCATCCCTGCTGACCAGGTCGAAAGCCTTTGTGAGATCTATGAAGGCTATAAAGAGTGGTTGTCGTCGTTCTCTGCATTTCTCCTGCAGCTGTCTAAGGGAGAATATCATATCGGTGGTGGACCTGTTGGCTCGGAATCCGCACTGCGATTCTGGATAGACGCTCTCTGCAAGTACCTGGAGCCTCTTCAGTGCAACTCAAGCAAACAGCTTTCCTACAATGCTAAGGAGAGAGATGCCATGGTAGTTATTGCAGTCACCCCTGTCGCCTTTGTTCTTGTACAGCGTGATGATGTTTGCATCCCTCATGATATGTGTCGTATATGTCACATGATATGTAAAATGATAAGTGTTGAAACATAAAACATTAGTTTCCATTGTGCTGTGAGTGCCAAGTTGAACACTCTGATCATCCTATGCCTTGCATTTAACTGTTGCACCATAACCAGAAGCTTATATCTCAATAGTGAATGCTGGTGTATTACCCTATGTAAAGCTATTATCAATGAACCTAGCTAAAAAATCAGTGCCAGCATGCCATCAAAGGTCAGGAGAAACCCTGGCCTCTGCCCAAATTGGTACGAAGTCAGAGAAGATGGAAAAAGAAAGGAATAGGAAACAGGGAAAAACTGCTAGCCAAAAATCAAGTCAGCCTGGGACAGTGATGTCACTACAGGGGTGCAGGGGATGCAGACCACACGGGGTGATGCACACTGGGGCAGGTGACACCAATAGTACCAAAATTGTGAAAGTATTTTTGAATAATGCCACCATGTTACATATCAATCAATGTGTATTTTAAGGCAGAATGCAATGAAATAAACAGCACTGAAATATCTGGATGCTACCAAATGTTATACCCCAATAATCAGAAAAGGAAAGCAAAACTGCCTTCTGCATATGTACAACTGTCTCTGGCCACATGTGGGTTTTTTGTGGGTTACTGATTTGTTGGGTGACCTGTACTGTTCTAGAGATGAAAATATATAAATGAATAAATGGAGATGACGCTAAACCTAGTGGTGCCACTGCCTTTAGGCTGTGTGTATGATATTGTAATTTATTTGGTATGGTCTGGTATGGGAGGAGGTCCATCATGGGGACGATGCAGTGATGAAGATCCTAGTGACGCCTCTGCCTGGGGGAGAGGAAAAGAGACAGGACTGGGGAAAAGGGGCAGCTATAAACCTAAGCCAGTATCTCGCTGAAAAAAGCGCAGTCAGCAATGCATGAAGGGAAGAAAGAAAGCACCTTTGCAAGTTCTTTCAGAGTCCACTTTATTCAGGAAAAGTGAGAACAAAATCTGGATTTTTGTGGGAAATCATTATACATTTCTTTGATGCGGGGGGGGGGGGGAGTGGAATTCTGATTGGTCAGGCTGTTTGCCCACTCAGCACTCTGAATGAATTCCTCTTATCTTTTTAATTAACCAGAGAAGGAAAGGGGAAAGGGAATTAAATGTTGTGCTGGAGACAATTGTCCAGAGTTTGCATAATTTAATTATTTTCTTCCTGAAACAGAAATAGAAGCTTTGGGAGCAAGGTTTGTGAAAGGGAGAAAGCATCTTGAGGTCAAGACCCTGTTGTCCTTTTGTTTTTAACATTTCACGTACCTAGATGTTGCAGTGTTGAGACACATGTGTACAACCGCCCAATCCTAAAATCAGCCTCACTAGTATAACTAGTGGTGCACCAGCAGAGGCTGCTTTTCTTGCCATGCTGATGGTCTAGTTAATTTCTTTCAGGATCTGCAATAGGAAGAATATCCAGAGCAGTGTTTCTCAAACTGTGGGTCGGGACCCCCTGGGTGAGTTGTGAGCCAATTTCAGGTGAGTCCCCATTCATTTCAATATTTTATTTTTAGTATATTAGACTTAATACTATCATGGTCTGTGATTGCATTTGGGGAAATATTACAGAGCTATACTTTTAACAGGCTACTATGTAGATGCTTTTAACAATGATAGTAAATGGGATTTGCTCCTGGGTAAGTGTGGGTAGGATTGCAGCCTAGAATTGTTAAAAATGTCCCTGCTTGATGATGTCACTTCCAGTCATGACATCACTTCTGGTAGGTCCTGACAGATTCACAATCTAAAAAGTGGGTCCCAGTGCTAAAAGTTTGAGAGCCACTGATCCAGAGAATACTGTAGATGGGTGAATTTCACCAGCATGCTATTTTCTTTTTTTTTTTCTTTTTTAGGGGCTGTGAAATTAGCAATTTGGATGATATATGCAATGTTTAACCTTTGATGGGGTTTTATGAAGAATATAACTCAAATATGCAGATGAACGTGTCCATACTGAAGCACAGGGCATGTTTACAAGAAGTTGTGGGACATTCTTTTTCTTCAAAGAATGTAAAAACAGAATCACCATAGACTTTTCCTATACTCTCTAGTACTCTATGGCTGCCATCCTATACTTATCTGGGAATAATTCCATTGAAGAAAACTGGGCTTAATTCTGAGTAGATATGTATAGGATTGCACTGGTAGCTCGCAAAGTCCATTTGAGATTTCTAGAACAGATTTCTAAAATGATCTAGAACTAATCTATGGCCCAACCATCTAAAATGCCTAGAGAGAAATTCACCAGAAGTTAGCAGATGCTCTTCCACTTCATGGAGGAAATCTATAAACTGATTTGTTGAATCTTTTGCTGTTGAAGCACACACTAAAAGCATTCATTGTCTTCTCGTGTTGTTTTATGGTGTATTGCACAAAGCTACCAATTCCAGCCTGCATTCTTTACAAATATCTGAAATTGTATAACTTCCAGACTGAAATGGAGATGGCAAGATTGGTAAGAAATCTGAAAATTTCTTATCAAAACAATTTTGATAAGAGATCCCTGCCTGATCTTAGCTCCCACCATTGGTGCCAATGCAGCCCTACTGATGCACAGCTACATCCAATGGAGAGGAAGTGATTGGACAACCGGTAGGAGGTTGCTTATAAAAATAAACATTGTTTGTCCTTTACTTGTGGGTCAGTAGCTTAATAAAACCTCTCCATCCCTAGAACCTATTTCCAATGTCAGGTTCAAGTTCCATCTTGTGCAAAAAGCCTCTACTTAACCACAAAGAGATATCTTTAAACCACATTTTTTCTATACAGGGGTTCCCAAGAGAAAGCTTTCTGGAGAGAATATCCTACCAGAATCCTTTGTCCCAAAGGCAGGTTTTAATTACAACTCAAGGAGCTTTTCGTTCTGTGGTAATAACACTTGTGTAGTGTTTTTGATTGTTTGAAGTGGTTGCCTTATAACACTCTTGTAAGGTGCATTTGATTAACCCCATAGTGAAGGCATGGGGCTGGGTCTGAGTGGCTTGCTTATGGCCACCTAGTGAGTTAATGGCACAGAGAGATTCAAACTGGAGAAATCATGCTTCATTGCTTAGTTTCTTAGCTACTGTGTCACACCAGCAATCTCTGAATGTAAAAGGTTTTCGGTTTTGTTTAAACATACATTCTAGAATAAATCTTCTAACTTACTATCATCTTGAGGCACCAACTTTTCCTTTTATGTGAAATCTCCTTCTTTTTTTCTTTTTCTTTTTGCTTGCCCATTCATTTTTGTTTGATTACACAGGTCTTAGAAAGAAAGAAAGAAAGAAAGAAAGAAAGAAAGAAAGAAAGAAAGAAAGAAAGAAAGAAAGAAAGAAAGAAAGAAAGAACACTATTTTTAGTTGCCAAAGATGTTTGAAAGAATTTAGGATATTTGGAGGATGATGAATTCAAAAACAGCATTAGTTTTGCCTGATTGCCTCTAGTTTGGGGGGGGGGGGAGGAATGGCACAGCAACCTGATATACCATAGCCACTTGGTAGCTACTCTGAACACCCATTAGGGAGATAAAACTGGGTATAAAGCTGTAAATAAAGTAAATATGCTGATTCAAGCAGCTTCCGTGTGAGGAAGCTGATGCCATGGCTTCGCCACAAGGAAGCTGCTTGAATTGACATATAAGGTGGTGATGCCGTACCCCAAAAATAGAGCCAGTTGGGCAAAACCAATGCCATTTTTCAATTCGGCACCCCAAACATACCCAAGAATAGGCCTAATTTTTAAGACAGCAAAACGTGTGTAGGCCTGTGTTATGCGAGTGCAAGAATGTTCACCTTAGCACATAGGCTGATGTTCTAGATCAGGGGTCTCCAAACCCTGGCCCGGGGGTCAGATGCAGCCCGCAGCAAGTCTTTTTCCGGCCCACGGCCAACCTCTTGTCTCTTGAAAGCCTCTGGCCCACTCAACTGAACATGACCAGAACTGTGCTCTGATTGTGTCTGGAGGGTGTTCTGAAGGCCAGAGAGGTTGAATGAATGAGCCCATTCATTCATTTATTCATTCACCTATGTTCCATCTCTAATTTATTTATTTAAATTTTATATTTAAATTTTTTTTCCGGCCCTCCACACCATGCCAGATATTTGATGCAGCCCTCTGGCCAAAAGTTTGGAGACCCCTGTTCTAGATTACGCTGGTTGTGATGCCTTTGTGGTTAGCTCATGGTATGTACAATCGTGTCTCAGCAGCACAGGGGTTCTGTTCCTGGAATCCCTGCTGAATCCAAAAACCATGTTAAATGAAAGCAGTTTAAAGAATTTTAAAAAAAAATGTGTGCCTTTAAAATTGCAGTTCAAAAACTGCTTTTCTTACAAAGAGCAGAGTTGAGAGGTAGGCAGTCTCCGAAAATTCAGAATGCAAGTGACCCCCCTCCTTCACTCTGGTTCGCTGAATAATGACATGCAGAAGTAATTAAACGCTTTCCCATTCCGTTCAGTGAGCAGGGCAAAGGGAGGGGGTCACTTGCATTTCTAATTGTTGGAGACTTGCTTCTCTACTCTGTTTTCTGTAAGAAAAACAGTTTTTGAACTGCAATTTTAAAGGCACACATTTTTCTCTCCTTTCTCCAGGGATCGGCAGGGTCCTTCGCATTTATAGTGGCCATCCGTGTTGAGTGTAATCCATGGATCAAAAACCAGTGTATAAAAAGTTTGTACCCGTATAAGCAACTCTATTTCTCAAAGGATTACCTGAATCAACTTCACATCATCTGGTGATAAGGAACAGTTTTGAGTGGTGGTATCCATATCCAGGCAAATCCTGGTTTGAAATGGTGTGGACCATGGTTTAAAATGGTGTACAGACAGCCTGTAGCTCCCACACAATCACCTTTACAGGTCTGCTTGGCTCCTTGCAGACCTATAAATTGGCAGGGATTCCATAGAAGTGCTATGAACTGTAACTTTTACTAGTGCCTAGGTAATGAAGGCACCACAGACTGCAATCCTATACACTGGTATACCTGGGGGGGGGGGGTCCAGGAGGACTCCTTCCCCCATTGCCAATTTTTTCTCCTTTGTAGAAGGCTTTCTGGACGCCTGAGAAGGCCTAAAAAAATAACTTCCAGTTTCCTCCAGACCGTGATATTTTTAGGCCTGGGAGAGGCATTTTGTGGTCCTGGCCCCAGGTGGCACAGGGGCCAGGATTGCAATTGATCCTATATACACTTTCCTGGGAGTAAGCCCTCTTGGACACAGTGGGGCTTCTGAGTTGACATGCAGAGGATTGTGCTTACATTGTGCGTGTTTGCCTCTCTGATTTGACAAATCACAGGATACCCATTTATGGGCTCTATGTGAAGCCATGAGTTCATACAAATGGCACCTCCATGGAATGTTTGATAGTTTAGAAAGTTTAGACATCTGCAAGAGAGATCTCCTGGACCTCAACAAGTGGGAAACCCTGGCCTCTGAGCGGCCCGCTTGGAGGCAGGCTGTGCAGCATGGCCTTTCCCAGTTTGAAGAGACACTTTGCCAGCAGTCTGAGGCAAAGAGGCAAAGAAGGAAGGCCCATAGCCAGGGAGACAGACCAGGGACAGACTGCACTTGCTCCCGGTGTGGAAGGGATTGTCACTCCCGGATTGGCCTTTTCAGCCACACTAGACGCTGTGCCAGAACCACCTTTCAGAGCGCGATACCATAGTCTTTCGAGACTGAAGGTTGCCAACTAGAAATGATCATGTGGGGTCCACCAATTGCCTGCAGTGGGCCAATGTTAAAAACACAGGGGTGGGAGCAACAAGAAAGCAGATTAAGTATGCCTGAAATACAGCATTAAGGTTGCCGATTAAAGCACAGGGACCTCCAAGTGCAGTGCAAATTGCAAAATATATAAAAAAGGAATCTCATTTAGATATTTGTATTCAGTGCAGAATAGTAAACTGATTTACAGTTGCTGGCACAGCCAGATTAATTTTTATTACATGAACTGAGATCCTGAAATCCCATTAACCTCGGGGGCAGGATAACTGCTCATAATTTGTGAAAAATACAGCTTTTAAAGTAACCTGTCCAAAGCAAGTTGAAGATTTTTGAGCCACTGCAGAGAGTAAAATCGAGACGCACAAACATTTTGCCTGATTACTTTTGCCAAGCACGTAATTTGAAGTTGCATCCTCTGACTTGACTTCCTAATCAAATACATGTGGAACCTGGCGTGGGCAGGAAGAATCCCAAGAGCTCGAATAGGTGAACCTCCCTGAACAGAATGCCATTAGAAGAAGGGGGGAATGCAATGTGAGGAGGGGATTGTATTTGTACACCCCCTTAAGCACATGCTTCCTCCTGACTTAGAAGATATGGTCGGAACCAGCCCAGACAATATGGCACCAATCGAAGCTTTTTTCAAGGGCAAATAGCAAACATGTAAGGAGTGATCCAGACTGAGTAGGGATATCAATGAATCACTGGAACAGTGAATAAGGATCAATGAATCCCTCCCACCATGCTATGCTCCCAGTCCGGAGCAGGGCCTTAAAGAAAGCAATATATTCATCTAGTTGTCCCTTAGATTCATCTTTATGAGTTGTTGTGTGCTCACTCCTTCTGTCCAATGCTTGCTCCCCATTGCCAACTTCTTGCTTGTGCTTTCCACATCTAAGGCCAGGATTTGAGTAGATTTTTGTATTCAGACAAACACTTATACCACAATACCCCAAATTCGACAGTTGTGGAAAGGAAGCAAGTCTGGATAGTGGATGTGGCAATACCAGGAGATGAGAGCTAAAGAGAAAAAATAGGAAAAGATCACAAAACATAAGGATTTGCAAACTGAAGATCAACAACTATGGCATAGACAAGCTAAAATCATATCAATCACTGGTGGTACCCTTGACACAATATCAAAAGACTTTGAACATCCTGGGTGTCAATGAGATTACTAAACACCAACTACAGAAAACAGTCTTACTTTGAGCAGCACACATATTATGAAAATATCTGTGAATATCCTAGTTCCTTGGGAAGACCTGACGATATCAACAGGCCAAGTCCAGCCCCCAACATCTGGTGGTGGTTCACAAGAACCATAATATGCATTGTTGGTATGAAATGTTTATAACAGTACTCCCTCACTATGAGGAATCAAGGAGCTGACTACTGAGGAACCGCCGTCATGAGATCCAGTATGCTACAGAAGTCAGAGAAGTGTATTAAGAACAGAGAGATATGGGTTCAAAATCCATCTACCTCAGCCATGAAACTCACTGGAGACATTGGGCCAATCAACATTTCTCAGCCTAACCTACCTCACAAGCTCGTTGTGAAGATAAAATGGGAGGCGGTAGGTTTGCACATCACTCTGAGCTCTTTGGAGGAAGAGTAAAATACAAATACAGGTACGTGCCACTTAACGACAGGGATACACTCTCCGATCCCCGTTGTTATGCAATTAGGTTGTTAAGCGAACATCCCATCCAGTCGAGTGCCTTTGATGTGTAAACAGACACTCCCTGCCTGACACTTGCTGGCTGCACAGGCTACTGGAGATAGACTGCCTATTCTCTGCATTAAGAGCTTCTCTGTTATATAAACAGACACTCTGCTACAGTCTATGGGAGACGCGATTGCTACATTAAGAGCATCTTTGTTGTGCTTTGACCACTGTCATATATGTGGTCTGTTGTTATGCGGTCCATTGTTAAGCCGCGCACACCTGTAGAATAAATTACCCATATTGTTGGAAATGTGGAGTAGGAGGGGGGATTACAACCATTACCTCCCTAAGCTGTACCCCGGTGTCTTTCATTTTACATAGCATATCTTGAAAGCAGCCATTTTGACAAGCTTCATCCTGTTTCTTTCTATCAAGGAAAAGTAATGGCTTCAACTTACATGACAATGAAGGAATATACACTAGCGCTAAAAAAGAAAAAGTAAATAGAAATGACACACTCTAGTTCATCCAAAGAAACGATACAAATTCAGCTATAAATTCATGTCGCATTCCCTATATAACTGGATTTCAATAAAGATGTTGGCATAAATCACTTTTTTGTGCTGATGCATTTGGGCCCGTTTCAATTAATCAGCAAAAAAAAAAAAATCATCCAGAAATTACTTGAAAGGCTTCCAGTTATATTGAACAAAATTTCTATTTAATCAGGAATGCTGGCAATTGCTTTCTCTCCTCTTGCCGTCTGGGGCCTCACCAGAGATACATTTTAAGCACCCCAGCCAGTCCATTGCAACGGTTAACATCATGTGACAGCACAAATACGAAGGTTATTAATATTTTAAAAATCTAATTTTCTCGACATTACGGCTGTAATGAATTTTGATATGACTTAGGTGCCACCAATTGCAGATTGTGACATCTCAAACGTCAAGCCATCAGCAAGGCTGATTGGATGCGTTTTAAGTTTGAATGTGCTTGAGGCCTTTGATTTAGGGGGCACGCCATTCATTTTGTAAGAAGAGCGATAAAGGAATGCCCTTAATTTCTGCAATTTTGTTTTAATTACTGGATCCTTTTTCCCATTCTTCTTACTAAGCAAGAGTTTGGTAGGTTTGCTTTTTTTCAGGAATGGGTTGTCATTTTCTCTTCTGTTTTGATTGCCATTGTTTTTGTGCTTTTTGTGTTGTTGCTGGTGTTGCGTGTGTGAGTTCGCTTTTGATTTACGGACCATCATCTTTGCAAGCTATTCCTTAGAATCAGCACCATCCTCCAATGAGGTACTAGAAACACAAGAGTTTAAACATCACAGAGCACAATCCTAACCCACTTTCCAGCACTGACATAAGGGTAATGCAGCTCCAAGGTGAGGGAACAAACATTCCCTTACTTTGAGGAGGCCTCCATGACTGCAACCCAATTGCAAGATGCACTACACATCCCATTGGTAAAGCTATGCCAGTGCTGGAAATTTGGTTAGGATTTGGGCCACATACGATTTCCAATTGAGGTGCCTGTCTATTTCCTTTTAATTACTCAAACTCTTAAGGCAGTAATTCTTTTTTGACTGGCAGCTCCCTTGACCTACTGGGTCATTGGCTACAGCTCCCTATTACAGCTACAATCCTATACATTATATAGAGCAGAAGGTTTTTCACAAGGATTCTGAGGCTCCACTGGCTGGTGCCTGCAGCTCCCTGGGGAGCGGCAACTCACAGTTTAGGAACCACTGTCTTAAAGCAATGGTTCGCAAACTTACCAGGGTCACACGAGATCCAAGGTGGCAGCACCCAAATCTCATGGGATTTTGTGAGATCGAAGATGGCAGTGCTTAAATATGCTTAAATATTTGGGTGCCACCACCTTGGATCTCACAAATTTCAAAAGATCTGAGATGGTGGCACCTGGGGGGAACAGGTAGGAGGACACTAAGTTGTTGCAACGCACATGCTGGGAACCCCTCTTAAAGAGTTTCACTACTGTTGCCCTGCACCAGTAGCATCACTACAGGGTGCAGACTACACTGGGTGACGTGCACAGTGAAGAGTGAAGCCACAAGTCATCAAAATAGTGAAAATCGCAGTTTGTAGGAATAATACCATCATGTTATATACTATTTGATGTGTAATTTACAGCAGAGTGCAATTAAAAAAACTGTACTGGAATATCTGTGTTCTATCAAAAGTTATAGCCAAAAAACCAGCAGGGGTGGGGCAATGGTACATCACCACGCCCACCACCCTAGGGCATTGCCCTGCCCACTGCATTGGGGTGACATGCTGGCCTCCCCCACTGGGTGGCGCAATCCCTAGTGATGCCACAGCCCTACACAGATTACACATGCATCCCGGCACACTGACATTAGAAGAAAGTTGCAATTGCCTTTGAATTGAAGCCTTTTTTCTTATGAGCGCATGGAGGGGGGAACATGTTCTGGATCAGGATCACAGAGGTGGCAAAGTGTTAGAGCCTCCCTATCCTTGCTTACGCATGCATGCATTCAAGCTGGTTACCAAAAATAAAGGAAACATACCAGGTAAGGGCACACATTATTTCTTGCTTGTGGTCTTCTCAGAGGTATTGCGATACTAGACTAGAAGGGCTTTTGGCCTGATCCAGCAGGGCTTTTCCGAGATTCTTATTCAGAGTCATATGTATCTTGGTCCTCTGCCTGAACAGTAAAGAAGATTGGGATTCGGCTTGTACAAAAAAAAAGCTTCCCCACAATGAAGTTCTGTCATTTTTAATTGACTTTATTTTTTTCATTTTTGCTGACTTTCTCAGACATTCTACCTGAGAAGCAACCTCCGAATTGCAGGTATTGCGATTTCCATGACCCTGAATGCTCTATTCCAGGGTTGCCCAAACCCCGACCCGGGGGCCACTTGCGGCCCTCGGGGACTCTCAATGTGGCCCGCAGGGAGCCCCCAGTCTCCAATGAGCCTCTGGCCCTCTGGAGAATTGCTAGAGCCCATGCTGGCCCAACACAACTGCTCTCAGTGTGAGGGCGACTGTTTGACCTCTCATGTGAGCTGTGGGATGAGGGCTCCCTCCACTGCTTACTGTTTCACGTCTGTGATGCGGCAGTGGCAGCAAAGGAAAGGCTGGCCTTGCTTTGTGCAGGGCCTTTTATAGACCCTGACCTAATGTAAGACCTTCATTCATTCAAATAAGTTCCATTAATGTATTCATTTATGCAAATTTATTCAAATTTGAAATGTAAATTAATTCTTTTTTTCCCTGGCCCCTGAGATAGTGTCAGAGAGATGATGTGGCCCTCCTGCCAAAAAGTTTGGACACCACTGCTCTATTCGAAGAAAATGCCAGGAGCAGCCCAATCCTAGCTATATCCCCACATGGTAATGCAGCGGGACCAGCCTGAGCTATGCTGCACCCCGCAAGGGCTTTTCAACTGCTGGAGGTCTCCTTGGGGCAGGGGACATTTTGTCCCCTTGCTGAAGAGTAAACCCCAGCAGCCACTATGGGCCAATTCAGAACTAGCCAGCTATATTGCTGACGCAGGTCCAAGTTGATCTGTGCAAGTGAATCAGATCCAGAAATTGGGTTAGGATTCGGTGTGCACGAATACTGCCTTACCCATCCCCCTCTGAGCCCTGATCTGCCCATCCCTCACCCGATCTTCTCCCTATTCAGCTCTTCCCTGCCCTCCCCCACCCCACCCCCACCTCTGCCCTTGGGCTGGGCTTACTTGCTCTAGTGGGCCTGCATCGCTCTACCAGCACATGCAGGAAGGCTCTGGCCTTACTCCTTGCATGTCGGGACCCTAGACTGCTGCAAAGCGCTTCATGGCACATTTGAGGCAGCCAGTGTTGGTGGAACACACATTCCACTTGCCCTTCCTTTAGCATAAATAAATAAGCTTGATGCCTTGCATTAAGTGGCATTAAGTAGAAATGTGTAGGACCCTTCTGTAAAAGGGGCTTGGCAAAACTTTAGCTTCTCTTACACTCACCTGGTGCTTTGCGCTTGTAATGTAGATGGACAAGACATAAATTAAATTAAGGTGTGTATATATATATATATATATATATATATATATATATATATATATATATATAATGAGCAGTGGAGAAACCTTGATATCTCATGTGTCACTTCTGAAACAAGACCAGATACCTCAGAATTCCAAAAACTTGGGAAAAATGTCCATTAGGGGGATTTTAGAAACATTCCTATGAACAGCTAAAAAATATCCGAAGTGCAACCAGTATGCTATACACTAGAACCCGCTCAGGTTTGAGGAAGATCAAGATTTCATCCCTATTGACACAGGGAAGGGATAAAGATGCTCAAAGATGCATTGTTAGAAAGATGACTAGCAAGCTGCTGGTATAGATCTATATTATATGTAATAAAATAATATGACACTATTAGGAGACTTTTATAAAGCAGATCTGTGGAATGGGTCATATCTACCTTCTTTTATTATTTTTATTGCATTTTAAACTACTGTCTGCAATAAAACCACAGCACTGGGGACAGCACAATTTCTTTTTGAAAATAATTACATTCCAAACTGCTTGTGGTCAGAACCCTGCCATATAGGAGGAGGTTCATATATTAAACCAACTAAAGTACTTGCATCACTCTGAGACTCGAGGCAGAACTTCCCAGTCACAACTACAAGTACATTCTAGCTTCTGTTCGGGCTGCTGCAGACATTACTGGCTAAGGCTGCAATCCTAACCACACTTTCCTGAGAGTAAGCCCCAATGAACAAAATAGGACTTACTTCTGAATAGACCTGGTTAGCATTGTGCCCAAACTCGCACAAATAACTGATGAGTGGTCTACCCTCATAAGCAGTTTAAGAACCCCTGCTAACTGGTTAAGAGGCACTTTTTCAAGAGGGTGCTCCTCTTTTATTTAGCGGGGGGGAGAGTAACTGGCCCACCTCACCCCAGCAGTGTCTTTTCTAGTGGCTATCTGCTGTTGTTGCATCTTTTTAGATTGTGAGCCCTTTTGGGACAGGGAGCCATTAGATATTTGATTTTCTGTGTAAACCGCTTTGTGAACTTTTTGTTGAAAAGCGGTCTATAAATACTGTTGTTGTTGTTATTCACTGCTGAAACAGAGACGCCTGCGTTGGCTTGGTCATGTCGTGAGAATGGATGATGGCCGGATCCCAAAGGATCTCCTCTATGGAGAACTTGTGCAAGGAAAGCGCCCTACAGGTAGACCACAGCTGCGATACAAGGACATCTGCAAGAGGGATCTGAAGACCTTAGGGATGGACCTCAACAAGTGGGAAACCCTGGCCTCTGAGCGGCCCACTTGGAGGCAGGCTGTGCAGCATGGCCTTTCCCAGTTTGAAGAGACACTTTGCCAACAGTCTGAGGCTAAGAGGCAAAGAAGGAAGGCCCATAGCCAGGGAGACAGACCAGGGACAGACTGCACTTGCTCCTGGTGTGGAAGGGATTGTCACTCCCGGATTGGCCTTTTCAGCCACACTAGACGCTGTGCCAGAACCACCTTTCAGAGCGCGATACCATAGTCTTTCGAGACTGAAGGTTGGCAATACCTGTTGTTGTTAAGGCCCAATCCTATCCAATTTTCCAGTGCCGGTGCAATCGTGCCAGTGGGGCATGCACTGCATGCTGTGGTGGGGAGGCAGTCACAGAGGCCTCCTTAAGGTATGGGAACATTTGTTCCCTTATGTCAGGGCTGCATTGTGGCTGCACTGGTGCTGAGAAGTTGGATAGGATTGGGCCCTTAATGATGAAAAAGGGAGATTCATGAAAGATTGTGGCTACCCCTCCATTAGCAAAAGTGCACAATGCCCCTTGCTCAGAGGAGCAGATTTGTTGCCTAATCCTATGGTCAACTAATCCTATGGTGCACGCCACCAGCATGTGCTGTTGCAACAGAGCCATAAAGCACTTGGTAACAATATTAGTTCTACCAGCTCAGACAAGAAGGCCAGAGCCTTCCTGCTAGCCCTAGCATTTGCAGGAAAGTCCAGTGGAGCAGTTGGAGCAGGAGAGTCCAGTGGAGGGATGATAGAGGAAGAGCAGGGAGGGAGTGGAATGGGGCAAGGGTGGTGACATTGGCAGGGGGTGAGCAAATTGAGCCTGGGAGGGATGGGATCAGCAGCACCAGCATGCACCATATCCTATCCCCTTTCCCAGGCCTTATCTGCTGACATGGATCAAACTTGGACTTGCACCAGTGATATTGGTGCTACAGGTCGGAGTTGCCTATTGTGACTGCAGGGTGTTACCCAGGGACAAGGAGACAACTGTCCCCTTACCCAACTGGGCAGGAGGTCTGATCTAGAGGGTAGAGCCTCCATTAGCCCAAAGATAACATCGGAAGGTCGCCAGTTCGAGGCCACCGACAGCTCCCTGAACGGCGAGACCTTGAAGCAGCTGACAAGCTGAGCCGAGTTATTCCATCTGCTCTTTGGTGTGAGTGAAGAAACGTCTTGGCTGCCCTCCATGTGAGAGATGAAGGAGCTGCTTGTCAGTGTTGGAGTTGATGCAACTCCGTCTGCTGTCCAGAGGGGGCAGGATGCTGTCCAGAAGGGGTCAACTATGGCCCAGTGACTTTCACCTTTCTACCTGTTCTCTCTGTGATCCTTGTGCGGTGTGGCCCTAACCCTTTATCCTTCCCTTCTCCTCTCAGCACTTCCTCTTGTCCTCTGACCACCAACCTGTTAAGATGTGCACACCAGGGCTCTGATGCCCAGGCCATCTTGAGCACAAGGCATGCAGGGCGAGGCAGCTCCAGGGCCTTGCTATCTCTAAGTGTTAGCCGAACCTCTGATCCTAATCAGATGCTGTAAATATACACTCAGTGGAACTGTAAGTAAATAACTTCTTTTTTGCAACTTTAACAAGCTATTGCCTCTCTGTCTTTTTTATTGATTAGTGGTCAGCTGGGTGAGGGAGGTTCCCTTGGGTGATACCCAAAAGAGGGGGGGGGGTTCACTGCTTAAGCCACTCTGCTTCCCCCCAAAGAGGAAACTATTTTTAATTTCCTCCAACAGTCAGCCTGCGTGGGAGGCAACTAAAGGCCAGAAGTGAGATCAGACCAGGAAGATCCATCTGAAATGTTGTTGGTTCTTGAAAGAGAGAAGCTTCTATGATTGTAAAAATCCCCTTGAGGAATTTTAGAAACACCTGCCTATGTAAACCGCCTTGAATAAAGTCAGAGGAGTAATCCGATGACCAGAAAGGCAGTATATAAATATCTAGTTGTTGTTGTTGTTATCATCATCATCATCATCATCATCATCCCAAGGAGACCTCAAGCAGTAAAAATTCCCCTGCAAGATGCAGCATAGCCTGTGCTGGTGCTACTACATTGCCATGCAGGAATTTAGTTAGGATTGGGCTGTTGGAAAATCAGAAGAACAAAAGAAGAGCCTTGCCGGACCATGCCACAGGCCCATCTAGTCCAGCTTCCTGTATCTCACAGCGGCCCACCAAATGCTTCAGGGAGCACACAAGACAGCAAGATACAACCTGCGTCCTTGTTCCCTCCCCTGCATCTGGCATTCTGAGGTAACCCTCAGAATTCTGAGGTAATTCTGAGGTAACCGGCACCGTGCGACCTTGAAGCAGCTGACAAGCTGAAGCCGAGCCTATTCCATCTGCTCTGAGCGTGGGAGGATGGAGGCCAGAATGCGCAGCCAGATCGGAATGAAACACCTTGAATGTAGTCGTTCTTGAAAGAAAGAACCTTCTTTGAAATTGTAAAAATCCCTATGGGGATTTAATCAGCCTGCCTATGTAAACCGCCTTGAATAAAGTCTTGAATAAAGACCAAGAAAGGCGGTATATAAATACCTGTATTATTATTATTATTAATATTATTATTAACCCACTTCTAAAATCAGGAGCGTACACGTACCCATCATGGCTTGTAACCCATGATGGACTTTTCCTCCGGAAATGTATCCAATCCCCTCTTAAAGGCATCAAGGCAAGATGTGATCACCACATCCTGTGGCAAGGAGTTCCACAGACTGACTACACACTGAGTAAAGAAACATTTGCTTTTGTCTCTCTTAACTCTTCCAAAACTTTACAGATTGTATCAAGTGATAATCCAAGGAAATGCCAAAGGGGAGTGAATTTCAGGGGGAAAAGAGGGGCGAGAAACAAACAAGAAAGGAAAGCTAAGCAGTGAACTAATTTTTAAAACACATTTGCTCTTCTGATATTGTCCCACTTTCTGACAGCAAGTAAGACAGGGGCATACCCTCCTATTAATCACAATCTGCAGTTCTCACATCCCAATGCCAGTTAGACATTTATCAAAGTCAACCTTATAGCAATCATGAAACTTTTTAGCAATAATATGGATAAAGAGACCATTTTATTCTGCTAATGAATCCACTGGAGAAACATGGGCAACTTTTTATAGCAAATCAAGTATAGATGCTTGCAATTTCAGCGTGCCATTGTACTGGACACTGGGCATGTCAGTTTTTCTGCCTCTAAGGCAATGGTTCCCAAATGTACCTGGTGCCCTCACAGCCTCTTCTTCCTGGCTCAGTTGGGCACTGCCAACTTGGATTTTGTGAGATCCAAGATGGTGGCACCCAGTGGAACAGATAGGAGGGTCCACCGGGGACATCCCATGGCACATGAGTGTGCCATGGTGCCCTAAGGCAGCATTTTTCAATGTTTGTCCCCCACTGTACCACTTTGCATGGTCCATCTATTGGAAGTATGACCTGAAGTAACTGGTGATGATGTCATCGCCAGTTATTTCTGGATTGGGAGGCCAGACGCAATGCAACAAACACTGGTAAGAAGCTCAGGGAGGACAGGAGGGCTTTTTCAAGCTTGTGAAAAGAGCACGCTGGAGCCGAGCCTCTTACTGCTGCTTGTCGTATTGCTGGTCTCACTGCCAGGTAGCAGGAGGTCAGGACCCCAGACTCCCTGCCACATGTCAGCAAGACCAGCAATATAGCGATACCGGCAATGGGGCTCCTGCATGTACCTCCAGGTACCACCTCAAGTACCATCAAGTACAAGTACCACTGATTGAGAAACACTGCCCGAAGGCATTGCACACTTTGGGAACCCGTGCTCTAAGGAAAACCTTTCCACCCTGATTCACCTTCTAAGGAACATTTGAACATCTGTCTGGAAACCTTAGGATGCTGGGGTGCTTTCTGGGGTACATACTTAGTTCATGTAGGGCACTGGCCAACCTGATTGGACCTCACCATTGGCCTGCATGAACAGAAAAGGATAACATCAAATTCTGGCAGGGGAAGACTGATGCTGGAAGAAAGTTCTCTTTCAGGAAAGGTGTGAATGAGTTGAAATGAATACGTAGATAAAGCCCACATGATGCCAAACTATTAGACACCACCATTTTTTCCTTCTTCATTATTTCTTGTATGTGACAGCTATGGAGAAATAATATTCATTTTCTTTTCAAGATGAAACAATCCGCATTGGTTGAAGCCAATGGCAACAACTCTATATTCAGACATGAACAATAAGAAGCACTTTCGAGAGAGGATCTTGACTGCATTCATTCAGTGATCAAAACAAAGGAAGTTTGTGTGGATGGGTTTTTAACATCAAACCTGCCACAGATCACGTGCATCAATGTGAGCACTCAAAGCTCTTATACAAAGGTTCTGGAGGAAACGGTCACAGGGGAGTAGGTTCCCTGGGTCTTCATAAGAACTAGACAATCTGATCAGGAACTGGATCAAAGATCAATTGGATCAAAGAGAACTGTATATTCTGGGGTGAACTTTGAGGGAAATGGATCCTAAGCATCCCAACTGATGCAGGTGGTTCTCCAGAGGTGGCACAAATCTGAGGAGACCCATTGGGGCTGCGCTGGCTTACCCAGGGATAAGGGGAAGAGTTTCCCCTTGCCTCCGGCTGAGCCACTTTGGGCTCCTATCTTGCACTGGATACAGCCTCCCTCCCTCAAGGAGGTGCAAACATGACTTGCGGTATGTTTGTGACCCTCCTGGGCCCACACAAGGGATTTGCACCGGTCCATGGGTGCCTTTGGATTGTGGCCTTAGCCTACTGCTGCACTATCTGTGAATGTGAGTTCTATTCCCCATACAGATATTAGAAAACCAACAGAAAAGGATCTATTTGATGTCCGCCTAAAACCATGCATGGGAAAACAGCTTTTCCTGAGCTCCTGTCCACTCAAATTATGTTGGGATAATATAGCAATGCAAGTGCAGTCATCCCCACAAAATCAAGTTGGATCAGGGCAAGGGGGCATTAAAATTAGTAGGACAATGTCAGCTTTAACTGCTTTAGGATCTGCCCTGTAGATGTGATAGCCTTCCCAAGTTCTCCATGCCCCCCCCCCCACAAGAGGGAAAAATCCCACAGTTTGGACCACTGAACTTCATAATATGGGGAACAAGATAATCATAATTCAGATCTCAACCCATCTACTAAAATAAATTCTGGGATACATGACCTCAGGACCTGAGATCAGTACTATCATCACACATGAGCAAACATTCATGGTTTTAGGAGACAGAAGACAGTGAGGTACAAATAAAATAAGAAAACTTTAGATTTTATTATTTATCGGGGGGGGGGGTGAAAATTGCCTAATTATTTCAAACAGGTGATCTCGGCTTGAAGTCTACAGTGCAAGCAAAGAGTGCGCAGCTAATTTGTTTCAGCTATGCAATGACAGGGAAGGAAATTTGCTGTTGAAACAAAACAAAGTTTGGAGTTTTGTAAATAAGGACTCCCGATCTATGCTGGCTTGGAGTTCTGCAGACTGAAAAGCCTGCATTTGGGCCATTTGAGATATTTCACACTTAATATCCAACATATTTTACCATTTGTGTTTTGGCAAACAAACAAATAATATTTATTCATTTCTTACAGCTCCTGTTGTCAGGGACACCATTTGCTATGAAGCACTGCTAAGCTGGGAATATATGCTGTGACATATGTTTAGCGTATGCAACGGGATTGAATTATTGGAGACTGCTTGCATACCATGCCAGTGCATTTGTAATTTTATTGTCCTTATCTTTTTTTCCGTGTTTCCAAAACAAAATACCATAAAGGCTGCAAGCTTCTAAATAAGGCGTTCCCCCATTCATTTGACAAGTTAGGGACTGGAGCAGTGTTGAAAAGCGGAAATGGTTGAAAAGCGGAACCTGGTCTTTTTTTAGTTTACAAATGTTGCTTCCAATGCTTTTTTAGCTAGCAAACTGCAGCAAAACAAGACATCTGTAAAATAAAATATGACTCCTTATGCAACAGTGGAAAGTTTGTTTATAATAAAATGTGATGGAATGTATCAAAGTTGTGGACTTTTTAAACATCCTTGAAAGCAGAGTGCATTGACGATGGATGCCAGGAGGCTCAGCAAGTTGTGTTTGTTTTTTTTAAATCATTTTACATCGTGCCTATGGAGCTGCAATCAATCTAATCCTCCCAGCAAAGCATCATCACGAAGGACAGAGGAAACTGTAGCCTTTAATCACCAGCAGGTATCATAACCAGCCTGGAGTTCTCCTGAGTTCCATTTTTGACATACAGTAACTTTTGGGGAGTTTATCTCTTTTTGGTGTGATAATTCAAGCAGTGTGACATTGCCACTCACTGTGTGGGGAGCAGAAGTAGATACAAGCACCTTTGCTAGTGCTCCTGGTCAAGTAGTTGGGTTAAATCCGTACCACATGCAGAAAATCTGGATTGATCCTACAAACTTTGATTCTAAGCCAGTATTCCATGTGACTTGGGACTCTGAATGACGGCGCAATTCCCATTCATCAACAGCTACATCAATTAAACTCAGTGCGCAAACATTCAGATATGCAGTGGGTGCTTGCATACATCACTTTCAAGCCTTCTTCCACTGCTCATGCTGAATATTTCTGACATTGGCAGATGCTTCTAGGACAGGGGCATCACTATGGGGTACAGGGGGTGATAGATTGCACAGGGTGACACCAAAAGCTCCAGAGCTCAGGTATACCCGCCTGGTAGATCTAGTTGCCCCATTTGACTTTTTCTCTAGGCCTATCTGTCTCCAGAGCCCAGGTCTACTAGGCTTCCCAAGGCAGCGTCCAGGACTACCTACCTAGTAGACCTGGCCTCCTGGTTGGCCTGACCTCCATCTTTCACTCTCTTTGAGATCAAGCTTACCCAATGGGAAGTTTAGAGATGGCAGGTCAGGCATACCCAGAGCTCTGGGGCAGACACAGTCCATGGAGATGACACCGTCAGTTATCTCATTGGGTGAACACCAACCTTAGTTGATGCCATTGCTCCAGGAAGCTCACAAAAAGAATGGACCTCTTCTGAGGTGGAAGAAATACATTTTTTAAGGCTCCCTACATTTAAAACGTCCTTGCAAGAAAAAATAGCGAAACAGGGAATTAGCTCTCTCCTCAATGTACAAGGGTTTTTTTTTAAAAAAATAAAGCTTGCAAGAAATAATCTAAATGAGGAAGAAACAGACTTTTCGGAACTCTCCTACCTTGTTCCCATATATAAACTAGGTTGATACTAGACTCGCTTGGTCTGGCTCACTGAAAAAAGGTGCAAAGTTCTGATATCCAGAGCTTCTTACTTCCTCCCTTGGAGGCCCTGATCCTTCAGGGAGGCACAGGCTTTCTTGCAGTCAGCTGCAAGGGTTCAGCAAAGGTTCTGCCTTGATCTCCTCTGCTTGAGGGTTGCTTGGAATGAGTGCAAGAGTTCAACCCAGTTTCAGGTCACTCGCTCATGCGCTTCTGCCCTTCCATTGACAAGCCAGAGCACAGCAAGTTTTGACACATGAATGACTGTGAACTGGAAAGTGGAGTGGGGGAAGGAGAGACTATTTCAGGTGATGTGGTTTCCCCGCTACACACCTCTCCTTCAGCCAGTAAACTCTATTCTGAAGCTGGGTAAATGCTTTATTGAGAAGATAACATTTTTGGCTTTCAGCTGCCGTCCACACTGCAAGGAGGAAGCATCAATTTTATCGCATAAATAAAGCATTTCTCGAGCCCACCGAGAGCAATGAATAGCATTGCTTTTCCATGCAGCCGAATGATGTACCACAGATAGCATGACATCCAGAAAATGAAATTGCCACTGTTGAATTTCAGACAGCCATCGTCAGGACAAAGAGCAAGGAGGGGGGGGCAAGAAAAGAAAACCTGAGCATGTATAGGTACATTGTAATTCACAGGTGAAATGGTCAAGCCAAGAGCAAGTCTGAACCCATCCAATTACATGCTATATTGCTATATCTTCCTTACGTACCTTCCACAGCTGGTGGAAGCCCCAGGGAGAAAAGCAGCACAGGATAACTGCTAGTGATCCTCAGTCCCAGTGTTGGTGATGGAGTTCCAGTGTATCCATGTGGATTTGTCAGCCCAAAGTTAGAAGGAAAGAGAAGGGGAGGGAATGCCTAACAAATTCTGATCCAGTGAGTCCTCAAAACAAGGAGAAACTCCATTGCCAATGGTGATCTCCTTTAGAGCCTTAGAGCATTGGTCAAGCATGCTAGTTTAGTGGGAGAAAGCAGCTCCCCACTGCGAGTGGTTGAAGTACATCACCTCAAGTGGCAATGCATTTCTAGGCTCTTTCTTTACCTGTAGCCTCTGGTTCAGGCTGCAAAAAACCATTCCAGGCAGCAGCCTGTCACAGTGGCCTGAATAGCCCAAAGTTCAGGAAGAAGGAAAGGTTTAGGGGTGCAAAGAAGGCTCTAAACCCTTCTCCATTAGTTCCCATTAATTTCCCCATTTTACTTGTCTTTCCCTCCTTTGAACCCCAAAACCTTCCCTTCCTTCTCTCCAATGCCTCTGGGAACCCCATAATTTCCTTATGTCACTTCTTCCTCCACATTCCCCCCCCCCCCTTTGCTCTGCTGTAGTCCTTGGAAAAACTGTAGAGGATTTATTTGATGAGATCTGAACCTGTAGGAGAGAAGGCTGTTAATTGTTTTGGGTATGTTTTGAATGTTCTCAGGTGGGTTATTTTTTTCCACTTAGGAATTTCTCTTTTGAATAGTGGTGGCCTCCTTAAAGGTCCCAAGACCATTAATGAGTTTGTGTATGATGAGCATCTGTACTTGCCAAAGCGTAAAACTCCTGCGAATTGTGGTGGCCTTCACTTGTAAGCAATCAACTTGGTACCAACAGATTGATGCACAAAAATGCAAAAGTTTTATTCTCCATATGGGAGTCTTTGGTTCAGTTACTTGCATGTGAATCCTCTCGTGTCTGGCAGTGTGGAATCAGATTAGGTAAGCAGCTGCTGCTCTTTCCCTTTGCGTTCACATGGGTGGGTAAGAGGGGACTGGATTTATTCCCTCTCTGCTTTCTTCTAATTATAATCATTTTCTGCTACTGGATGGCACACATCTGGGACTCAGCTTGATGTAGCCAATTGCAATTGACATTTCCCATAGCCCAGGGTTAGTTTAGCATTAATTAACACTAGATTATTAGTATCGTTCCTCCTTATTTCAGGGGATCTCAGGCTCCTTGTAAAACTTACTTAGCAAAGAAAGAATGAATCGAAGGCTGGAGTTCTAAACCTTCTTACCTGGAAGAAACTTCCACTGGTACCATGGAGTTTGCTTCTGAGAAAACACAGGAGTGGTGTAAACATGCATAGACTCCACTGGACTTTTCTTTCCCTGATTAAGGGACAACTGATGATTGGGGCAAGTCTAGGAATATCTATTAAGACCAATTGAGTGCAATAGGACTTACTCCAAGGTAACCATGCAAAGGGTTGCATCCATAATGTGTTTACCAGCTCCACTGAAAAATACTATGATATGGGAGTTATATTTGTGCATGCAATTCATCAGCTGATGTTGAATTTCATGTTTATTATTTTGAGGGTATGAAAAATAGTATGAATAAATTATTATTTAATAATAATAATAAATAGTAATAATAGATATTTATATACTGCCTTTCTTGGTCATCAGGTTTCTCCTAAGACTTTAAGGCGGTTTGCATAGGCAGGCTTTTCTAAACCCCTGTAGGGTTTTTTAATAATACACATTTTTCATAGAATGCCTTGATTCCCACTGGATTCCTTCTGGGTCTGGCCTCCCTCTGCCTGCTTCACCTCCCATGCTCAGTTAACAGCAACTCCTCTCTCTCACCCAGGGTCTGCTCATCAGTGTGTCAACAACTCTTGGATACTGTTGTTTCAAACTGATGTCCCCTGATTTTCAGGCATACAAGGCAGCAGCTCTACCACTTGAGCCAGACCTCTTGTCCCTCTCCCAATCACCAGTCATTTCAGAACCGTGACAGGACTATAGCGCAAGATTTCTGGAGTGGAAGCAACATTCCTCAAATGGAATGTGCGCTTTTTATGATTAAAAGAGTGTCCTTAGTGAAATTAGTGATGGGAAAGCTGACTGTAAGGCTCTGATCATATACACACTTTCTTAGGAGTAGGTCCCATTGAACAATTCTGAGTAGGTTGGTTGGCAACCTTCAGTCTCGAAAGACTATGGTATAAGCCCACAGCACCCAGTATTCCCAGGCAGTCTCCCATCCAAGTACTAACCAGGCCTGACCCTGCTTAGCTTCCAAAATCAGATGAGATTGGGCATGTGCAGGGTAACAGTTGCTTCTGAGTAGACAGACATAGGATTGCACTGGGAAAGGGAAAACTAAGCACTGGGGTAGGGAAAACTAAGCAATTTTAGAGCATTGCAGGTTTTAACCAGCACCTTGAATTCTGCCCTAAAAAGAGTAGGCAATAGAATACAGTTATGAAGTTCTGAATTGGGTTGTCTGGAATATAAACAATTTGACTTTTCCAAGCTAATTATGAGCCAAGCCCAAACCGCTTTGGAGTTTGGTCTCCGCTCAGAATTAGCTCAGTTCTGACCACAGCACAAGTCCTCCCTACTGCATAGTTTTCCAGGAGCCTTGGTGGCTATAACGCTACTCTGGGGTTCCAGGACCTTGTGAAGCAGCAGCCCAGAAGAGCTGGAACAATCTAAGGAAGCGATTTTCAACAGGTGTGCCATGAAAGTTCTGCAGGAGTTAGGAGCACAGTGGTTAAAAATAGCTGCAAAAGTCTTCTGGGTTCTCTGACTTTGTTTCTAGGGCAACTGTCAGTTGTAATGAATTTTGTGTCTCTTTTCATCCACAGGTGGAGGAAGCAGGACAATTTGTTACTACAGACAGTTGCTCTAAAAACAGAGCCACTGAACCTGGAAGAGTCTCCCGAAGTGACATCACCAGAGGTGAAGACCATAGAGGTCGGTGTGCCATGAGAAGAAAAACGCTGAAAATCGCTGATCTAAGGTCGCAGCCAGATCAGTTTCATTGGGAGAGGTAGTTGGGGAGGCTTCATTGTGTTCCTGATCCTCAGAAGTACAGTGAGATGCAGAGAGTAGAATGGATGTGGAGAAGCTTAGTTGAACCCAATCCAAACTGAGCCCAAGTTTGCTCTTCTGGGATTAACCCGTTTACCTGAGAAAGCTCCACCAATATGATGACAAATTGCTGCAAAGTTTTCCACGCCAGCTGATGTTTTGCTTTTCCGATCACTAAAATGCTTATGTTTGCAGATAGTCAAATATTCATTATTTTATAATTACAATTAATTAGCTTGACAGACTAGCATAAGAGTTCTCTCTTTTTCCTTGTCTTTTTTTTTTTTTTTGAAATATGGATTAAGTATCTTATCATAGGAAGCTTTGCATAATTTTATAGCTTGACTTCCTTTGATAAGCTGGGTGTCTACATGTATTCGCTCAGCTCTTTGTTCCTGAGTGATTAGGTATTTGTCTGGGCACCGTCCAAAGAACACTCGAGACAACACACATGGGAGAAAGGGCCACTTTATTAGCATTTTAATACAGAAAGGAGGCTGAGACCTGCAGTTGCAGGGGCAGCGAAAACCCCTTTGTGGTACGCGGGCAGGACCACTGAGAGGCCCCAGAACCAAATCTGTCCCCCCAGTCTGGATGTGCACCCGACTCCAAGCTGCGCCCCGTTCCTGGGTGACGCAGCTCGTCCAGGTCTGTCCCATAAGGGGAAGGCAGCCGGACCGCGGGCTGTGCAGCCTCGAGTCACCAAGCCTCTGAGGAGAACTCCCGCAGTCCCGGCCAGGGCCCCAGTCAATGTCCTTGTGCCGCTGAGCCCCTGAGGACTGCTATTGTGTTCTGCCCTGCCTATGCTGTCTGAAGGTGCACTCCAAAGTCCCAAGCACGCCTCTACCGCACCACCTGCCACAAGGAGGGGTCAGCCTAGCGCTTGACCCCCCCCCCCCGCTGCCAAACGGGGAGAAGCACCTTAAGGCCATCCTGCAGGTCTCTCCGAAAGATGTCCGCCCCCTGCTCAGACAAGCGCCCCCATCTCCTCTGTACTGAGCACGCATCAAGAAGGCAATGGCTGGATGCAAAATGACCCATCCACCGGTCTGTGCCACAAACTGGCCAATCTCTATGGCAACCTTCCTTCTCATCCTCTCCACTTTAGCACAGCGGATAGCACCATGCCACACCTGCCGCTGTAGGAAGTCCAACCAGACCACCGTGATGCCGAGCAGCCAACCCTGAAGGGTGGCGAGCTCCTTGCCTGCTCTGGGCCTGAGCGGCAGCCCAGACATCCCACACAGATCATTTTCATGCAGGTGGATCATCAATACATCAGGCGACAAGTTTTCCTTCAATTATTCCGCCGTTGCGGGCAGTAGTTGGCCCCACCGCATCCCCCGCTTGGCCGGCCAGCCAACTTGCATGGCGGGGCCGAGCCTGAGCTGCGTTCCAAATTGCCTCGCGGCTGTCCACTTGCAGGCCCAAACTACCATGGAATGGCCGCTGACTGTTCACGAACCAGCTTCTCACCACATCCTGCAGAAGGCGAAAGAGAAGTTATTGCCACAACCCCTGCCCTTTGCAGCGCCCCCCATAAAGGGGGGGTGCCAATGAAGGAGCCTGCCTCTAAAAGATCCGAACGTAGCGCCTATAAGCTGCAGAACGCCAATGTCCTATCTGCTGAATGTCGCCCCTGGACAGGCACAATGCAGCGGCTGCAGAAGCCGCTTCGATACACAGGAAATGAAGGCTATACTCCTTTGGCTGCAACTCCAGGGCCATGAGGGCATGCGAAAAGACCACCCTAGACTGGAATAAAGTCAGCAGGGAGCAGTCCGTGTGCTGGAACAGGGCTCCTGCTCACGCCACTGAATGTACTACGTACTCCTGCAGCGCCCGGCCAGGCCATACAAACTCCGATTTCCCTGCTTGTAATTGGGCGATCGGGATTCTCTGCTTTTGGAAACTGATATTAGGGCAGGAAAACGCCATGAAACATAGAGAGATAAATAGAGGAATGTTCCATTACAGAAGCTGTGCATCTGGTGTTCAACGATTGAGTTCCATCCATCTAAAGTAATTTTCTCAGTCTTCTTAAAAATCAATGGCAGCAGAAGCTCAGTCTGTGTCATACTCTGTCTTAATCGGATTTGAGATATTAGATTGTAAGTGCAGGTGCAATCATCTCCCTAATTGACGCAGCCATTCCTCTCTGCTGTGCGACAAAGGGTGAATACCGACAACTATTTACTAAGTGGCAGACTTCCCAGTTAGGGGCACCCCTTCATTTTACCAGGGGAGGCTGCAAAATAAATATATGTATGATTAACAGCCCTATTCTATTTGGAAGCCAAACTGATGGCACACTGAAACAAGAGCATTCTCCATCATATCCTAAGCCTGTCCAGTGCAGCCCTCCCAGTAATGTTGACAGCATCCACAGAAACCCCAATACAGCCAGTCACCCATGGAGTGGTGTTCTGATGTCATCACTTCATCAGTGTAACATTGGCCCATTATTGGTATGTCATTGGTTTGATGTCTGCACATCTTCAGCACGCTGGCCAAAGAGCCAATCTTCACATCCACCCAGCCACAATGCCCGAGACACACCACAAGGGTGAATTGAACAGGGAACTGGGTTGGCATAGGGCCAATGAGCAGCTGCCACTGGGGGAAACCCCCCCCCCCCGGCAGCCACTAGGAATAAGCAACAGGTGCTACCCAGGACCATATTATTCATAAGGCTGGCCAGGCTGGAGCCTAGGGGCCCCACAGGGACTAAGAGGCCATCATTTTTATTTATTTATTTTGCTGAGGCACTGTTAACTGCACCTTAGAGCACCAATGGTTAAAGGCACTTTGCACTCTGCACTGTAACAATACATGTACAGATATATTTATCCATATATACTTTATATATAGATGTACTGTGGTCTAGTACCTACCGTACTGCGGTCAGGCTGTCAGCTGTAGTGGGGTGAAAGATTGAAGTGCCAGAGGGGGGTCTGAAATACCTGAAAGCCTAGGGGCCCGGGTCATGGGTTAATATGGCCCTGGTGCTATCTTTTCCTGATACCCACAAACCCCTCTCTTGCCCCTCCCCTCTGCATCCCGTTTGTCTCCCCACTGCTCCATCTTCAATTTCCTGATACCCACAAACCCCTCTCTTGCCCCTCCCCTCTGCATCCCGTTTGTCTCCCCACTGCTCCCTCTTCAATTTCCTGATACCCACAAACCCCTCTCTTGCCCCTCCCCCCTGCATCCTGTTTGTCTCTCCAGTTCCAAACAACACAGTCCTGGAACGTGCTGGACTCCCTAGCATGTATGCACTGCTGAAACAGAGACGCCTGCGTTGGCTCAGTCATGTCGTGAGAATGGATGATGGCCGGATCCCAAAGGATCTCCTCTATGGAGAACTCGTGCAAGGAAAGCGCCCTATAGGTAGACCACAGCTGCAATACAAGGACATCTGCAAGAGGGATCTGAAGGCCTTAGGAGTGGACCTCAACAAGTGGGAAGCCCTGCCTCTGAGCGGCCCGCTTGGAGGCAGGCTGTGCAGCATGGCCTTTCTCAGTTTGAAGAGACACTTGGCCAACAGTCTGAGGCAAAGAGGCAAAGAAGGAAGGTCCATAGCCAGGGAGACAGACCAGGGACAGACTGCACTTGCTCCCAGTGCGGAAGGGATTGTCACTCCCGAATTGGCCTTTTCAGCCACACTAGACACTGTTCCAGAACCACCTTTCAGAGCGCGATACCATAGTCTTTCGAGACTGAAGGTTGCCAACACGGTGCTACCATCAACCATGGGGACATGCTTCAAGGACACCTCACACAAAAATATCCAAGGAATATCTTTCTGAGCACAGCAGAACATGAGTTGAAAGATTGCTCCCTCAAAAGAGGACCACCATGCAAAACAAACACGTCTCTCCGTGGCAAGGGTTCTAGCCCCTCTGCGGGCATACTAAAATGTACAGGCAGCTTGTAGATGAGCCTAGAGCTCAGTATAAAGACATCAGCAGAAACTGTGTCACCAGGTGCAATGAAATAGGGCTTCTGTATGGTGGTACAAGTTTGTCATGCCATAGTACAGTACTGTTCAGAAAAGCTGCTACTGCCCAGATTCCTTTTGCAACAAGGGATACAAGTCCCTTGCCCTGAAGTTCCTACATCAAACTGGACCTATGAATTGGGTGTTTCACATCCTGGTTACTGAAATATGAAAACAAAATGCTTTTAGGTAATTAATTTTTAGCTAGAACGTCAAGATCTCAGCTATTTGAAAACCATTTGTTGGCATGGAAACATCAACTTAATTAAACATGGATTAAACTAATTAACCTGAAACATATTGTACTATGGATTGTTTTCCTTCCCAAGAAATCTATAGGAGTGAAAGCATTAGAACATTTTCAACTCTAATTTTGGTTCTTCTGTTGACTGAAACTATTTTTTGTCTCCTGAATAATCCCAGAGGTTTATGTATCTCGCAGGAATACCTGCCATGATTCAGTGGACAGCAGGTGTTAATGATGACACCTTTGCCTGTAGAATATATGGATCTTGCAGCAATCGACATTGTGTATATTATGTTCAGTATAAGGCATTTGTGAAATTTTCACTTTTTAAAAAAAGACCTGCTAAGCAATAAAAAATATCCACTAGCAATAACTCGGACTGGGCTGTCTACCATAACTGATTTAATTGAAGGATCATCAACTCAAGCTTTAGTTAATCACTAGGGACCAATTTTAATTGATACACACAAGTTTTAATTGGGGAGTCTGTGACTTAAGAGCACACTTTTTTGTTTAGGCTATTGTGGTTTGCTTCCAATATCATCCTATAATGTGGCATAAACAATAGAGCATTAAACATGACCCTTCCTTTCCACAATGAATGGTAGTTTTTCTTCATTAAAATGTTAAGTTAGGAAGCTGCTTTTCACTGAGTCTTTGGTTCATGGAAATCAATATTGTCTACACCAGCGATTTGTAAACTGTGGTTCACAACCTACCAGTGGGTTGCAACCTGATTTTTGGTGGGTTGCGGACTGGCATTAGCCACAAGACATTCTGGGGTGCAACATGGCTGACAAAGTGGGTCACATACTGGCACTACCTGGAAGCCTCAAGGCATTCTAGGGTGCAGTGTGGCCACCACGACCGACAAAATGGATCAGTACTGAGAAGCAATGAGAAGCACTGGTCTACATTGACTAGTAGCAGTGGCTGTCCACGTAGACCATGTAGGCTGTCCATGTAGAGCAACAGGAGTCTTTTCTAGCCCTACCTGGAGATGCCAAGGGTTAGACTTGGGATCTTCTGTATGCAAAGCTGGTGCTCTACTACTGAGCCTTCCCGTTCTCTAGAAATTAAATATCATCTTCCTTTGTTATCTTGAAGGAAGGAAGCGATAGTCACTTAAAGATTTGGTAATATGCAAACTCATTCAGATGGAATCAAACAAGTAATCCATTCAAGAATGTTTAGTGGATTAATCATTTGCCTTTTACACAATTAATCAATTGACAGCTTAAAAATAACCATTGCTCTTCTGTTGCAAATTATTGCACACACCTATGAGCTGCTACACTCAGCATGCATAAGACTGGGTCAATACCACTATGAAGAGACAACTCATTTCTTTAAATGGGAACCTACTTTACAAATGGCCAGGTGCTAGCATTCTTTGATGTCGCTATACAGGCATATCTACAAGAAAGATAAATAAATCAATTTAGTATTAATTCCCAATGAATTGTGGTAATTGTTGTGTGTTGGGGAGGGCTAGAGGTCTCTGACTGTGAATATATGTATGTATGTATGTATGTATGTATGTATGTATGTATGTATGTATTGTGAAAAGATTTATATCCAGTGCTTCTCCATACTCAAAAGGAACCAGAGAAGCTTACAATCTCAGAAAAAATTACAGATAATTATAACAACCAACATGCATGTTAAAAAAAACACACACAAGATATTAAAATAACCACAAGCAAAAAAAAAAAAAAAAAAACCCAACACAACTGTAAAGCTAAGAACTAACAAGCAGCAGAAATAATACTCAAACAAATACAATACAAAATAAAGAAACCTGAAGACCTCACCAGAAGGCTTACAGGGAGGGTTCAGCTCTTAATTCCATAGGGAGGAAGTTCCACAGTTGTGGTGCCAAAATGAAGAAGGCTCTTCCTCTTGTCACCACCAGCCAGGCCCTATAGACTGGTGGAACTTGTAGAAGGCCCCCCCAGATGATCTTGGGGGTGGGGCATCTCATATGGAAGAAAGCAATTCTTGAGATATCTGTGCCCTAAATCATACAGGGTTTTAAAAGTCAAAACCAGCACATTTGTTTTTACAAATTGGCAGCCAGTGCAGACAGGTAATCCAACAGATTCAAACCATCTTGCCCCTATCACTACATGGGCTGCTTCATTTTGCACGGACTGCAGTTTCTGAATAGTCTTCAGGCAGTCCCATGTAGTGTGTGTTACAGTAATCGAGCCTTAATGTCACCAGTGAATGGACCACTGTGGTCAAATCTAAGTGACTGAGGCAAGGATGAAGGCAGTGAACCAACCACCGCTGGGCAAAGGCAGCCCTGGCCTCTGCCCTTGGCCAATTTCGGATCTAGGAGAGGGGATGAATTCAGGAGTACCATCAAGCTGCAAACCTGCTCCAGCAGAGGGAGTGCTATCCCATTCAGAACAAGTTGCTGATCCAATGCCTGTATGGCAGAACTCTGGACCAAGAGGACTTCTGTTTCGTCTAGATTTAATTTCAGTTTGTTAGTTCTTTTTCTAGTGAACTCAGACATTGGTCCAACAGATTTCTACAGATACCCTGATAATCCAGTGTAGATAATCCAGCAGAGTGACCCAAACAGTTCCTCTCCAAAAGTTGGATTGAGTTAAAGGCATTTTTCTCTGCCACCATTGCCTTTATAGTGAGTTATCCAGCCGTGCTATTCTGGGAGGTACAGAGCTTATTACCTCTCCCCCTCCCAAATAAGGAGGAGAATTACTTGATGATTATTCACATTCATCAATGTAAACATGTTTCCTAGTGATCTATCCAATGAGTTCTCAGAACCTTCATGAAAATACAATTCCCAGAATTTGCCACTTAAGAATTAATTGCTGCTCAGTGGTAGGAAGATCTACCCTTGGTAGATGGTAGGATTATCTACTCTTATTTAAGGTAGACTTACTTAAAGGTAAGTAGAGCAGAGGAAGGACTCTGTTCCACCAGCCATAATTAGGTTGCAGTACCAGCAACCAAAGGAAGAGTTGCTGTTGGCAGTTAATGGGAACATTATCACCTTTTCTTCCCCGTGACAGAGGTGTAGTGTCTAACAACCACCTAACAGATGGAACTTCATTGCACTGCCACATTGAGGAAAAGATACACCTGTTGAACTACACGCTACAGCTGAAGGCATAGGAAAAGTGTCAACACCAGTCAATGAGATTGCAAATTAGCAGGATGGGCCTGAAAATTGCAAATGTTGTTGTATGTTCCACCAGCAGACTGGTGGGATTAGAGGATGGAAATGCAAAACAACAGAATAACCTATGATTGCTGGCAAAGCTAATGAACCAACAGCTGAACTCGGTGACATAGCTAGAGGGGGTGCAAAGGACTAAGTTTTGCAGGGAGCCTCACCACGGTGTGCAAGCGGCCATCCCCTTCAGAGCCATTCTGGGTGGCGGGAGCAAAATGCACGCCGCAGTGAGGCTCCCTGCAAAACTTAGTGCTTTGCACCTCTTCTAGCTATGCCATGGTTGAACTATATTATACTTCACTGCACTATTCTACATATATTGCTTATTTTTATTAATTGCATCATTATCTTCCTCCATGGAACTCGGGATTATGTACATGGCAGTCTCTCCTTTTTAGTCCTCCTCCTGCCACAACTCTGTGAAATAGAGATATAGTGACTGACCAAAAGTCCCCCTCTCCCTACGCTTCGTGGTTGAACAGAATTGAAACGTTAGCCTCCCAATCTAAGTCAAAAGTCCTAAGCACTATACCAGAAAGACTCCAATGAATTGTACTAATGAAAATAAAATTCAGAAAACTGGAAGCTGGAATAGCTGAATCACATTTTTGCCCATCTCTTTGCAGTTTCCTATCAAATGAATGAATCCTACCAACTCATAAGGTTGCACCTCATCATATTCACATCAGTTTTAAACTGTACCACTCCATCTGTAACTGTACCATCAGTACCATTCCACAGGATAGTGGTTCCCAAACTGTGCACTTTGGCACCTGAAGGTGCTGTGGCAAACTCACTGGGGTGCCACAGGATGTTCCTGGCATCCTCTTCTATCCAGTTCTCCAAGGCACCACCATCCTGGATTGCGGAAGATTTCATGAGAATCCCATGAGATCTTGCATGATCCAAAATGGAGAAGCTTGGGAGAGTTGGGAAGATGGGCACCACCATCTTGGATCTCATGATATCTCATGAGAATCGCATGACATCCAAGATGGTGGCACCCAGGAGAGCCGGGAAGAAGAGGCCACCACCAAAAAAGGGCACCGTGGCCACAGTAAGTTTGGGATCTACTGCTATAGAAGCTTCCTCACAGTAGAGGTCTTTGGTCCTTGGCAGATGACTTACACTGCTGGATGCTGGTACCAGTTATCCATCTTCCTGGATTAAAATCTGAGTGACCAATTTTCAGTGACGTTTGATTGTATTATTGTCAATTGTTGTTATAAAATACTTGAAAGAATAAGTCCATGAAACTGTATACATAGTAAAGGAATGAGATGGTTCTGTCCTAAAAAGCTTCTCTATTTTAAAATAGTCACAAGGCAGACACCATTTGCAGCCAGTGGGAGGGAGCGCATGCGTGAAAAGAAAGATGCCATTTTGGGAAGTGAGATAGTGTTGTCCAAAAGAGCAGTACTACCCTATAGAAACAAGTCCTTTGCTGCCAAATCATGGTTGCTCCTCTTTGAGTTGGCAAACTACAACCCAGGAGAGGGGAAGGACTGTTCCATACCAGTGGTTCCCAAACTTTTTAGAGGCCCTAGAGGCTGCTGCCTGATCTATACATGCCAAGGGATGTGGCTATAGTAGTGATTAGACATCAGTGTTATCCTCACCCCCAAGAAGAAGCTTGTTCAACCCCTGATGCACATAGCCTAATCTGCCCTGTCTCGCAAACCGCCAAAAATTGGCTGATGACACACTGGTGGGTTCCAGAGCCACAGTTTGGAACTGATGCTCTATGCACCTTGTGAGGACTGCTTAAAAAGGGGGCAGACACTTTTTCCCGTGCCTCTGGGGGAAAATGAAATCATTGAGATCTGTAGCCACTTTGGGGGAGGGCAAATGTTTCTCAAAGTGGGATCCCCTATTTCGGCTCAGCTCAGCTCTGGGTTTAGGTTAAAAAGAAGAAAGATGAAACAAATTCAAATACAAGCCCGGCCTGCCATCTCTGCATTAGTTTCACTTTCTATGCAACAGCAGTCTTTGAAATAGAACTCATGTAATCCTAGCAGCAGCTTCCTGTGCTTTTTGAGTACAGAGCTCAGATAATGTCAAAAAATGTCACAGATATCTACAGCATGCCGCATGACTACAAATGTGGCAGAAGAAGAAGGGGGGGCCGAAAAGAGAGCGAAACAAACGCTGGCTACAAAAGGCAGGATTTCATTGTTCCCCTTCTCTACTGGGAAGCAAGAAAGGGCAGTATGTGTGAATGTGCGCAAGATTGTGTGTGCAAGCGAGAAAGGGAAATGGGGAAGTCCTTATTGGCTTAAGCAAGTATAAATATTGCAATAGTCTCTTGGGCAGCAAAAGATGCACATTCTAAAATGCTCCAAGTGTCATTTATAGCGAGACATGAAAGTGCTCCCTTTTCTTGTATCTGTCCATGACAAGCTTGCCATTCAGTTGTTAATACGCCACGTGAATAAGAGCCACAGTGCCTAGCAGGTGGCCTGAGGGTTCTCTGTCAGCATGTTTGTCATGAGCTGCAGGAAGTTGAAAGCCATTCACAGAATTCTGCGGCACGGAACCCTTGAACGCTGCTTTATGGCTCACACAGCCTATAAATATCAGTGACCTTTACACAGACACACACACACACAAACACACTTCCATGTTTTTATTCTGTCAGCGAAACAAGGCAGATGCACAGAAGTAACTGGTATTGACCTTTAAAGCCCTTCATGGTTTGGGTCCAGGTTATCTGAGGGACCACCTTTGCCCCTACATTCTGGTCCACCCTCTTAGGTCATCCGAGGGGGCTCTCCTGCAAAAGTGCTGCTTTTATCCCAAGTTAGAGGGATGGCGTTGCAAGGGGGAGCTTTGTCTGTAGTGCCATCTCAATTCAGGAATTCCCTTCTGGGGGGATTAAGAACTGCCCCTCCCTCATGGGCTTTTGGCAAGGGCTCAAAACATTTCTGTTAAGTCTGGCATTGAGTGATGCTTTGTTGTCAAATCGCTGATATCTTTGTGTCTGTAATAATGCTTTGGTCTAAATCAGTGGTTCCCAACCTTTACACAAACTTTGGGAATACTGTAAGTATTTGCAGGTGGGGTAGGTGGGACAGCACCTCAGCTATTGTGTTGCTGCCACGAAAAACAGGGTTTTTTTAAGTACCTGGGGGTAGCATCAGCCACCCAGGCTACCTTCTGTAGGCCTCCCCGCGCGACCCAGGATTGTACCCTGAGATTCACAACAATGAGAAGCATTCTTATAAAATGGCATCATGGTGAAAATTGTATAGCTTTTAACAACAATGTCCTGAGTATGTGTTGACAGTATCGGGAAAAGCAGAAACATCCAGAAAAATAAATTAACGGATTTCCACACATCCCTAATGATTGAGTTGCACTCAAGAGAACTTCACACCACCTCATGACAGAAGAAAATGTGCATTGGAACCTAGCCATACTAAGCAGCATTAAGGGTTAGGCAGTCATCTGCTGAATTAAAGGTTAAAATGCCCACGAGTGCAGGTGATCAGATATGTGGTTGGATAATGGATATTCTAGATGCTCCATAAAGCACTGCAGGGGTTGAGGACCATGGAGAGGATCGATGACATTTAGCCACAATCTTCTGCTCAGAAGAAATTTTGCTAATCATTAGCTTTGTTTGGGCAGGATTTGAGATACAGGACACGCTGCTCTTTTTTGAAAGGTGAATTGCATAGACAGCAGCACAGACATGACATAATGTAGCTAGGAGCACCTTCTGTGATGTCAAGAAGAATATATCTTGTTGCACTGAGGCTTAAAGACATTAAGCCTCTTGCTATGAAGCCAAAAAATCTTGCGAATGCTCTGTATATCTCCAGTTCATCAAATGCCACTCAGTGGCACGTAATATTCCGTGCATAATCTTGATGATATTGATTTTAAAAGGTGGGAATGCTTCAGGTACTACTTTGGTCGCCCAATGTGTGATTTCCCCCCTCCCCGTGTCCCCCAAAGCAGTTGTTTTGACCTGCAGCAAGAAAGGACCAAGGAAGTCAGAAGCATCACAGTATGGATGAACGAACTGAAAAGACTGCCCTGCTGGCCTTCCTGCAAGTGGTATCTGAATGCTCCAAGTCTGGGAGCTCATAGGAGCCGTATGCCACTGTAGTCCCCAAATCTCCAGTACAGTCACTCAAGTTATGGATGACAAGTGAACTGAACTGTATTCATTTTGGCATCCGTCTTTGCTTTCTCAAGGAATGGTGGAAATGGTTTTGGGATCTGTCATTGTCTTAGGGTCTCTCTCTCTCTCTCTCTCTCTCTCTCTCACACACACACACACACACACACACACACACACAGAGGAATTGTAGTATCAGGAGTGTGAAATATCACACATGCACCATCACAGATGAAATACCACATGTGGAGTTTTCATACATGGACCAAAGTTTTCATCCATGTTCAGAAGAAAAGGTGTCATATCTACTTAGTGTCTTTAATCAACAAGCCACTGGAAGAAATGACCTGCATCTCTCTTTACCTTTCTCCAATCTTCATAACAAGGCATTTATGCCCCAGTTTTATCCCCCACCAGTTTATGTGATGCAGCTGCACTGCTCGAACTCAGCTGCATCGATGGGGGTGGGGTGACCAGACAGCCTAGGAAAGGTAAGTAAAAATATTTTTGCTTACCTCTCCATAGGCTGCCTGGGCAGCAGTGGGTCTCCTTGGATCTATGCCAGCCATTTAGGAGGTATGTTAAGATGGGAAAAGGGGGATAGGATCTTGGTGTGAACTTCTGCAATTAAAATCCCCTTCCCCTGCCCCTTTCCATCCCACTCCCTTCCTGATCTTCTCACAAACCACCCCTGCCTCTACCTTACATGCTCCAGCTGGGCCACCATCATGATATCTGCCGGACTAAACCCACAATAGGACTGGGCTATCATTTAGTCACCATTGTATCCCATTTGACCTCCCAGGGACTCAATGTGATATCTCCCTTCAGGGCACTTACCAAGGCTAATCTTGCTTAGCTTCAGCAACATTGATGCGTTATGTGCATTGATGCGTTATGTGCACTGGCCTGATCCAGTGGGGCTGTTCTTATGTTCTTATGAGACTATACCCTGGATTATACCTGCTCTCCTTACTTCATAGTGCAAGAAGAATTCTCACTGCATAAAGAATGGCACGGGAGCACTTTTTGGCATTCTGGAACGAGCAGAAATAGGATTTACTGCTGTGAGAATGAGGTGAAATTGGTAAACCACTACAGGGAGGAGGAGGTACAGACTGTAGTACACCATGAGAACCATGCCACTGAGAAGTATTCACAAATGAAGACAAACCCTGAGGTAATTCAACTGAGATCCTGAGCCAAGTGATGGCTTTGTTTTTGAAAAGTGTTTGGAAACATCAAGGGGTTGACATTTCAGAAAAAATGAACCAGCTCAGAAAACTAAATTATTGATGGGGACCTGCAATGATCATATCTTTGGCAGTTCTTGAAGCTTACACTGCCTGCCAGTCAGTTTCCAGGCACAACGCCAATGTTAGTGATGACTGAGGGCCCAATTCTAAAGCTTCTCAGCACCGGCGCTGGGTGTCGCAAATGTGCCGTGAGGCATCCAGTTTTGACGGGCTGCCTGCACTGGGCCAACACCAATCGGTGCTGAGCCTCAGCGCCGCTTGGAAGGCCGGTTGGCATTCCAGCAGCACTAGGCTAGGTAAGTAGCAACAGGGCAGGGGGGAGACAGGGAGTGGGCGCTTACTACAGGGCAGGGCAAGGGAGGGTGGGGCGGGGAGAAACTGGGACAGGAGTGGGTGGGACTAGCAGAAGGCCCAACAGGGTGTCTCTCAAACCTGTTCCAGCAAAATAGCTGGCATAGGCTTGAGAAGTTCCATTGCAGGGCTTGGGGCTTTCCCTAGGGGAAAGGGACAAAAGTCCTCTTCCCCCAAGGAGACCTCTGGTGGACTCGGCAGTGACATTGGATGCTGTGGTAGCCATTTTGGTGCCACTGCACCCAGTGGAGCCACTAGCTAGAATTGGGCTGTTAAAGTCCTAAACGGTTTGGATTTAGGGGTTTCCCATTCCCTCTCATGAGCTTGAAAATTGAGGCCTTTCAATTAAGCCCTCCTCTGTAGGCCTCTAGTCCTCAGCTCCTGAAAAGCTTTTGGTTCCCAAAAGAGAACCTTTTCTGTGTTGGCCCTTTGGCAGTAGAATTGTCTTTCCACACAAATTTGCTTGGTACTGTCTTTTATGTATCAGGAAAAGCTCACCCTGAAGGTGGAAAAGTACAGTGTTAAAAGCATGAGTGAGCAGGAGAGACTCAGAATACCTCTCCAACACAACCACAAGTCACTTCTGGTTCACAAATGCAACTTCAGGTCATGTCCAGGAGATGTTCTGGGGCTGAAGAAGGCCCATAGAGTAGACCGTAGGCCTGGCATGGCTACTGAAAGGCTCAGCATGATCCTAAGGTGAGTAACTGAGATGTTGCACTGGACCCTCCACAGATTCCAGCGTTTGTAGATTTTCGTATCCACCAGAGGTCCTGGAACAGATCCACCACGAATACCAAGGGTCCACTGTATATTGTTGCACCTATATCTATGCCTTTCACATTTTATGCCACAAAGGCCCAAATCCTAACCAGTTTTCCAGGGTTGGCATAGCTGTGCCAATGGGACATGAGCTGCATCCTGCAGTTGGGTGACTCTCACAGAAGCCTCCTCAAAGTAAGGGAATGTTTGTTCCCTTACGTTGGAGCTGCATTGCCCTTATGTCAGTGCTGGAAAGTGGGTTAGGACTGCACCCTAAGTTGTGCCACCAGTTGATCAACTTAGGGTCCAATCCTATCCAAATTTCCAGCACCGGTGCAGCCGCAATGCAGCTTCGTGGTAAGGGAATAAATGTTCCCATATCTTGAGGAGGCCTCTGTGATTGCCTCCCCACTACAGGATGCAGGGCACATTCCACTGGCACAGCTGCACCAGCACTGGAAAATTGGATAGGATTTGGTCCTTAGTCCACTAAGTTGGATCATATGATCCCTGCGCATGAAGTCAGTTTCCCCCATGTTACAATGTCTCAGAGTTTATCTCACAACAACCTACTTGTTAAAAAAAAACATTGTGTAGTTCTTTATGAGAACAGAACTATTACAATCTGAAAAGTGCAGCTTGAATAGGCTGCTAGGTAAGATGGATAGCCCTTTGCTTGCTCTCCACCCACTTCACACCCATGGAAAGCTGGTCTCTCAATCTGGCCCTTCCTGGTGATTATTATTTTGCAGTGTCCTGTTACACTCATCAGGCTATTGCAAATACAGTTTGGTATATAAGTTATTTTAAAAAAATCACACATTGATAGGATAATTAATTTGATAGCCATGTCCGCCACTTCTGAATAATCCAGTTTATTCAAGACAGTTTCCTTCTAATTAGTTTTTGGCATTGCAGGCACTGTGGCTTATCCAATTATAAAGGAACGCTTCATGGAAATATTTGACTAAGGGCCCAGTCCTATCCAACTTTCCAGCACTGATGCAATCTCAATGCAGCCCCAAGGTAAGGGAACAAACGTTCCCTTACCTTGAGGAGGCCTCCATGACTGTCCCCCCACGGCAGAATGCAGCCCATGTCCCACTGATGCAGCTACATCCGTGCTGGAAATTTGGATAGGATATGCTCCTAAGGCTGCAATCCTGTGCACACTTTGCTGGGAAAAAAGCTCCATTGAACATAATGGGACCTACTTCTTAGTAGACATGCATAGGATTGTGTTGAAAGTGTCCACGATCACCAAGTTATAATGTACAGGCATCCCCTGGTATGAGTGGGGATACATTCCTGCCCCCCCCATGGATATCGGAAACCGCGGATAAGAGGGAACCCTATCTCTACGCTCCCCACGCCCCATTACGTTTGTTTATGTTGACTACATTTGTACTGCAGTAAGCCCGTGTCTTGCTTTAACAAACGATATAAACAGAAAGATTATAGCAAGATGAGCAGACACACAGCCTGCAGGCTAGAAGGGAGACTGAGAGCGAATGTTAACTTTGTGCTTCCTGTTTGCTTTTAGTCTTCCTTCTAGGCTGCAGGCTACCTGCATTCTCATCTTGCTATAAGCAGAGCATTTGTCCAAGGAAGCTACGTTCTTACTTCAACACAAATGTAATCAACATAAGCAAAGGTAATAGGGCACAGGGGTGCAGAGGCACAGGGAACTATGGGTAACTGGATCCGTAGATATCAGGGGATAGAAATGGGCAACCGACAGGGGTGCTTTCTGACCCCCAGGGGCTTTCGAATAGATCTCAGCTTTTGATCTGAAGGACTTCCCCTTATTATGCAGCTCATCTGCTTGCTCATATGTGAGGTAAGAGACTGGCAGGGGGCTCTTTGTGGGGAATATTACATGTTGCACAGAAATACACTGGCAATCATTAAAAAAAATGAAAAGCTGCTTTAAGAGACTTGCTTTTAAAGACACCTGCCTCTACCATTCAAAAAAGACAGTTAGGACTTTGTGACATGTATTGGCACGTGTTCTGCCAACGTGCCATTTAGTTAGGATTGGGCTATAAAACTTATAACCAAACCGAATATCTTAGGGCCTGCTTATAGAATCAGCCCAACCAAGTGGTAATGCTTGTCCTGGACTATAACACTTTAGTCTGCAGACATGTGGGTGGATGAATGGGGATGCTAATATGAAGGTATTCAGCCTTCTGTCTCTCTGACATGTTATGAGCAGGGAATATTTTTGAGAGGAAATATGCACATGCCTGATCTTGTCTGATTTTGGAAGCTAAGCAGGATCAGGCCTGGTTAGTACTTGGATGGGAGACCACCTGGGAATATCAGGTGCTGTAGGCTTATACCATAGTCTTTCAAGACTGAAGGTTGCCAACCACCATTTTATTCAGCCATGTGACCAATTTCTTACAGGTCCAAAGTGTCACAAAAAAGCCCAAGAAAAACTCAATTTCTTGATTGCATAAGCTAGCCATTAGTAAATCATGTCCAGAAAGGTAAGATTAGCTAAACTTCCTATAGCTTTCCTGCATCAATTTGTGTCCAGTGGTGTAGCTAGTGGGGGTGCAAAGCACTAAGTTTTGCAAGGAGCCTCACTGCAGCCTGCAAGCAGCCCCTCCCCTCTGGAGCCGTTCTGGGTCGTGAGAGCAAAACGGGGGCTTTTGAGCAGAAGTGAGGCTCCCTGCTAAATTTAGTGCTTTGCACCCCCTCTAGCTCCGCTGCTGTTTGTGTCAGTTCCTTTTCAGCTTGTTAATATGGCCCAGATTTGAATCACTCTCTCGTCATTTTGACTTGATCACTCCTTGATACCAAGTCACTTGGATTCTAAAAAAATCCTGTTGATTTTAACATATTGCAATACTTCAGTCACACATTGCATCAACATTAAAAAGTCTCATTTTCACGGCTGCTTTGCTAGCAAAGAATGTCATTGCCTTGCCTTGAACGCTGCAAAGTGTCATACCACATGATGTATCCCCTTTTCCCTTTAATTGATGTGCACTGAATTTTAACACCCTCTTGAGAATTTCAGTCAGTTTTAACTCTTTGCTTTGTTAAGTTCCCAAACAAGTACATCAGTCATAATTCCAAATTTAATTCCACTCCATTACCCTTTCTTGATCAGGCGCCATGTCACTGCTCTTAAAATACCCCTCTTTTACGAGTGCAAGAAAGAAGGAAGGAAGGAAGATATGCAAATATGATGACATATTTGCAGGGCAGGAGGTCTGGTCTAGAGGGTAGAGCCTCCATTTGCCTGAAGATAACATCCACAAGGTCGCCAGTTTGAGGCCACCGGCACCGTGCGACCTTGGAGCAGCTGACAAGCTGAAGCCGAGCAATTCCATCTGCTCTGAGCGTAGGAGGATGGAGGCCAGAATGTGAAGCCAGATCGGAATGAAACACCTTGAATGTAGTCGTTCTTGAAAGAAAGAACCTTCTTTGAAATTGTAAAAATCCCTATTTAATAGGGATTTAATAAAGCCTGCCTATGTAAACCGCCTTGAATAAAGTCTTGAATAAAGACCAAGAAAGGCGGTATATAAATACCTGTTATTATTATTTATGACGCAAAATATAACAATACTCTCCTATCCTGCCAAGTTTTAGGAGCTGTGATTTGCTCCACTAATTGCTTTTGACACAATTTTTCGTCAACATGATGTTGGCATTAGCTGGCTCCATTCACATCACCCGTCCTTGAAAATATCTATCTATAAATCGGAGACAATATTGAGCTCATTTGCCCACAAAACTGTGATCTTAGTTGGCACCAACATTTTACAACAAGTGAAGTTTGAAGAAAATTTCAGGATTCCTCCCAAGGCAAAACTTCATAATATTCAAAGAAGCCAAACACGTTTCTATAAGACAAGTGAAATTTCTTGGGGGGGGGGGGTGGTTTACACCTCCCTAGAAAAAAAGGATTGAAAACAAAATGGCCAATATTATTAAGCCGTTGTACAAATTGATGGTGAGATCACGTCTGGAGTATTGTTTACTGTTCTGGTCAACACATCTCAAAGGGGTAATATGGAACCAGTGATATACCTAGGGGCCCCGGGAGCCTTGGGTAGTGATGTTGTAAGATCACAGTGTCATGCAACATCGCGACATCACTTCTGGGTTCTCCCAAGGCGCTGACAGAGGCGGCTTGGTGGTCTGGCTGATGTCTCCGTTCCTTCTCCCATGCAGGCTTCCACTTGAAGGGGGTGCCACTGAGGAGAAGGAATGGGGAAAACAGATTGCGAAGTCATAGAAACATGAGGCAGGGGCTTCAAGTGGTGTCTGGGGCAAGTGTCTATACCTGCCATACCCTAGATACACTTCTATGTGGAACAGGAAAAAGTGAAGAAGAAACAAAAACGATTAGTGGGCTAGGGCACCTCCCTAAGAACATAAGAACAGCTCCACTGGATCAGGCCATAGGCCCATCTAGTCCAGCTTCCTGTATCTCAGAGCGGCCCACCAAATGCCCCAGGGAGCACACCAGATAACAAAAGACCTGCATCCTGGTGCCCTTCCTTGTATCTGGCATTCTGACATAGCTCATTTCTAAAATCAGGAAGTTGCACATACACATCATGGCTTGTAACCCATAATGGATTTTTCCTCCAGAAATTTGTCCAATCCCCTTTTAAAGGCATCTAGGCCAGATACCATCACCACATCCTGTGGCAAGGAGTTCCACAGACCAAACACACAATGAGTAAAGAAATATTTTCTTTTGTCTGTCCTGACTCTCCCAACACTCAATTTAGTGGATGTCCCCTGGTTCTGATGTTATGTGAGAGTGTAAAGAGCATCTCTCTATCCATTCTGTCCATCCCCTGCATAATTTTGTATGTCTCAATCATGTCCCCCCTCAGGCGTCTCTTTTCTAGGCTGAAGAGGCCCAAACGCCGTAGCCTTTCCTCATAAGGAAGGTGCCCCAGCCCAGTAATCATCTTAGTCGCTCTCTTTTGCACCTTTTCCCTTTCCACTATGTCCTTTTTGAGATGTGGCGACCAGAACTGGACACAATACTCCAGGTGTGACCTTACCATCAATTTGTACAACGACATTATAATATTAGCCGTTTTGTTCTCAATACCTTTTCTAATGATCCCAAGCATAGAATTGGCCTTCTTCACATTGGGTCGACACTTTCATCAACCTGTCCACCACCACCCCAAGATCTGATCTGTCACAGATAGCTCAGAACCCATCAGCCTGTATGCAAAATTTTGATATTTTGCCCCAATGTGCATGACTTTACAGGTACTTACATTGAAACGCATCTGCCATTTTGCTGCCCATTCTGCCAGCGACCCCTGTTTCCCCCAGGCGAGGCGTAGGGATGCAGGCTGGGGCATTTGGACACCCCCCACTAAGAGCAGGCTGGCTCCCTCCTTCGCTGAGCTGCAAACTCTACCCTCCCAGTTTGAAGCCTCTTCTCCTCTCCTCCAGCCTGGACCAATCCTAGGATGCCCAGGGCGAGGGGCACACTGGGAAATGTAGTCCTTGGGACAAGTTTGTTCATGGAGAGAGCTCCATGAGATGTGGCAACTCTGCCTGCCCAGCCAGCCTTCTCTCCCACCTCCCCCCAGCATGTTTCACAGCCCTCCCAGCCTCACGCTGCCCCACCCACCTCGTTCACAACTGCAGAAAAGCAGCAAGTCAGCAGGCAGCACATACAGCAGCCCAGCCCAGTCTCTCTCCCCAGATGCCTGGTGACGCCCCTGGAGGCTAGCCACGGCTCACCAGGGAGGCAGGATGCACAGATTGAATACCTCAGCCTTAAGAGGAAAGGTTAAATGTTTAGGGTTCTTCAATCTAGAAAGAAGGAGCCAGAGGGGGGTTATGATTGACTGCCCAATCTTATCCCACCCAGCCCCACCACTGTTACAGCCATGCCATAAAGGCACATGCTGTATTGGGAGGGGAGGATCAATAAGCTTTGGAAAGGAAAGGGGATTAAAAAGTCTTACTCTTCCATAAGCCTCTCGCTCCACAATGGGTCTCCGTGGACCTGCGCCAGCAATTTGGCTGGTACAGATCCGAAAATAAAAATGGGGCAGAGAGGTTGTTGACAGAAGGGATAGGATCCGGCATCCACCAGCACCGCTGGATCCACCCCTTCCACAGGCTCCCTGCCCAGTTTTTCCCCCTGCCCACTGCCCTCCCCACCCCCTCCTGCCTCCCCTGCTGGCTTAACTGCTCTGGTGGATGGTCGGCAATTGGCAATACACAGAGGAAAGCTCCAGCCTTTTTTCAGTTGCTCCTGAAATGTCCTGCTCAGTGCGCTGCTGGAGCCTGCATTATGGCTGCTTTTCAGCAGCTGGAGCTGGTAGAACACATTTTCTGCCAGCAGGGCAGCCCAAGAGGATTGTGCTGCAAGATATACACAATTATGCATGAGATGGATAGGGGGAAGTTCTTTTCCCTTTTGTGCAACACTAGAACCAGGGAACATCCACTAAAATTTATTGGTGTGAGAATAAGAACTGACAAAAAGAAATAATTCTTTACCCAGCTCATCATTCATCTGAGGAACTCCTTGCCACAGGATGTTGTAATTGCACCTGGCCTAGATGCTTTTGAAAGGGAATTGGGCAGATTTCTGGAGGAAAAGTCCATCACAGATCACAAGTCATTATGGTTATAACTTCCTAGTTTTAGAAGTAGGCTACTCTGAATGCCAGATGCAAGGGAGTGGCAAGAGGGTAAAGGTATGGTATTGTCTTGTGTGCCCCCTGAGGCATCTGGTGGGCCACTGTGAGATACAGGAAGCTGAACTAGATGGACCCTTGGCCTGATCTAGCAGGGCTTATGTTCTTATGATCCAGCCACAAGTGAGTGTTCAGCAATAGTTGTTGCTTTGTCTAGATAACAGCAAATGACTAAGCAAGCTTAGCCAGGCACTGTTGTATTTTCTATTCTCCCTTCCCCATTTTGTTAACTTTCTTCATAATAAATCTGTTTGTTGCATCTTTTGTCCTTGACTCCTCCATCGTTTCCCTCATCAAACTACAGAGCTATGCCATTGCCCAGGACCCTGGACTCCTGTTCACGAATTAGTGTTCCCCTGTGGGCTCATGTTACCCATGAAGCCATCTCCTAACACATGATCTGGCTCCAGTGGCCAATGTGCAGCAATTATTCACATGTGTAACACCTCCTGCCACCCGACTTGTGCTTTAACTTCCTTGTTAACAGCTAATATCTTCTGTAAGAGAAATCATTAGCATGTTAACACTTTGTGCTGTATTTCAGTCGCTTAAGACTAAAATTAAACTATTCACAATTAGCAAGCTAGAACATTGTTAATGGAATATGCAATTTGGTAGCCAGATTACATTAGCACATGTTTTATCAAATAATTACTGTATACGGCAGAAAAGACAAACCTTTGAAAGCTTTGTAATACGTTAAGGGGGGCATTCACCCTGTGTTTTGTGTTCTTCTTCCTGTTGATATCGGAGTCGTCTGTGATTTTGCTCTCAGTGTTTTTTATAATTTTAATACTCCAACTGCAACCTTGTTAAGGCTTTCTTTCAGTGCAATCCCCACATCCAACCCCAACCCCGCACACAAAAAATACAATTACATTTGTAATCATTATGGCAGCCCTTTTATGCGGGGAGGAGGCGTACTGGGTCGGGTAGAGGGTGGGGGGAAGGTGTGGCAGGGGGAGGGAGCAAGGCGGGACGGGGGCAAGACTGGCGGAGGTCAGCTCCATTGTATCCAGAGCCCCATGTTGGACCACGCAGCCCGACATGGGACTCCTTGAGAGTCCTGCAGAAAGAGCCACTGCAGAATCATGTAGCCCCATGGTGGGGCTACTTCCCTTCCCCTGAGGTGCTACCAGTGGCTGCCTGGTGCGCTCAGGATGCTGTGGCAGCCAATTTCAGCACCTCAGCAGTCCCACACGCCACGCAGCTGAGGATTGGGCTGTAAGTAAGTAAATAAAAAAGTAAATAGAGATAATTTATTAGAGATTTATTTGATTTATTATTTATAGAGAAGATTTCTGGGTTACTGCTTTTGTTGCCAGCTGCGTCTACCAGTGGTCTGTTCTCTGCCCTCTCTGGTGGTCCATGGGGAAGTGTCTCCCGGAGAGACACTCCAGAGAGAGTGGAGAATGGACTGCTCACAGCTGGCGGTCCGTGGAGGAGTGCTTGTTTAGCAAGATGCTGGAAGATAGCCTTGTGCTGGTTATTATTTTTCCTTAGTGACAACAACATACACGATACTTTACAAAATAGCATCAACCAACCAAGATGCCCCCTGTCCTGAAGAGCTTACAGTCCAAATTTAGAGAGGGAAGACAATAGATAGTTTGAAGAGACAATGGTAAGAAGGAATGAATATGCCCACATATTGTAACATGACCTTAGGCTTGAATTCAGTCGCAGTGAGAGAAGGGTGAAGAGCTAATGATGTAAGCCAACGCTTTCCTGGGAAAGACGGGTTTTGAGTAGGAATTTGAAGGAAGAGAGCTTGCCTGAGAACAAGGCCACTTTTGACAATGGCAAGCAAAATTCTCTTTTGCAGGCACTTGACTGAAAGAAGGCAGATAAACACATCTGCACAAAAGAATGAAGCAGCCCACCAGTAGGACTAGCAGCTGAGGAACTGGGAGCCTGGGAGCTCTGGCCTGAATCTCTGGGGTCCATCTCAGTCCAATTCTAATTTACCAATTTGTTTAATTTCAAATACAGCTAAGAAACATTATCGCCAATTAGTTCCGGCAGGACTGTTAGGCGGTATACTTAAAGCGCCTCCATGTACAGCTCTCCCGATTAAACTGAAATATGTCTCATCCCTTTCCAGATTGCAGCACAATAGCAGCTGTTTTTAAAACCTCAGCTGGGACAACAGTTGAAAGTCCTTGAAAATTAAATGGAATCTACTGAATTAAGCCAGAGAAACAGCTAGAACAATTTTATTTAGCACATTCTTAATTAGCTCTTCTCGACTTGGCTGTTTAAGAAGGAACTTCAGGCGTCCCCCGGAAATGCTACATATTGATGACTTCGGAGGTCAAATGATACATTCTGTCTGATGTAGGATGGTGAAGTCAGAAAATGAGCATTTTAGAGTCAGAAGGGATCTTGGAGGTCCTCTAGCCCAGTCCTCTTCTCAGTGCCTGCAACTGCTGCAGCATCCGGGACAGGTGGCCATCTGGTCTTACAGCCAAATCCTATGCTTGGGCTGTGCTGGTGGAACTTGCATTCTGCCAGCATATGCTGTTGCAAAAGTGTTGTAAACTTTGTGTCATGTCCAGAGCTGGTGCGCTGATAGTCTTCTGGCACAGGGGTTTGCACAGGGGTGGGGGGTTAGGTAGGGGGTGGAAAGGGGAGAAGATGTAGGCAGATGAGGAGAGTGGGATCGGCAGTGCCAAGACACACCGTATCCTAACCTCCTTCCAAGGCCTGATTATCTTGCATGGATCAACTTATACCAGCAATATTGCTGGTTCAGCTTAGAGTTGACCTATTCTGGTTGTTGGGGCTTACCCACCCCAATGGGACCCCCAGCAGCCAGATTCCCCTACATTCACAGAGGAATGGACTGGTCTGTTAGTTTGAAACCATCCAACAAGAGATAGTTCACTGTTCCAGTATTGGACAGCTCTTTATGAAATTCTTATGTCTAGCTTAAATCTATATCCACCTAGTTTCAACTTGTTGATTCTCATCCTACTCTCAGGAGTCACAGAAAGGAAGTCCTCCCCCTCCCCTAGTGAGAGCCCTTCAGATCCTTGGAGATGGCTATCGCATCATACAGTTGCATGAAGGAACCACATACTTGCTTTAACCAGACACTATAAGCAGAAAGCTTATAGCTAGACAAGCAGGCAGGAAGCAGGCAGGCAGCTAGAGAGGAACACTCAGTGAATGTGCTTCCTGTTTCCTGTTAATGTTTGCTGTGTGGCCCCCTCTAGCTGCAGGCTGTCTGCCTGCTTATCTTGCTATAAGCTTTCTGCTTGTAGCGCCTGGTTAAAGCAAGTACACAATTCCTTCACACGACTATAAACAACAGAAACAAAGGCAATGGATGTGTGGGGCATGCAGGGGGCTGCAGAGAACCACTGATAACCGAATGTGGCTACCAGGTCCATGGATACCAGGGGATGCCAGTACTGGTATATAATCCCAGTCACCAACAAAAACCTGGTTGGCAATCTTCAGTCTCGAAATACTGAAGCACCCAGTATTCCCAGGCAGTCTCCCATCCAAGTACTAACCAGACCTGATGCTGCTTAGCTTCCAAGATCAGGCATGTGCAGGGTAACAGTTGCTGCAACATGACTGGGAAAAAATCTAGGCAAAAGGGAAAGGCACAATTTCTGATCATGTCTGTGCGTGATCATTCTCAGTCATTTCAATGGTTCGTGGTTCAGTAACATACAGAAAGAAAACTGGGAGAAAGGATATCCTTTACATTCCTAAAACAAGATGAAAACTTGCTGTGAAGCCACTGTTCTTATGGACTCCATATCCTAGCAACAGTGTGGACACCCTGCATCATCCTTTTGCACATTGCCAGCTAGCTTCAGTTTCTGGCTTTTCAAAATTGATCTTCCATAAGTTCACCTTGTGATTGAGGGCAGCATTATCTTTAATTAGAGGAGCTGAGAGCTGCTTAGCATTGTCTGAATTGTGATCGGAATCATTAAATTATCCACTCTCGGGGAGAAGCGCTTCCTCTGCGCTCAAGACTTTTCATTCTGCGAGTGGCCCAGATGTGTGCAATGTGTAAACTTCTACTTTGGCAACCTGCTGTGATCCTTCTAGTGCCGTTGGCTGAAGAGCTGTGCAGAAACAAGAGAAACATATGGCTGCCTGCGAGTGATTTTTGTAACTTTCCTTCCACTATCTTATTAACAGTTTGGCTTGGGGGATGAGCAACGAAAGCTGCTCAGAAGAGAGTTGCTATCAGAGTGTGGAACTGCAGGGCATCATTCAGGTATACGAAGCCTTTTGACCCCCACCCCCACCCCAACTCACAACTGTGACAACAATCTGTGGGTTGTCAGACCTGCTGGGTGTACCTGTATTATTATTATTCTCTTTGTGCTGCTCAGGCAGCATAAAAGGGTTTTTGAGTGAGTTCCTAGTGGTTGCTGTGGACATTGGCTACAGTCCACTTGATTGGTCACAAGCTGGGCAGGCCTTGCAGGAATGCCAAGGGGCAGCCCAGAAGGCCAAACTGGCTTCTTAAGAATACAGCTTGAGCTAATCTGTGTGAAATGAACGTATCTTGAAGAAATTATTTACGATATCACATCAGTGTTTGACAAATGAAAATACGTAGAACATGATCAAGTTAAGGCAGAGGTGCCCAAACCTGGCCAGGAGGCCATTTGTGGCCCTCGGGGACCCCCAATCCAGCCCGCAAGAAACCCCTAGTCTCCAATGAGCTTCTGGCCCACTGGACACTTGCTGGAGCCCACTCTGGCCTGATGTGACTTCTGTCAGCATGAGGGCCAACTGTTCGACCTCTCACACGAGCTTTGGGCCGAGGGCTCCCTCCACTGCTTGCTGTTTCACATCTGTGATGCAGCAGCGGCAACAAAGGAAAGGCCAGCCTTGCTTTGTGCAAGGCCTTTTATAGGCCTTGAGCTATTGCAAGAACCTTCATTCATTCATACAAGTTCCATCTCTAATATATTAATTTAGGTAAATTTAGGTAAATTTATTAAAATTTTAAAGGTAAATTAATTCTTTCTTTCCCAGCCCCCGACACAGTGTTAATGTGGCCCTTCTGCCAAAAAGTTTGGCCACTCCTGAGTTAAGGGAACACAGACGTCATGGTATGATAAGGAACAAGCCAAACACACAAGCCACAATGTTTTAATGCTTTGTTTTGACTTTTTAAAAAACTTATTGTTGTGATACATTTATTGCGGAACTTTGTAAGCCACCTTGGACATTTGGTTCAGCATGGGAAAGGCGGGATATAATTTTTTTCAGATAAAATCTGGTGAATTAGGCTATCCTACTTCAAAGGAATGCTGTGATGAGGACACTGAGGGCCCGAAAGAATCGGCAATACTTCCATGAGCTCTTTGGAGGAAAAACAGGATGTCAATATAACAATACATTTACAAATAATTTTAGAGTTAGTTCCAGATGCACATACTCCAGTTATAGATACTTAGGTTTCCAGTCTATAAATCACAAAGTGAAGTTGCAATTCATTCTTGATGAAAGCAGCCATGTTAGCATCTAAGAGACTGAGGGTCCAATCCTATCCAATTTTCCAGCACCACTGTAGCCACAATGCAGCCCCAAGGTAAGGGAACAAATGTTCCCATACCTTAAGGGGGCCTCTGTGACTGCTGCCCCACCACAAGATGCAGAGCATGACCCACTTGCACAGCTGCACCAGCACCGGAAAATGGGTTAGGGCGCAATCCTAACCAACTTTCCAGCACAGGGGTAAGGGCAGTGCAACTCTGAGGTAAGGGAACAAACATTGCCTTAGCTTGAAGAGGCCTCCGTGATTGCCCCCCCCCAACTGCAGGATGCAGCACACATCCCACTGGCACAGCTATGCCAGTCCTGGAAAGTTGGTTAGCATTGCACTCTATGTTGCAAATTAAGACTTCAAGACCATTTGAAACTTGCCTCTACCGTGAACTTACTAGATAGAAGTGGTGTTACTAGGGTTGGTGTCACCTGGTGTGGTTATTGGCGGTTCACACGCAGCCTGTTTGGGCTCTGGCCCTGCCCCCACTGTGCTCAGGTGCCCTTTGAGGTGACAAAGTTGTCATTCCTCTGAAAAGACACTTGCGGAACTTGGTGTGCAATAAAGCCCCCCCCGGCTGTCTGCTGAAACATTGCCCCAAAAACTGAAACACTGCACAAAAATTTTATAGAGAGTCATTTTGGTGTCAGTCCACCAGTGTCAGTCCCTGGTTCAGTCCACACACCCACACCCACCTAGTGACAACACTGCTAGATAGCCTCAGGCAAGCTACTCCCTGTCAATCTCAGCTGTAAGACGAGGATACTAAGACTTACCCATCTTACAGGAATGATGGAGGAATGACAGCAGGATAACACATGCAAGTGGTATATAAGTGGCCCTTCGGTGGGGTCTTAAGAACTTTCTATTGAAGGTGGCATTCGATAACTGATATGATGGGCTGGCATTTTAATGAAATCTATTAACAATTTACAGTATGTGATCCATTGGGGTTTCTTTTATTTTAATTGTTTTAAATATTTTACTATTGTTATTATTCTACTGATTCTATAGATTCTATTCTATCTATAAATACTATTGTTATTATTTTATTATTGTTATTATTAAATGAATGAATGAATGAATGAATGAATGAATGAATAAATAAATAAATAAATAAATAAATACGCAAATGTTAAGTATAATTACCATCCACCAGGCTGCTCACTGTGGCACTTTGGTATACATTCCTGTTACTATTTCTTAAATGGGAGTTATTTATACTGGGCAGGAGATCTGGACTGGTGGTTGAGCTGCCTGTACTGCCTGAAAAGCTCAGCAGGAAAATCCATGGTCATGTTTCTGGATGGGAGACAGAGCGCCAGGCTGTGACAAGCTGCTGTACCCCTTGTGGCAGAATGGTGTCACTGCTGAGTTGATTAGCCACGCAGTAAGAGACGCACGGGAGGCTTGATTTACGATTCCCTACTGTAGCTCGATGGCACACAGCCGGAGGAGTTAAGCTCACTAAGAAGGCAACACCTGGTGACTGAGGATTTTGTGATTTACAGAATATGTTTATAAAAACCCCTATGAAAAACCCGTGGTTTAGACTAACCTGCCCATGCAAACCTCCTTGAATGTCTAAAAACACAGAGAAAGGTGTTTTATAAATACCAAACTAAATAGACTTGAGCATCACATCCAGAATTAACCAGATATTCTATCCCTGTTGCTTCAGATGTTGCCACTGCCGGTACTTAAATGCTTGTTTTTTGTTTTTTTAAACTCTCCTTGCATGTAGAAAAGAGTATCATAGAGAGAACTGGGGTAGAGTCTTTACTTTGGTATGCTAGTTTTCTAACAGTACAATTCTATGCAGATCTATTCTGGAGTAATCCCAATGAGTTCAATGAACCTTACTCCCAGGTGTGTATAGATTTCCAGCCTAAGAGCTGGGAGGCTTCATGCTAAAAGCACAATACTAGCTGGTTATATCTCAATACATAAAAAAATTTTTTAAAAAAGTTATTCTGTCAAAGTCATAAAAGTTCCAAAAATATTGAAAATTCAACCAAACTGTCATTTTTAAGTGTTTTCCCCCCCTTCAGTAAAAAAGCTTATTCTATAACTGAAGTTCATTTTATTCAAAATTCACTATACTTACCTGAATATCATCTACATGTTAAATGCCTAGATTAGGAAATTTTATTTCAATGAAGGCCTTATTAAATGTTAAGAGTAATTACATGCAGAGAAATGTGTATGGACTTTTTCATTTCTGTGTTATTTGACTTTATTATAGGCAGTAAATGCAGGCTCAGTGAAGAAATACGATGCTATAACTTTATGTGGAGGCCTGGTGTTAAATAACTATTAAAAGCCATGGTAACAAACAAGGAATTATAGGTAAGTGCAGCAATTACAGCAAAAAAAAAAAAGGTCTCGAGTCAAATATTCTGAAGCTCATTTATTAGGACTGAGAAATAGCAATCTTTTCTCAGGAAAGGCTGTGACAAGCTCCAAATTAGAAGTCTGGGTTTTCGATCCCCCTCCCCATAATGGTTTTCTTGTAAACATTCCTTTTTGGCTGCAATTTTGTACGTTTACTTTTCTAAACGTAGACGACGTGAAAGTAGGTGTCACGCACAGCACTCAAGAAGGCAGAAAAGGGGGGGGAAGGAATAAAAAGAGGCTTTTTTCAAAAGACTTTAATGCATTTTTTTTTTAAAAAAACCTGAAATCACTTGAACACGATACCTGTCATTGGTTTCATTATCATTAAATCACCTACGCGGTATCTGGAGAGCTACCGTATCTTAAGCGTGATTGCCACAAAAATGAACATTCTATTACTAGAATGCATTTGCTCCTGGGAGTTCCCAACACTTAAGGAACAGAATTCATACTTAACTCCAGAGCATCTGTTACTCTGTGAATGTCCAGTTTCATCGTGACCCAGAATTCCATAGCATAAGAGGGAATGACAGCCCAAACCTAACTTGTGATGGAACAGGCAGGCCAGACAGCCTGCCTCATATCCATCACAGGGTTGGGGTTGGCTACGGAGCAACTCAGGGCAAGGGGAATCAATTCCCTTTACTCCAGGTAATGTGACAGCAGCCCAAATAGGGCTACTCAGATCTGCGCCACCTAAAGGAGTGGTGCAGATCCAAGCAGTGTGGCACTAGGCCTGGCCTCAAGGCCTGGCCCTCCCTGACCCAGCCCACCCATGGGCCCACCTGCCACCCATCCTCCCCCCACCCCGGAACACCTCAGTTCTACTCCACCCTCCACCCAACCCTCCACAGATTCCCAGGCTGGCAGCCTGCTGGCAGCCGCTGCTGGCATGAACTCACCCAACCCAGAGCTTGCTCCGGCACGGGGAGGCTAGCACACATCCTTGCACCAACCTCCTGACCCCTAAGTCATCACAGGCATGCCTTACAAAGCATTTGCAACACTCCTCAGCTGGTGCAAGGGACTTGTGACAGCTGATAGAGTGCTCTGAATTGCGCTCTGAGACTGTTAACAAGAACCAGAGCAGAGTCTCTTTGAGGCTTCTGCCTGAGCTACCACCATACCCCATGGTATCTGAAGCATGCTATAACCAAAACACATCCAGATTTTGTATCTCCTAATTGCCAATGGCTTCTTTCTCCTCCTCCTCTTTCCGCCACCCCAGACCTTCCCTCTGGCAGCTTGCCCCAATTCCATCCCTTCAGCTTCCCCTTCCAACCTCCCTTTTCTATCTCCTCCTCTGGAAAGATATCACCCGCTTTGTCCTTCAGCCTTGTCACCCAACTCCTAATATTCTACCTTTTGAGAAGAAAGAGTAGTAGTTTGGGATTGAGAAATGAAAGCAGGGAGGAATAGAATGGTGGCCCACCGGGAGTGAGTGGGAGAAGAATGAGTAATGGTCTGGTTGCTTCCAGAAGAGCATAACACAGGCTAGTAATAGAATTGGACTGAGGGCAAGAGGTGTCAGGTCCTACAGGCCATGAAGAAGGCCATCTTTAATTTTAATTTGTTAGACCAGCGGTTTCCAAACTGTGCCTCACTGTACCCTGGGTGTCGTAATAGTCTCCTTACTACTGTTTGTGGAGGCATTCTGGGCCTCCAAACCTGGTAGTAACTGGCAATGATGTCATCACCAGTCTCTTCCAGAAGCTGTACATTATGCACTTCAGATCCCTATAGTTCGGCAACCACTGTGTTAGACCAATCAACCTCCCCCCTGTTTTGGCTTGGTATGGCTTGGGAGAAGTTTTGCCTGGCATTTGTTTCTTAGAAAATTCAATGAGCAGCCACAACTTGCCTGCACAGAGCGTGTGAACCTGTGAACAAAAGCCATATCCTGGGTGCTTCCTGACTAGGAGTAAACAGAGTTGTTAGCGACCCAACAGAATGGTCCCCAACCCATCTGTCCTCATCAACTGCATGGCTGCACGTAATCAAGGAGTCCATGCTAATAAAGCAACTAGTTTCCAGTGCTAACTGCCGCTTCCTTCGTAGGGTGCACAACAATGGAAGCACACATTTAGGTGTATCCGGAACGACTTCCTGTGAAACCAGAAGTTGCCCTTGAAAACTGAAAGTCTCTTCCAGATGCTTCTATGAACCATTTGGAGGCCCATGGAGGCCAGTAGAGTGGGTTGCCGACTCAGCATGGCCCAGGAGAGGCCTCTGTGCCCTCCTTATGCTTCAGCTTATCTCCAATTTGGTACTGACCAGAAGCAAGTGGGTGGAGGGTCCCAACTCACAGCCCACCCTGCATGAGGTCATGACCCACCAGTGGGTAACAACCCACACTTTGGCAAACCCTGCACTAGAACATAGGCATAGCAGGTAAAGTAGATATATGTCTGGAACATAGCACTGCAGGTGGAGGAGCACACATTTTCATTGTGTTTCTGCTTGAAAAATTATCTGACTGTAGAAAATTAGATGTCAGGGTTTTAACCAAGCCTTGCCCTAAGATGCTCGTTTTCTAAGCATAGGAGCAGTGGCTCAGCTAATGATCGTGTAGCCTGGTGCTGAGCTCAAAATGATGCCCTGGAAGTGATGTCACAACTGGAAGTGGTGCCACGTCCAGGTTTTTAAAAAGGTAAAAACCAGAGGGAAACCTGCCCCCTCCCCCCAGCAGCCACCCACTTGCTCTGTCGCCTCCCCCCAGCCCGTGGCATAGCTAAGGCATCTATCTGCTACCTGAGGTCAAAGAAGATTTTGTAGCCCCCCCCCCCAAAACAAAATCAAAATTAATTAAGTAAATAAATCAAATGTTTGCCCCTTATTGGTTAAAGACACCATGCTGGGGTGAAGAGGGACAGTTATTCTCCCACTGTTAAATATAAGAGAAGCACCACGTGAAAGCACCTATTTACTCAGTTAGCAGGGTAGCTGTATTATGATACATGAAAATGAGAGCTGACACATATTAACACCTTATTGGTTCCATGCTGTATCATAATAACATCTCATTGGCTCACAGAACAATCAGTCTCACAGGTCAGTTCTGAGTTAAGAAAATCCACTTTTTGTTCCATAAGGCAGTTGTATTTTCATTTTCTGGTTAATTGGTCATAACTTTTGATAGAATATAGATATTCCAATGAGGTTTGTTTCATTGCATTTTGTATTGGATTACCTTTCCAATGATATATAACAGGGGTGTCCAAAGTTTTTGGCAGGAAGGCCACATCATCTCCCTGACACTGTGTCAGGGGCCGGGGGAAAAAAGAACTAATTTACATTTAAAATTTGAATAAATTTACATAAGTTTACATAAATGAATATATTAAAGATGAACTTATATGAATGAATGAAGGTCTTGCAATAGCTCAAGGCCTATAAAAGGCCTTGCACAAAGCAAGGCTGGCCTTTCCTTTGCTTCCGCTGCTGCATCACAGATGTGAAACAGCCCTCATCCCACAGCTCATGTGAGAGGTCAAATAGTCGCCCTCGTGCTGAGAGCATCATCAATAACATGATGATATTATTCATACATACCAATTTCTTCACAATTTTTGCCACTAGTGCCAAGCTCAACTTGTTTTCCCCCTAAAGCTTGTTGCCTGGTGCGACTGCTACCCTCTGCACCCCCTTAGCTATGCCACTGCATAGGACTGTGATTTCTACAGCCCAATTCTGATATCTAGGCTGTTAATGTAAGAAAAATGGACAGATCTGGAGACTTCCACTAAAATTGAGTGATGGGAGAGTTAGAACAGACAAAAGAAAATATTTCTTTACCCAGTGTGTAATTAGTCTGTGGAACTCCTTGCCACAGGAAGTGGTGATGGCATTTGGCCTAGATGCCTTTAAGAGGGGATTGGGCAAATTTCTGGAGGAAAAGTCCATCACAGGTTACAAGCTATGATAGGTTTGTGCAAACTCCTGGGTTTAGAAGGAGGCTACTTCAGAATGCCAGATACAAGAGAGGGCACCAGGATGCAGGTCACTTGTTGTCTTGTGTGCTCCCTGATGCATCTGGTGGGCCACTGTGAAGAAGCTGGAGTAGATGGGCTTTAGGCTTGAACAGCAGGGCTCTTCTTATGATGGGTTCATAGTTAAAATGGGACCAGGGCAAATGAGACCCATATTAAATTAATTATTATTTGCGATGCTGTAGCTCTATTCTGACAGAGGGGAAACACCAACAGCACATCTTCCTGCTGAAGGGCCAGCATTCTCTTTGCCTTTTATCTAACTAATAAAGAATGCTTTGATCCTTCCACAATTTTAAAAATCTATTTCACGCACACCTATGCATGAAATTGAAGCATTGTTGACAGCCACAACTGCCAAGTTTGGAAGCATCCCTTCAAGCTGGTCGATGCCAAGGTGCAAATGGGAGCCTTGGGGAAAAAAGGCACATTTACCATTTTGGCACATAATATTTCCAATCAGTTGTGGGTGTTAAAATGTGCAACAGCCTCTCTTTAAAAGGCTTCTTGTGCAGTGTTGTTGTCCTTGGTGCTGCTGGGGGAATTATTATAAAGGAAGAAGTTGTTCTTCTTAATGTAAGACATTCGGTGACGTGCAAGGTTCTCTGCCTATAAAGATCAGGAAAAGCTTTAAGAGTATATTAATGTGGGTGTCTGAGAATGATCTCCTTACCAGTAATGGATTATGCAGATAGTAAAAAAGAAAGCATCGTGCGGGGGACTATAAGAATTAGATATTCTGTATAATGTGCTAAAAAGATTTATCTTGAATCTGGGATTCCAGAGCACATTACAATGCTGCGGTTTAAAAGTTCGGTGCCCTTTGAGAAAAGAGAGAGTTGGATGATGGAAAATGATCATAAACATGACAGGTGGAAAACTAGCATTGCTGTATTATGGAGTGAGCTTTAATAAATTGAAAATGTAAACACCAATTGCTTTTGAAAGTCCCTCCAGTTTCAAAGCCATTTTGCCATGTGGCTTTGTGGCGTGTTGTTCAAGAAACATGAATTCAAAGATCCTTTAGGGTGAGGAAGATAACACCTGGATCCTGCCTCAAACTTTAAAAGTTCATCTTTGTACATTTCCATTTGTCTCCACACTGTCCAATGAACACTCAAGACAACAGATATGGGAGAAAGGGCCACTATTTCACATTAGCAAGAGAAGCGGAGGCTGAGACCTGCAGCATCCGAGGCAGCGAAAGCCCCTGTGGTGCGGGGCGGGACCTCTGGGCGATACCAGAAACCTCTGCCCCCAGGTGGGCATGCACCCGACTCCACGTTGCGCCCCATTGCTGGGCGGCGCATGTCATCCATGTGTGTCCCTTAGGGGGAAGGCAGCCAGACCGCGGGCTGTGCCACCTCGAGCCGCTGAGCCTTTGAGATGTGCCCCGCAGTCCTGGCCAGGGCCCCGTCTACGTCCTCGTGCTGCCGAGCCCCTGAGGACTGAAAAAGGGTTCCGCCCTGCTTATGCCGCCTGAAAGTGCATGCCCAAAGTCCCATTCATGCCTCCTACCCCGCACCACCTGCCCTCTTTAAAGTGACCAATGGCAGCTTGACAGCAGGGGGGGTGTAACCCCCTCGCCCATGACAGTCTGGGGTAGGCGAAAAAACTGCCTGCCCTTTGGCCAGTCTTGGCAGGCAGCAAAATATTCCTACCCGGCCCCAAACCAGTTAAACCCGGCAACCAGTTAAACTCAGACTGCTTCTAGGGCGGGCATTCCCACAGTGCCCATGTGCAAAGGAGGAAGAGGGCTGGGTCCTGTGCCCTTTAAAAGGCCCGCCGTAGCTGCCAGACCCAGCCCCCTTCCACTCCCCATTGGGGAGGGACTCTCATGTCCCAGGCCAGGCCAAACAAACTCCGATCACCTTTTCAATTAGGCGATCGGGATTCTGGTATACTGGCCAAGATGCCATAAAATGGATGGTTATAAATGAATAGCAGAAAACTGACTGTACAACAATGCAGGGAATACTATGTGGGGAATACATGTCAGACAGTTGAGTGCTATGTGAAACAGTGCTATAGGAGAGACATCATTAAAGATAAGGCAGGACACTGGAATAGATTGGCCCAGGCTTTCCAGAATTCACTGCTCCCATTGGCTAGAATAGTTGTCTATCATGCTCAAACAAAGTGTGCTGCAACAAATCAGAACTAAAGGAAGCAGCTTTATGGGAGATATTAATGCATACTGTTTATGGCAAGGATTCTTAAACCTTTTTATGATCATAGAACCCCAATGGATTGCCCAATGTGTTCCCATGCCCTCTTTGTCAGACTGTCAAAATCATCATTATTATCATCATCATCACCTTCAATACCATTCTGGCTATTAGATAACTTCAAAAGATGTCAACAGCTTGGTTTTATTTTATATATGGAAAGCTAAGCAGAAAGCCTCAATCCACATTGATAATAGTGATAGTTAATAATATAATCTAATGACAATTTTTAAATTGTTTTGAGATCGAGTCCCAAATGCCATCATTTGGTTCCCATACACCCAAGGGGTATGGATAAGAATCCCTGGATTGTGGGATTATGACCTTTGCACATATGTGCATAGTCTATGTAACCTTCTAACTGGGCTACCCTGCTAAATAGACAAAGACGTACTTTTTTTTTCAAGTGGTGCTACTCTTATATTTAGCAGAGGAAGGTAAATGGTCACTCTTCACCCCAGCACAGTGTCTTTTTTGGTGGCTATGGTTTTTGCTTCTTCTGCAACTTTTTTAGATTGGGATACTTTTGGCAACATGGAGCAAAATTTTATTTTCCCCATAGACTGTTTTGTGATTTAATTACTAGGGATAACAAGGAAGTAACTAAACTAAACAAAAAAATTCAGCCAGCCTAACGAGAAAATTGTTTCAGTTGAGAGTGAGAATGATATGGCTTTCTTCTTCCTAGGAGTTTAGAGCAGGGGTGCTCAAACTTTCAACTTTAGGGACCCTGGACCTTTAAACTTGTGTAGGAGAGATAATTTCAGCAGGTGCAGCTTGTCATCTGTGGGATGACGTTGCACCTGCTGAAATTCTCTCTTCTATACACTTGTTAAAGGCCCAGCATCCCTAAAGTTGAAAGTTTGAGCACCCCTGGTTTAGAGGTAGCAAGGGGAAAACCTGTCTAGTCAGCCCATCTGGGGAGGGAACACGTCACCACATGTGGAGACACATGTACCTGGAGGGGAGAGGTGTCTACATTTCTTGTTGACAGTCACTGGCTTTATAACAGATTTAAGACTTTACTGTGGGTATTTTAACTTCTAATTTTGGCCCTCAAGGACTAGTTAGGAAATGAACAGCAAGACAGAAAATTGATATAACTACATAGTTGATACTCAATGTCCTCTTCTTTATATGTAAATTGATAGCAAACACACACACACACACACACACACACACACACACACAGCAACTTTTAAAAATTATTTGCACATATTACCAGGACAACGCTGTGCTATTTCTTAATTAGGATCAGTGGTGAATACATGTGGCTATGAAGAATAATAAATAAAATTAACAGTACTGGGCTCACAGCAAGGACTTGGGCTTTTCATCTTTTGTAAAGGTTAGTCTTAATAAGAGCATTATGCGCTGCCCACTCGGCTTACTCCAAAATACCATGCCCTTGGCAGACAGAATGCCAGGAAGAGTCCTTATTAAAACCAGTGCTTGAAGGGTTGCAGGTATAAAGGTTAGATTTCAAACCTTTACCCTTTTTGTGAAGACCATGAATATTTCCCACTCTCTTTAGGACTAAGGTATGGACTCGGGATGAATAAGAGCAGACTCGAGATTTTGTTCACCTCTGTGACCCGAGCTCAAAACTTTGTGTCAGAACTTTTGCTGCATGGTTGAAACATTGCAAAGCAATAAAACTTCCTGTTTCCAGCCATTGCATAGCTGGATCCTCCAATAACTTGGGATTTGGCCTGTTGCAGAAGGCAACATCCTTGCAGAATTTAACATCAACCTGACTCAGACATGATGGGGTATCACCGTACATGACGGGGAATGCCCCAAGTCCAGGAGACAAAGTTCTCACCAATGCTCAGGGCATCTCCCATTTCAATAACCACACACACAACCCACATTGCCAAGGTGCCACCAATCCGGATAGTTGGACTTCCAGATTCATTCCTACAGTAGCAGGAGTGCTACGGGCAGAGAGTTTAGGTTGAGGAAACTTCAAGGAGATTTAGTGCATTTGAAGATGTTCAGAATCTCTCACAATAAACCACAGATTAACCACAACTTGTTGGCAACCTTCAGTCTCGAAAGACTATGGTAACGCGCTCTGAATGGTGGTTCTGGAACGGCGTCTAGTGTGGCTGAAAAGGCCAATTCGGGAGTGACAATCCCTTCCACACTGGGAGCAAGTGCATGCAGTCTGTCCCTGGTCTGTCTCCCTGGCTATGGGCCTTCCTTCTTTGCCTCTTAGCCTCAGACTGTTGGCCAAGTGTCTCTTCAAACTGGGAAAGGCCATGCTGCACAGCCTGCCTCCAAGCGGGCCGCTCAGAGGCCAGGGTTTCCCACTTGTTGAGGTCCACTCCTAAGGCCTTCGGATCCCTCTTGCAGATGTCCTTGTATCACAGCTGTGGTCTACCTGTAGGGTGCTTTCCTTGCACAAGTTCTCCATAGAGGAGATCCTTTGGGATCCGGCCATCATCCATTCTCACGACATGACCAAGCCAACGCAGGCGTCTCTGTTTCAGCAGTGCATACATGCTAGGGATTCCAGCACATTCCAGGACTGTGTTGTTTGGAACTTTGTCCTGCCAGGTGATACCCAGAATGCGTTGGAGGCAGCGCATGTGGAAAGCATTCAGTTTCCTCTCCTGTTGTGAGCGAAGAGTCCATGACTCGCTGCAGTACAGAAGTATACTCAGGACGCAAGCTCTGTAGACCTGGATCTTGGTATGTTCCATCAGCTTCTTGTTGGACCAGACTCTCTTTGTGAGACTGGAAAACGTGGTAGCTGCTTTACCGATGCATTTGTTTAGCTCGGTATCGAGAGAAAGAGTGTTGGAGATCGTTGAGCCAAGGTACACAAAGTCATGGACAACCTCCAGTTCATGTGCAGAGATTGTAATGCAGGGAGGTAAGTCCACATCCTGAACCATGACCTGTGTTTTCTTCAGGCTGATTGTCAGTCCAAAATCTTGGCAGGCCTTGCTAAAACGATCCATGAGCTGCTGGAGATCTTTGGCAGAGTGGGTAGTGACAGCTGCATCGTCGGCAAAGAGGAAGTCACACAGGCATTTCAGCTGGACTTTGGACTTTGCTCTCAGTCTGGAGAGGTTGAAGAGCTTTCTGTTTGATCTAGTCTGGAGATAGATGCCTTCTGTTGCAGTTCCAGAGACCTGCTTCAGCAGGACAGCGAAGAAAAACCCAAACAAGGTTGGTGGAAGAACACAGCCCTGCTTCACTTCGGATGTCAAAGGGGTCTGATGTGGAGCCATCAAAGACAACAGTGCCCTTCATGTCCTTGTGGAAAGATCTTGTCAATAAACCCACAATGAACCACAGAATGTCCCACAATAAGGGAAGAGGAGGCATGAGTACTCATAAGTTCTAGCCCTCAGGTCTGGTATGGGCATTCATTCTACCACATATTAAATTTTCAAAACAAACCCTGTCACTGGCTCCAAAAGTGTTCCTGCCGCAGAGAACACACAGGGTGGTGGCAGCGCTTATATTCAGTGGCTTTCCAGAAGTTTGGGAATGATGTAATGATGTAATTACATTGCCCCCGACCTTCTAGGCTCTTGCATTGATTTTAATGCAAAAATCTCGCCTCTCTTCAGTGATCTTCAGGCATTTTGGGTCCAGCTACTGCGCATTTTCGCCAGTAAGCAGTGAAAACAAGATCGAAGGCGAAAGCGTGCGGTGGCTGGGCATGAAATGGCCTCAAAGATCGCCAAAGGGAGGCTTGGGCGATGTCATGTTGTCCCCTGCTGATCCTTGTGCCCAGGAGGGCCTGCCCCAACACCCCAACCTTGTGACGCCACTGAGGGTCCAATTCTATTCAATTTTCCAGTGTTGGTGCAGTTGTGTCAGCATATACGGGCCCATGGTCTGACTTTTTCTTTGACAGTAACTGTCCTTGAATGGCTGCATGAACTGGACACTGACATTTGATCTAGTCTAACTAATATACAAGTCCATATACTAAATGCCATAAGCTAAATAAATAAATAAATGTGTCTGTGGGGTGCGCACTGCATCCTGTGGTAAGGGGGCAGTCACTGGACCTTCTTAAGGTATGGGAACACATGTTCCCTTATCACAGGGCTGCCTTGTGGCTACACTGGGGCTGGAAAGCTGGATAGGATTGGGCCCTCACTCATCCCAATTGTTCATTCCTTCCTTTTATTTTCCTTTCTCTTCTCTCTAATGTGTTTTGTGTTTATTTTTGTAGTAAGAGCTTGTGAGAAGGGCATGGTTATGTTTTTAAATAATGATAATACAATAACTGGAAATGGTTGTAGCATGGATGGAAGGAAGGAAGGAAGGAAGGAAGGAAGGAAGGAAGGAAGGAAGGAAGGAAGGAAGGAAGGAAGGAAGGGATTAATATTTGCTGCACAAGACCAAGCATTACAAGCATGAAAGCAAAAGTGGAAAAGATCTTGAATTATGCCAAATCTAGGCTCTGTAAAGAAAAATGGAGAACTCGTGCAAGGAAAGTGCCCTACAGGTAGACCACAGCTGCGATACAAGGACATCTGCAAGAGGGATCTGAAGGCCTTAGAGGAGTAGACCTCAACAGGTGGGAAACCCTGGCCTCTGAGCGGCCCGCTTGGAGGCAGGCTGTGCAGCATGGCCTTTACCACTTTGAAGAGACACTTGGCCAACAGGCTGAGGCAAAGAGGCAAAGAAGGAAGGCCCATAGCCAGGGAGACAGACCAGGGACAGACTGCTCTTGCTCCCAGTGTGGAAGGGATTGTCACTCCTGAATCGGCCTTTTTAGCCACACTAGACGCTGTGCCAGAACCACCATCCAGAGCGCGATACCATAGTCTTCCAAGACTGAAGGTTGCCAACAAGAAAAAAAGAAAAATATGAAACAACTGAACACATTGTAAGTAGGTTCCAGCAAAATCACTGCACAGCAAAGTCGCTGATATGCTCCACTGGAACTTGTGCAAGAAATATGGAATAACATCAGTAAAGAGATGATGGAAGCACATGCCTGAAAAAGTGATAGAAAAAAAAGCAGGTCAAATCTTGTGGGACCACAAAATCCAAACAGATATAAAATGGGAACACAACACACCTGAGATAACTGTGGTCAAGAAGAAACAAGGGATGCTTATTGATGTCGTCATTCCAGGAGATACAAAGACCTAGATATTGAAATTCAGTCCCTTTGGGAAAAGAAAACAATGACCACCCTATTGCCATGGTGCTCTTGGTACAATCTCCAAGGCCCTTAAGAAATATCTGATCAATATAGGCATTGACGAAGATAACAGTTGAACAATGGCAATTAGCCATGTTACTAGGAACATCAAACATTATAAGGTGATATCTCACCAATTCTTATACTCTTGGGTAGAGTTTGAACTAGTGAGCACCCAAAAATCCTAGTCAAACATCTGGTGGGTTTTGACACCAATGATGATGATGATGATGACATCCCCTAGCTACTTGAAATTACCCATCACCAGTAATCGAAAATATTGGCAAGGGAAAAATATTGGTGAAAGCCAGGAAAGTTGCCAAAAGTCTCCTTGGGGAAAGGGAACCTCAGTTCCTTTATCCTGTGTAGAGTGCAGCTGGCCCAAATGTGTCTTTTCTGATCTGCCCCAGCCCTTGAGCTGGCTACTCTGAGCTGCATCAACCCAAGAGCTGGAGACCCTTGTTGGGCTCTGCGGTTCCAGAGGGAAATTAGGATCTGGTGGCAGACTCTGCCACCATCCCTCTCTTCCTGGGCTTGATCTGTCCTGCCGCTCACCCTCCGCAGCTGATACTGGGGCACACCTGTATTATTATCAAGATTATCAAGATTATTTATACACCACTTTTCAACAGGAGTAGTTTGATCTAAGCTACAAAGCCTTAGATGACTGTCTAATAAATTGATTGGGCAGGAAGTCTGGTCTAGAGGGTAGAGCCTCCATTTGCCTGAAGATAACATCCACAAGGTTGCCAGTTCGAGGCCACCGGCACAGTGCGACCTTGAAGCAGCTGACAAGCTGAAGCCGAGCTATTCCATCTGCTCTGAGCGTGGGAGGATGGAGGCCAGAATGTGAAACCAGATCAGAATGAAACATCTGAATGTTATGGTTCTTGAAAGATAGAACCTTCTTTCAATTGTAAAAATTCCCTATGGGGATTTAAATAAGCCTGCCTATGTAAACCGCCTTGAATAAAGTCTTGAATAAAGACCAAGAAAGGCAGTATATAAATACCTGTATATATGTATATATAATAAATCTGTTTTTACATGCTTTCTGAAATGGAAAAAAAAACAAAAACAGGAGAATGAACAGGCACCTTGCATGCCACAATAAATGGCTATAGGCCTGCCTTCAGGCTCATACACTGTGCAGGCCTGGTTTGGAAACATCTTAATCAAAAGAAATACTAGGTCTCTCTGTTAGCATTAGGAAAGATGGATGGAGCAACTTTCAATGAAATTAAAATACTATTCAAACTGCATTTTGGATTACATTCTCCATAAGGAGAAGAAAATTATTCTTGTGCAATTACACATAACAGCGATTGTACATTACAGAATGGCACAAAAGTTGCTGTTTTGTGCATTGTATAAATATTACAAAAAAAAAAATCAAAGAAACATTGTAAGAAAAATTCGCTTTAGAAGGTGGAGAAGTGAGAATAGGACATGCATAACTAGAACAAGCCATTGTTTGCTACATCACCATGGGAACACAAGAACAATTCTTTTACCCTTGCTTAATACTCCCTGGTCTTATGGTATCAGCTTTGATCAAACACAACCTATAACCAAACACCGAGATAAAGTCTTCCATGACACGATAAGCCGGCAACTGTCACTTTAATTTTAAATGTAATAGCAAGGATTACGCAGCCACAGCATCATCTATCTCAGAAACATGGTAAGGAACAGTGTGGCTTTGCTGGAAAACACTGAGTCGCAGTGTTTAGTCACTGTTTTGTAGTTTGTGGGCCACCGATCCCCCTTAACACTAACACACACACACACCAGACTTAACAACATAAAGTGCAGCAGACTAAATGGATGTAGATTCAGCAGTTATGTAAAAGCATTGTTGGAAATGGTTGCTGACTGTGTTGCCAGATTTCAGGTTCGAGGTAAAGTTTCAGATTTAGTCTGCTGCTCAAAGTCTCCAGGGGAAGGAGGAAGAATGAAAGAGGCCAGCATCATGGCAGCAGCTTATATTTCACTTGGCGTGAAAACTTTTATTTATTTCTATACTGCCGTTCCTCTAAGGAGCTCAGGGTGGTGTACAGGTGTGCCACTTTATCTGCGGGGGTTCTGGAATGCCCCCTTCCCCCGCGGATAGCTGAAACCGCAGATATGGGCAAACCCCCAGCCCCAGGGGCCAGTTGTTTCTGAAGGGCCTCTGAGCTCAGCAGAAGCCGAGGACATCCGTCCCCAGCCTCTGCTGAGCTCAGGTTTCTCTGTGAATCCAGAGGGTTTACGAGCCCTGGGAATGTGCGTGCTGGGAGGGGCAGATCCAATCCGCAGATATGTGAATCCACAGATCCGTGGATATGTGTCCCCCTGTACATAGTTCCTGCCCTCTTTCTGTCCTCACAACAACCCCGTGAGGTAGGTGAGATAGGGAGCTAGTGACTGACTCAAGGTCACCCAGGAAGCTTTGTGGCTGAACAGGGATTTGAACCTGGATCTTCCAGATAAAAGTCTGACTCCTGAACCACTACACCATCCTGGCTCTCTTTACTATTCACTTTGCTCATGCTCAACCCTTGAGGTATCAGGCACATCCTTGACCTGCCAGATGCCATCCTCTGCCCCAGCAGGCACCACTAAACGTACCAATTTCAGCTGGCTCCACTTCCTGAACTGCCAGTTTGTTTTCCAACTCAGGACTCTAAAGATCAGTTACCAAACTGAGAGAAAAAAAACTGTAGGTTTGACCTGGAGCAGAAAAAGCCAGAATCATAAGTAAAGAAGGCAGACACAGCTCCTTTGAACACACCAGTTTAGTCAACAAGTTGACAAGATAAGTGTTGTACATTCCTTCATGTCCTGAAGAGGGCTCTAAAGTCTACACATGGAAGGGTTAATTCATCCTGCTTGTTCCATAGCAATTTTGATTTGAAATGTTTATTTTGTAGAGCAATCTACAAAGCCTTCTATACTGAGATCTATTAGACATGATTGAGGAAAGAAGACTGATAAATTTGGAAACCAAATGCACTCCTATCAGAATTTCTTGTTGGCACATCAACCTGGCTGTTTGGATCTCCTCTTTGTCACGACTGCCAAAACCTTGGGAACTCTTAGCCACAATCTGTTACCCTTCCAAATGCTTTTCATTTGGATCATGTGCCCATGTCTGGCCTAGTCTTCAGAACTTGTGCTATAAAAGGGTGGAACTTGGATTAAATTTCTGCCCAACACAACAGGGATCAAATGCAGGCTGGGCAAAAATGGATTAAAATGAAGGTCTGGGGTGGGGGCATCTGTAAAAGAAATGTCTCAACAGTACCTCAATTCCCATCGTCATCATAAAAACAAATACCTAGCTTTTATATAATGCTTTAGAGCAGGGGTCTCCAAACCCAGGCCCGGGGGCCAGATGCGGCCCACAGCAAGCCTCTTTCCAGCCTGCGGCCAACCTCTTGTTCCCGAAAGCCTCTGGCCCACTCAACTGAATATGACCAGAACTGTGCTCTGATTGTGTCTATAGGGTGTTCTGAGGGCCAGAGAGGATAAATGAATGAGCCCATTCATTCATTTATTCACTCATCTGAGTTCCATCTCTAATTTATTTATTTAAATTTTATATTTAATTTTTTTTTTTTTTGGCCCTCAACACCACGCCAGATATTTGATGCGGCCTTCTGGCCAAAAAGTTTGGAGACCCCTGCTTTAGAGCAGTGGTTTTCAATCTTTTTCATGCCATGACCCAAATGAACGATGAAAGAATGAATGAAGTATGTGACTGGGAACCTACTGCTGATCCTGCCCCCCTTCCGGAACCTGATCCGCCCACCCTGTTCCCCCCTACCTCTTGTGTCATCACAACAACCCTGTAAGATAGCAGCCTGAGCAAGACCGGCCTTAGGAACTGCTGGGCAATATAGTGAGAAGAGGTTTTGCAGGATAATATCAAGAACTCACTTTTGATAAGGCAGTCCCATTATTGGATTGGATCCAAACCCTCTCTTGCGCATGCTTTGCAATTCCGTTGTGGAGTTACGTCCCACAGGTTGATGAGCGCAACTTTAGAGTGTTCACAGTGCTTGCTGTAATCCTTACAACAACCCTGTAAACTAGGTTAGTATTATTATCCCCAAAGGAACTGGAGGCATTTTGCAGGATGTTTCTAGATATAATTTCTACTCCTTAAGCTTGCCAATAAGAATTTGCTGTTCTTCTCATCGGTAGCATAGCTGGAGGGGGCGGAGCACTCAGGCTGGCAGGGAGCCTCAGCGAGGCGGACAAGTGGCCCCTCCCTTCGGAGCCACTCCCAGCAGGGGGAGCAAAACAGAGCTGTATGGAGGGAGGGGCCGCTACCCCCTCCAGCTATGCCACTGCTTCTCATGTCAGTGAGACAGGACCTTCAGCGAGACCATGAGCCTTCACAGAAGACAGAACGGTAAGCGCGAAACCAGTAGAGATAACCCAGAGGTGGCTGGGTGGAGCTTGGGGGCAGCACCTGGGGCACGTACCCCTCAGGTTCCACCCAGTTGCACCTCTGCATGCTGGAATTCTATGAAAACCATTCAGGAGTTCTTTGGCAGAAAAGTCAATATGGAAAAGGTGCCTTGAGGTTAGGAAGTTTGAATATCACCTTGTGAACTAACCTTTGGGTCTCAATATTCTGCTATTATTATTACTAATCCTTTTTAAATACACATCGTTTCATTCTTCACTTCCTGTATTTCAATTAAATTCCGTAAAACCGAAAGTTAATAGCGCAGAATTAAGACTTGGGGTGTGTTAAATTAGCTACTCAGCTGTGGCTTTATGTGTCTTTGAATGAGGATGTTCGCTTCAAAGAAAAGTTTCTCACTGCTTTATAGTTACATCATTTATATAAAAACTGTGTAAGGGCCTTTACCTTCACTAATGCATGCGGGCTGCCCAGTGTTTAAACTGGCACTTACGGTCTCTGACAGATATGGTATAAATCAGACCACGATATTAAAAATAATTACCCTGTCATGTTAGCAATACTGTCATGAAGGGTGAGAGGACACTTAATTCTCCATTGTTCTGGCCTGTAAGAATATCCTCAGACTTGTTCTGGAGTGCCATCTTTCTCGTTCCACACTCACAAAGGATTTGGAGGAGAGAAAAGTAGCTTGCGTTTGTCTCTCCCATGACCTTCATCTGCCCAAGAGACACTGATGGTGATGGATTGTCCTACTTCTTGATGGTGAAAGCTATAGGGCAGTGCGCAGAAAAAAAAATGTGATTTTGACAGACCATGACAAATGTCATTTTCCAAGTCTTCCTTCTCTCTCTCTCTCTCTCTCTCTCTTTATTATTATTATTTATTTTTTTTGCACTCATCTATGCAAGTGATTTCTAACCACTGTGCCATGGCACACTGATGTGCCATGAATGGCCTGCAAGTCGTATATTAATAGGGCCATCGGGGGATTAACATATCATAGCTTCAGTAAACAAACAAATGGGCCCATGACTCCTAGCTCTATAATTAAAATTGGCAATAGAGTACCAAAGGGGGTAGGGCAGTCCACTCAAGGTGTCAGCCATAAAGGGGGGAGGGTGCCAGCATTGCTTTCCTGTCATGCCACATGTCACTGTTTGTCGCTGGCTGGCACAAAAATCACAGCACTTTGACTGGTGCTTATTTGGCAATAAGGGGGTTGCCCACATTGCTTGCCTGTAAGTCAGTGGTGTTACGAGGGGATGTGGGTGACGTGCATGGGGGGCACCACTACTGGGCAAAATTTGTAAAATCTTGGTATTTTCGAATAATTCCATCATGGTATATATCATTTGAGGTATAAATTCATGCAGAATGCAATGAAAATAGACCGTACTGAAATATCTTGATTCTATCAAAAGTTATAGCCAAAACAACCAGCAGGGTGGGCAGATGGTGCATCATCATGCCCACCACCTAGGGCACTGCCCCACCCACTGCATAGGAGGAGGTCCATCATGGGGGTGACGCACTGGCCTCCCACACAGGGTGACACTAACCCTAGTGACACCACTGCTGTCAGCTGATCCTCCTAGATGCCCAATACTGCTGCCTCCATCTGGTCCCACCCCTTCCAGCCACAGCATGCTCAGGAACAAAGGCATTCCTGCTCGGTATGGATATGCCGGGTAGACTTGCCTCCACCAGTACACCACTGAAAACTGGTACTGGTTTAAATTGCCCCATCAGTTTAATAACTAAGGTCACAATCTACCTGGAGCTTCTCCTGCAGGAAATTGAAATTGCAGGAGTTATACAAGCATCCTATCCATGTACTTCAATGGGATGTGTGCAGTGCAGTATAGTTCCCAGTGGCTTATGCGCTGAGGTTTGAGGCTATTAAACAGCTTTCAATCCTGATTCACACATCCCACAAATATTAACCACAAGTGCCCATTTTTAACTTCAACTTCTTACCCTTCCCACACTGTAAAGTGTAGATCTGTGATCTCGTATTTGTACTCTTCTGCAAACACCAATGGAAAGTTTGCTTATTTATAAGGAACAACTCTGTAATCTCTTCAAATATCTGATAAATGTTTAATCTCCCCTGCCCTTCTTTTTGCAAGTCTGCCCAGCAAAGGTGCTGTGACAGCATCCTATTTTACTGACTTTTCCCATCAGTCCTGGTTCTGTGGTGCTTCATCACTTATCGGCTTTCTCCAGCAAACCCCCCCCCCCACTTTCCTCTCCCCATAAAAGCGTATCACTCCGTTCTGCCACTCTGCCTGATCTCCAACCTCACCTTATTCTAATAATTGCATGAACTGTATTCCATTATCTAAACTTGTCTCCTAAAATGCTCTGTATCTTATCATTAGATTCTCTCTCAATGACATTTCTGCTGGTGCTTTTGCTGGTCTCGACTATTGGATCACCAATGACGGAAAGGATGAGTGGCGAGTTTATTAGATTTTTTTCTCTGTGGGCCATGTTGTCGCTTGGCCTTATTTCCTCCTCCATCCCCACCGGCCACTGCTATAAATACTTAATCATCTTGTGATTAAATTTCCTTGTTGCTTTTTCACTTAAGTAGCACAAGGCACCTGGACTTGGGGTGATTTAAACTGCATTATAAAACTGCTTCAGGATTAAGGAGGAATTCTGATTGACTGGTAGATTCTTGTTAAGGGGCAAGATTAATTCTGGGGACGAACACAATGGCAAACTGCTAATTCATCTTTTTCCCAAATACAGAGATACGCGCTTTCCCTGGAGTTGGGAGAAAGACTTTTGAGGAGGAGGGGGGAAAAGTAATAAGGCACTTCTAAGTAGGGTATTTGCTAATCACAAGATAACACACTCCAGAAGGATGAAAAGCACTAAGCTGTGTTGTGTAGTATGATTATCCTATGATAAGCAGGCTTTTCGTCACACCTCGGTGCCTACTGCTCATCCAGTTCAAGGTAACTTTTCTTGTGACTATCAAGGCTGGTGGCCGTGTGTGTGTCAAGTGGGGGGAGGCTATTCTGAAGTGAGTAAAGCAGGCAGTTCAGCAGGCAATCAGACTATGAACAGCTCAGACTGATGAACCAGACAGTCATCAGCTTTGTAGGCCATTGGGCTTCTTGTAGGCTGACAGTGCAATATCCCCACCTTGAACCAGCAGATCCCATTTCCAGGGTTTTAGTTATCCACGGATTGAAAATATATATTTTTTAACTTACAGAAAGTCTTCCTTCCTTCCTTCCTTCCTTCCTTCCTACCTTCCTTCCTCAACCATCAGTGCTGCTCTTTGAAGCACACCGTGTGTGATCGCAGGCCCACTCTGCCACGCACAGCCCCTCACCCAATGGCTCCCTCCAGCTCAGAGATGCTTCAGTGGCTATCAACATGAACTGCCAACCAGCTTGCCACACAGGCAGGACGTCACTGGGTTTTAAAGCCTGCCATCTACAAATACTATACTGTATACAGGTCCATCCTCCTTATCTGCCGAGTTGGGACCCATGGATTTAACTCCCCATGGTTTCTGAACCCATGGTGGAAGGATGGACCTGACCTCCTAGATGCGACCAGAGGCCTTCTCCATTCATGTCTGGGAGGCTTTCTGAGGCCCCAGATGCATGGCCATGGATAGCCTCTGCGGGCCTAAGAACACCTCCAGATGTGACAGATAATATCTGCAGTCACATCTGGAGGTAATATTGGACCGACCCACTGATTCATTTATCAGTGGGTTTCGGTATCTGCGTGGGGTCTGGGAACATATCCCCGCCAATAGTGTGGTCTAGCTGTATAGGTTTCGCTACTATCCATGGTTACAGGTATTCATGGTTGGTCTTGGACCGTAACCCCCAAAGATATGGGGGGCAATTGTACTGCCCTCTAGCCATCAGCAGTGGAGGAACAGATGACAGTGGCAGCTCCCTCTATCTACAAGCTGCTTCACTGGTGCAGGAAGTGATCAACCTGGGCCCCACTTTCAGAGTTCAAGACTCTGGCACTTGGATTCTAGTGCCAGACTCTTTTTCTAGTAAACTAAGCATTGACTTTTTTCATTATGAGCTCACAGAGGTACAATGCCTCAGGCTCTCTTTGCATTTTTTTTTTTTAAATAACTGTTTCAAGACAGTCATTTAGGTCTCCTGATTGTTCCATAATTGGGAAGTGAATTATCCTATTCAGATGGAGACTATCTAAGGGAACCACAGAAAAAAAAGGGGGGGAAACATTATGTATGTCTATCTATGCCAAGCAATGGAATGAATGAATAATGATGATTCTAAAGCTTTAATATTTGTAGGTCATTGTTCTACATCTCAGCCAATCAATAGCAAGAGCTAAACCCATTTTACAATATCTATTACCCTTAGCTCATTTCATCCTTAGTAATTAACAATTTTATCTATAGCTGCTCTGTGATTGATTTCAGGAATAAATTCAGATGCTACAAAAGTAGCTTGTGCTTTAGATCCTTCATATTAAGTGCTGAGACATATGATTATATTTTCCATAATGATCGGTTTCTTCAGGACATCCATCCTCTCTTAGTCCCTCCTTTGGCAATTTCCAGACAATTCTCTTCCTGATAGATTAGCGTTTGCCTTTCCTGTATTATTCTATTCTTGTTTAGACAATTAACTCTTCAAAGCACAGTCTGTATCTTATTGAAATTGGTTAGGGTTCAAAGAGTGATTTCAGGAACACCTCAGAGCTTGCACTCACTTTCACAATGTGGAAGGCTTAAAAATGCATAACTGATCTTGGGAAGCAATCACTTGAAAAGCAGCCAGAACTTCCCCCTACACTCCCTTTGCTCAAGAGGCTAATAGCTTTCAGAAGGAAGGCGGAAATTGATCATTGAGCATATAAAATCAGCGACCCTGTACCAGGTTTGCTGACAGTCACCAGGTTCCGTACTAATCCCATTGACCCTCCTTGAATACCCAGTTGCAGTACTGGTGCCAGACTGTTGGAAGCCCTGGGGGACCCAACCCCCTGGCCACCACTGCCACTTGATACCAATCAGAAAAACTAACACAGCTGCAAACAGCACTATTTTTGTTATTTAGGAGGAAAATAAAACCTCCATATATTGCACAACAAGCAAGATGTATCATACCCCCATATCCACAGATCCCATATCCACAGTTCCAGTTATGCAGATCGAAAATATTTTTAGAAAATTACAGAAAGTTCTCCTTCCTTCCTTCCTTCCCAAACGTAGATCTCAGTACGTCAACCAATGGCTCCTTCCAACCCAGAAATGTTTCAGCAGCTGTCAACATGGAAAAAATCACTCAGCCAATCACTCAGGCAGGACACCTCTGGGTCTTAAAACCTGCCATCTACAAATGTTGTTCTGCAGTGTTTCTCAGACTGTGAGTCCGGACCCACTAGGTGTGTCGGGAGCCAGTTTCAGGCGGGTCCCCATTCATTTCAATATTTTAATTTTAATGTTAGACTTGATGCTACCATGATATGTGACTGCATTTGGGGAAATGTGACAGATCTGTACTTTTAACAGGCTACTCTGTATAGACTTTTAACAATGATCGTAAATGCGGCTTACTCCTGGGTAAGTGTGGGTAGGATTGCAGCCTATGATTGTTAAAACTCTTCCTGCTTGATGATGTCACTTCTGGTCATGCCATCACTTCTGGTGGGCCCTGACAGTTTCTCATTCTAAAAAGTGGGTCCCAGTATTTAAAGTTTGCAAACCACTGTTGTACTGTTTATGGGGTTTGCTACTATCCACAGTTTTGGGAATCTGTGGTAGGAGTTGGAACATGACCCCCACAGATAAGAGGTGGCCTACTATGTCTAGTTTGATCTTCATATATGTGTATTTTATGTTAGCATATGGTATATTGGGAGAATTTTGTATTAATATATGGATACAGATGTGGTCGGCTGTTGTGGTGGCATTTCTATTTGTGCAGTTATGGCTGTATGCACATATCAGGGGTCAACCTTGGGAAGGCCCACCTGGCCAATCCCTGAAGCCCCAGTAACTAAGAACCAAGAGGGGAAACCTTTGAAACAGTGTGAAACCATGGCAGAAGGAGGGAATAAGGGGTCTTTAGTACTTTGTCCAGTCACAGTTTATGTCCTGATTGAACACACCCCTACATTCTATGCCTTGGTAAGAAAGGTCCATTAAAAGACAGTTAAATGTATTGTGCACAGGGGGCAGTGTTCAGGATCAAAACTGTGGCAGGGAAAATGTATGGAAGTCCCCTAATTCCTCCCACATTTCATCCCTGCCTTGCTATACAGAAATAAAGTAAATCACCATCTAATTTGTCCCATACTTTGTGTAATCAGGATCACACTGATTACCAAGGACAACTTGGGGCAGGCAGGAGAGAAGTTCCAGTTTAAACTTCCCATTCCTCTTTAGATTCCACAGTTACTGGAATTTCAGTTTCAATTTAAATGCACACTACCTATTTGTATCACAGGGGATTTACCCCCCTTGTAATCACAATCACTTGATTACATATGGCACCACCTGCAATTCCTTGTTGCTATTGTCTTCAGAAGGAGCAATAAATACAATTAGTATTAAGAATCCTCTGCCTATTTCCACTTAGACAAAGACCACTCAAGTGTGTAATGGTTAAAGCAAATAACGTTAAAAGGATTAGCCATGCAGGAAGATTTCACAAGGTGTTGATTAGTTTTCCACATTCTAGATGCTCCGGTGGTGGTATATTGGGAAATGATTAGATGATCGGGTACAAAGACTAATTTGGTCCATTCTTTTTAATCTGATGTTTACAAAGAGACGTCTGGTCCAAATAGCCCCATTTTCAAAACAGACCCAAATCTTTTAGTACAGGCATACCCTGTATCCAAGAGGATTCCATTCCAGGCCCCCATGGATATGGAAACAGTAGATATGGGGGGACCCTATTCAAATAGCAGCCCCTCCACCCACCCACCCATTTACAGTTTTTGTTTAGTAGCACCGGAAGCACTGGTGTTTCTTGTTTAACAAAGCAACATTCTTGCTTCACTAAAGAGCGCCGTGCAGGCAACTATCCTGCCTGCTACAGGCAGGAGACTAACTGAACATCAACAGGAAGCACTTCCTGTTAATGTTCAGTTCATCTTCCTTTAGCATCCAGGCTGATTGCCTGTACATTGCATTCTTCTTGCAAATCAGCAAGAATATCTCTTTATTAAAGCAAGAAACACCAGCAGTTCTGGTGCTACTAAACAAAAACTAATAAATAATAATAATAATAATACAGTTATTTATATACCGCCTTTCTTGGTCTTTATTCAAGGCGGTTTACATAGGCAGGCTTATTTAAATCCCCATAGGGATTTTTACAATTTGAAAGGTTCTATCTTTCAAGAAACCACAACATTCAGATGCTTCTTTCTTTGATCTGGTTTCACATTCTGGCCTCCATCTTCCCTTGCTCAGAGCAGATGGAATAACTCGGCTCAGCTTGTCAGCTGCTTCAAGGTCGCACGGTGCTGGTGGCCTCGAACTGGCGACCTTGTGGATGTTATCTTCAGGCAAATGGAGGCTCTACCCTCTAGACCAGACCTCCTGCCCAGTACAGTACAGTACTAAGGTACTGTAATGGGTGCAGGGAGGGGCACAGATCTGTGGATACCTGAATCCATGGATACTAGATTCACAGATATAGGGGGGGCACCTGTATGTGACACTGGATGTTATCTCCACAGTCCAGAAAGAGCAGTCCATGTGTGGAAAAGCAGTTTTGCATATGGTGGCCATGGCTAGAACAGTGCCACATGTTAATTACTAAACAGGAGTTTGGCCCTGTCAGCACTGATAGGCTTGATAACCTGAAAGAGGCAGGGTGACCAGGTCTGACCCCAGATACCCCTTTCCCTTTCTTTATTAATGGGTGATCTAACTGGAGACTGCTGTGTTTCAAGAAAGGCTTCCTGTGCATGAATGGAATGCATCATTTTGCCAGGGAGCCTCCTTACAGTGCCGCTGATCTCCCTCAAACTGCACGTGGGCAGGAGGTCTGGTCTAGAGGGTAGAGCCTCCATTTGCCTGAAGATAACATCCGCAGGTCGCCAGTTCACCAGCACCATGCGACCTTGAAGCAGCTGACAAGCTGAGTCGAGTTATTCCATCTGCTCTGAACGTGGGAGGATGGTGGCCAGAATGTTGCGACCAGATAATAATAATAATAATAATAATAATAATAATAATAATAATAATAATAATAATAATAATAATAATAATACTTTATTTTTATCCCGCCCTTCTCCCAAAAAGGGACCCAGGGCGGCTAACAACATTGTATTGTATTGGCAACCTTCAGTCTCGAAAGACTATGGTATCGCGCTCTGAAAGGTGGTTCTGGCACAGCGTCTAGTGTGGCTGAAAAGGCCAATCCGGGAGTGACAATCCCTTCCACACCGGGAGCAAGTGCAGTCTGTCCCTGGTCTGTCTCCCTGGCTATGGGCCTTCCTTCTTTGCCTCTTAGCCTCAGACTGTTGGCAAAGTGTCTCTTCAAACTGGGAAAGGCCATGCTGCACAGCCTGCCTCCAAGCGGGCCGCTCAGAGGCCAGGGTTTCCCACTTGTTGAGGTCCATCCCTAAGGCCTTCAGATCCCTCTTGCAGATGTCCTTGTATCGCAGCTGTGGTCTACCTGTAGGGCGCTTTCCTTGCACGAGTTCTCCATAGAGGAGATCCTTTGGGATCCGGCCATCATCCATTCTCACAACATGACCAAACCAACGCAGGCGTCTCTGTTTCAGCAGTGAATACATGCTAGGGATTCCAGCACGTTCCAGGACTGTGTTGTTTGGAACTTTGTCCTGCCAGGTGATGCCGAGGATGCGTCGGAGGCAGCGCATGTGGAAAGCGCTCAGTTTCCTCTCCTGTTGTGAGCGAAGAGTCCATGACTCGCTGCAGTACAGAAGTGTACTCAGGATGCAAGCTCTGTAGACCTGGATCTTGGTATGTTCCGTCAGCTTCTTGTTGGACCAGACTCTCTTTGTGAGTCTGGAAAACGTGGTAGCTGCTTTACCGATGCGCTTGTTTAGCTCGGTATCAAGAGAATGAGTGTCGGAGATCGTTGAGCCAAGGTACACAAAGTTATGGACAACCTCCAGTTCATGCTCAGAGATTGTAATGCAGGGAGGTGAGTCCACATCCTGAACCATGACCTGTGTTTTCTTCAGGCTGATTGTCAGTCCAAAATCTTGGCAGGCCTTGCTAAAACGATCCATGAGCTTAAAACATAATTTCACAAACAGATAAAAACACATTAAAAAACACATTAGCAGAACCCCTAAAAACAGTAGTCAGATAAAAGTCAGAATAAAAGAGCATAAAACAGCAGTACTTAGAGGAATCAAGCCTGTTAAAAGCAACTAAAAGATGTATAAAAGATGTTAAAAAGACCATGAAGTCAGAAGGCTTGATTAAACAACAAGGTCTTCAGGCCTCGCCGAAAAGTCTCCAGAGAGGGATCCATTCTCAAGTCAAGGGGAAGGGAGTTCCACAACGGTGCCGCTACTGAGAAGGCCCTATTTCTTGCCGCCGCCCCACGTACCTCCTTAGGCAGCGGCACTTGTAAAAAGGCCTTCTCTGATGACCTGAGAGGATGAGCCGGATTGTACAGGAGTAGGCGATCTCTAAGATAGCCTGGCCCAGAGCAGTATAGGGCTTTAAAGGTCAAAACCAGCACCTTGAATTGGGCCCGGAAACGAATGGGCAGCCAATGCAGCCCCCGGAGAAGCGGACTGACAGAGTCAAACCGCCTAGCTCCAGTGGCCACACGGGCCGCCGCATTCTGCACTAATTGCAGTTTCCGAACCGTCTTCGGGGCAGCCCCACATAAAGCGCGTTACAATAATCTAACCTCGATGTCACCGTAGCATGGATCACCATGGCCAGGTCTGCACGATCCACGTACGGACGCAGCTGGCGCACCAGCCAAAGCTGAGTGAAGGCCCCCCTAGCCACAGCCACTACCTGGGAATCCAGGAGCAGCTGCAAGTCCAGGTGGACCCCCAAGGAACAGAGTGTTCACACTCATCTGGGGGATAGATTTGGCCATGCGCCGGATCTGGTCTGTGGACAGGGTATGCAGCGCCCTGATCTATGTAGTCATGTAGGTGGTTTGCACATACAGAGCCATCATTTGATTTCTCCACTATTGATAGTGCTGGTTCAGGCAGACATATTCATTGCTTGATGATGGGAGTTGGACGTAGACTTGGAAGCTCTGGGTTCATATCCCTGTGATAGTCATGAAGCTTCCTTGGTGACCTTAGGCTAGTCACTATCTCTCAGTCTCACCTACCTCACAAGGTTGTTGTGAGGACAAAGGGAACTACGTACACCACCCTGAACTCCTTGGAGGAAGGATGGGATAAAAAATGTGAAAAATAAATAAACATGTTTGTTGCCTGAGCTCCTTGGAGAAAGGGGAGGATATGGAATAAACAATCTCAGAACGGGATGTCACTTATATTTTATTTATTAACAGTATTTATATACCGCTTTTCGACTGAACGTTCACAAAGCGGTTTACAGAGAAAAATCAAATAACTAAATGGCTCCCTGTCCCAAAAGGGCTCACAATCTAAAAAGATGCTAAGGAATACCAGCAGACAGCCACTAGAACAGACAGTGCTGGGGTGAGGTGGGCCAGTTACTCTCCCCCTGCTAAAAAAAGGAGCACCCACTTGAAAAAGTGCCCCTTACCCAATTAGCAGGGGTTCATGTCACTTATATAATATCATTGCAAAAGTAATGATTTCTTAACAGAATCATTCACATATGCTGGTGCCTGTCAACAAGTGTCTAAATAATCACAGTTAGAGCAATCTAATAATGTACATGCTGGGTGTGAGCCCAGTCTTGATGATTGGCATCAAAAAGTGTGAACAGACTCCATTGGAAAACATGGTGTTCGAGATGGTGAGCACTCTGAAAATCACCAACCCACAACATAACCATGATTAAATAACTACTCTTCAGGTTTTCAAATAGTGTAAAATCGTAGGCTCTGGCACATAGGCATATCACTTGATTTCTCTGCCCTTGACCAATGCACACTTGATGAATAACTCCAAAACCTGTGGGTATGTGCACTGATATTATTGAAACAGCATTTCTATCAAGATGATGTGTAAGTCCTGCCTGTGGTGTTAACTTAGGATGGCCCATTCACACATGCATGTTATCCCTTCATACTGGGGTCACCAAATGCCCATGCCAGCATTAATTGCTTTGTTGGTGGGGAACTTCTTATATACACAGCAAGCGTCCACAGCTGTCAGCTGCATGTAAAGATCTCGGCAGGCAGCATCATAGACTTAACAATGACCAAGAATTATATAGAACTCAACATGGTTCTTTCTCCGAACAGTGCTTTTTGTAATCTTCGAAATAAGAACATAGACAAGAGTCCCTTGGATGAAAGGGATATTCCAAGTGGCAAAAAGGTGTTTGGTTTTTTTTTAAGATCAGAGAGCTTTGGACCCAAAGAGTCAAGCATAACACATTCAAAGATATTCTCAAGAAAATTATATTACAGGGCTATATGTATTTTGTGAAATAACAAGACTGGAGTTTAAAAAAATAATTCTTACACAACTGTATAGAAAAATATCTGATTAAAGACTGCTTATACAGAACCATTTGTTGATGGTGATTCATAATTTTAAAAGTACAATTAGAGCTATATTTTAGACTTAATGGATGCAGATTTTAAAGTGGAAATAACTGTTTACTGAACAGTGCATTTAAACGTAACTGCAGTGTTTAGAAAACAAGAGGATTTATTTAACAAATGGGGTAGTTAACTGTCAGAGAGAGAGAGAGAGAGAGAGAGAGAGAGAGAGAGAGAGGGCAATGCATTCAGCACTGTTTGAAAATGAGCAGGTGCAAGTCCACTTAGCCCCTTCATGTAGTGGATGTATCCATCATTTCCATTTTTACAGGGCCAATGGCAGCTTCTGTCACTGAGTAGCAGGCAGGGTAAAGAGAAGGGCAGGCCAGTATCCCTCTGCTTTGCTCCTATCCTTCTCAGTGTGTGGCCAGTCTCATGACCACTGCTCCTGTTCCTAAGATAGAGAGTGGCACAGGAAGGCATGCTTCTACCATGCGTCATGAATATTTGTGGGCTTTGCAGTGCTGCATACCCCAGTGGAAGGAGCATAAGACCTCAGACTGACATGTTGTGGCATGGTCTCTTGACTCTTTACCCCATAGTTAAGACTATGACCCCATATAGCATAGTGGCTAAAAGACTGATCTCTGTGCCAGGAAACTCCCAGTTGAAATTTCACATTGACCATGAACAGCTCAATCCTAAACCCAGCGGCACCCAGGGCTCCAGCGATGCTAAAATGGTGACCAGTGGATCCAGCAGGCTCTGGGTTAGTGATAGGAATCTCTTCAGGTAAGGGAGCATTTTCTCCCTTACCCCAGGTAATGCAGCCATGACGCCAATGGGTCTCCATGGATCTGTGCCCACTTTTGAGCAGGCACAGACCCAAGGAGGTCTTGTTGGGCTACCTGGGCCAGGATGGAGGTTTAGATACAGTGGCAGAGACTGCTGCCATCTACGCCTCCTCCTGAGCCTGATCTCCCTCCCTCTGCCCACCCTCTGCTCTTTTCCACCCACTCCCTGGCTCCTCCCCTGCTCCAATAACATAAGAACAGCCCCACTGGATCAGGCCATAGGCCCATCTAGTCCAGCTTCCTGTATCTCACAGTGGCCCACCAAATGCCCCAGGGAGCACACCAGATAACAAGAGACCTGCATCCTGGTGCCCTCCCTTGCATCTGGCATTCTGACATAGCCCATTTCTAAAATCAGGAGGTTGCGCATACACATCATGGCCTGTAACCCGTAATGGACTTTTCCTCCAGGAACTTGTCCAATCCCCTTTTAAAGGCATCCAGGCCAGATGCCATCACCACATCCTGTGGCAAGGAGTTCCAAAGACAAATCACACGCTGAGTATATTTTCTTTTGTCTGTCCTAACTCTCTCAACACTCAATTTTAGTGGATGTCCCCTGGTTCTGGTGTTATGTGAGAGTGTAAAGAGCATCTCTCTATCCACTCTGTCCATCCCCTGCATAATTTTAAAGACTTACCACCAACCAGTGCTAGAGGAGTGCCAGCCTTCTGTCCACATGATGCTGATCCCCAACGCTGAATGGCCCTGGCCCAGCACAGTGGCCCCTCCTCCGGAGGTATCACGTGTCTTACAGCACGTTTGCGATATCCAGTGCCAACGCTGGAGTTCAGCACTGGCGCTAAGAGGGGTTAGGCTTGGGTCCTTAGTGATTTTATGGCAAACCACTCAGCTGCAGTCTTATGCAAGTATTCACATGGCATGGTGTGTTTGGGCAAAGCAATATGGCAAGTACCTTCTGATCCAGACTATTATTATTAACAGTATTTATATACCGCTTTTCAACTAAAGTTCACAAAGCGGTTTACAGAGAAAGATCAAATAACTAAATGGCTCTCTGTCCCAAAAGGGCTCACAATCTAAAAAGACCTTTCTTAGATGCTATTCCCACCTCTTCAAGGTGAGGAAACTTAAAGGGATAGTGTCTGGACCTGGAGCCGAGTACTCTGCCTTCCTTCAATGAACCATATCCTGCAGAGATGGGCAGTTTGCAAAGGGTGAAATGCTCCTGATAAATCAAGATTTGGCCCCTCAGAGGTGTCTGGCTCAGGTAGGAATTTCTTGGGGGAGGGTTCAAGTTCCACTCTCTGGTTCCCCCTCAGTTACAGGGAGTGGACCCTGCACCTCAGCAACCATTGGTGGCTTCCTTCACCTCCACATCCAAGTCACTGTGGTCACTTGGGGTTGGGGTCATGACATATTTCTCACTACACAATATGGGGACAAAAATACTAGCTTATCTCATAGGACTGTTGTAAGGAGTACTTACAGGGCAGGAGGTCTGGTCTAGAGGGTAGAGCCTCCATTTGCCTGAAGATTAACATCCACAAGGTCGCCAGTTCGAGGCCACCGGCACCGTGCGACCTTGAAGCAGCTGGCAAGCTGCAGCTGAGCTGTTCCATCTGCTCGGAGAGTGGGAGGATGGAGGCCAGAATGTTAAACCAGATCGGAGTGTAACATCTTGAATGTGGTGGTTCTTGAAAGAGAGAACCTTCTTTCAATTTGTAAAAATCCCTGCGTGGATTTAATAAGCCTGCCTGTGTAAACCGCCTTGAATAAAGTCTTGAATAAAGACCAAGAAAGGCGGTATATAAATACTGTATATTATTATATTATATTACTTATGGTGGCATTTCTCAACCAGTGGTACCTGAGCTGCTGTCCCATGGTACGCGCTGCCTTGGCCAATTGTGGCGGGAGAATCAGCTTTGGTCTCAGGCAGGCTCCTCTTCACTGGTTAATTGTCAGAAGCACTGGTGATAATCAGCTGGTGAGCTGCCAGTCGGTAAGGTATGAAAGTTTCTCACCATTCCCCTTTCACAAGAGCTTTTGCATGGTGGGACCAGAAGGGGCATGTCCATTGGTTGCAGTCACCAGTATTGGCGGTAATTAAGATAGACCATGAGAAGAGGTAAATTTGGAGGAAATGGTTGAGAAACCCTAATACAGTCTCTTATAATATGAGTCCCTTTGGGGAGAAAGGCGGGGTAAAAATAAAGTAGTAGTAGTAGTTATTATTATTATTATTATTATTATTATTATTACGGTCTAGCCATGAGGCTACCAATAAAAATGGCATCCTCAAGCTCAGGTCTCATATTCTTCCAATAACCCCCAGTGAAACTTACAACTGTACGTAAGTCAGAGTGAAACTTATAATATCATACTATACAATGTGATATGATTACCGTTGAGTTTCCCCACCAGTGACAGTCAATTATATGGAGCAGAGGCAAAAAATTCAGCATGGGATGACATCAGTCTCAAGCTGTGAGTTTCAGTACTCGATTGAGGAGAGAACTTGATACAGAGATGCCATTTTCAGTAACAGCCTTATGTCTAGTTACACCCTGAGATAAGATACACAAAGTACTTTACACACTAAAAATACCAACACTATTAACTGCAGATAGAGCGCAGTGATTTGGGTTCTTTATAGAAAACAAATATGGCATTTCTGTGATGGTGCAATGTCTATATACTAGCTAAATCTGCATCCACAGATCCTTCTTCCATGGTCTCCTGCCAAATCGCTTATGCTGCAGTACCTGTAGGAAGAACTGGATGCAATGCTTTGGAGGTGTCACTCTCCTCTTTCATGGTAAATTCAGCAGAGCTGTTAAGACTGATTAGCTCTTATAGTATCTTTAAGTAACAGATTCTGAAAGGTCGTCTCCTGTCTCTTGAACATATGCTTAATTAAATTGGCCCTGGTCCTGAAGTTCTAATTTAGACCTTGCTCAGACAAAAATGCTCAGTTGTGGCAGCAGATGAGTTGCCCGAGTGAAGGACCCCTGGATCGCGCATTTGGTTGGTTAGAAAAGGCAACTGCAGGAAAATTAAGTGCAGTGGTGTAGCTAACACATCTGGTACCCAGGGGCACAACAATTTTTAACATCCCCCATGCAACATCTTAGAGACTTCAGAAGATGCCACACCTTGAGAGAGTGTCTTAAAGGCCTCTGAAAGGGCTTTTGGTTTTCAGCAAAAAAAAAAACCTGAAGTGTCTTTTGGAGGACTCTTACACAGCAGCATCACTAGGGTTTGCATCACCCGATGCGGGAGGCCAGCGCATCACCCCCCTGATGGACCTCCTCCCTTGCCGTGGGCATGGCAAAGCCCTGAGCAGTGGGTGTGGTGATGCACCATCAGCCCACCCTGCTGGTTTTTTTGGCTATAACTTTGATAGAATAGAGGTGTTCAAAGTGGTTTGTTTCACTGCATTCTTGAAATTCACAATGAAATTACACATGGAGTGAATCATAGAATCATCGATTTAGAAGGGGCCTAATAGGTCATCTAATCCAACGCCCAACCGATATTTAACATGATGGTATTCTTCAGAAATACCAGGATTTTAAAAATTTTGGCTAATAGTGGTGTCACCTCCCCCTTGTGCGTGTCACCCAGTGTGGCCTGCACCCCCTCACCCCTCCAGCAACACCACTATTCTAAGATACCCCCTCAAGGCATGGTACCTGGGGCAATGTAACCCTATTAGCTAATAAGTGTATGGGAAGGGATTGGGCTTGAAGCAGGACCCTTGTGGCCTGAAGGTGGAAGCTAGTTTAGTGAACTGCCTAGGACTGTGTCTACCTAGGCCCAGATTCTTCTCCAGGTATAGAATGGGCAACATCCACCCACCAGCATGACTGGCATAGAGTTTAAAGTCTCTGGACTGCCCAGAACATGGCATGCATATGCACATGACCTCTGGTCTTCTGTCTTTGTCCAGTCAACAGCAGTGGAAATTCTTTTAGCTCCCCATCCTAGCCTCAAGCTCTAGCTACATTTTCAGCAGCTGACCTTAGGAACCTTTGATTGAGACATGCATGCTTTGTTATTATTATTAGGACTTTTATAGCCCAATCCTGGGCCAATCTGCAGTGTTGAAGAACACTTCAGTGAGGAGAGGGATGTAAAGTAAGCTTACCTCTCTGGCCACTCAGTGGTCCCCTATGGGCCTATTGACATACACATGAATTGCACCAGTTCCCTTGCTGGTCCAGATCTGTTAGGCTAAAGGGGGCACACCAAGCTTTGGACAGGGTTCCAGATTTAGCATACATCAGTGCCACCAAGATCCACCTGGTCTTGCCCCCAAATTAACCCAGGCCAGGGCCAATCCTTGTCCTGATCTGCTACCACGCAATGGATGGTTGTCACAGTTCCACTGCTGGTGCATGGCCATCTAGCGGTAGTGCTCCACAGACTGACAAAGACACTGTCACGCTAGCAGACCTTGCAATCCATCATGTGAAGGTTGTGGACTTCAAAATGGGGCAGAAAACCACCCAAAGTTGTACAGGAGCCACTGTACTCCCACTGATATCAAAGGGAGTACATGAGGTCTGAGAAATCTCAGAGTTTGTCCTGTTCCTCCTGGCATGGATCAAATCTTCTCTACCACTAACATCTCTCCTGCCTGGTGTCCTCTAAACAATGATGATGATAACAACAACAACAACAACAACAACAACAACTCAGTATTTATATACTGCGTTTTCTGGTCATCGGATTATTCCTCTGACTTTATTCAAGGCGGTTTACATAGGCAGGCGTTTCTAAATCCCTCAAGGGGATTTTTACAATCATAGAGGTTCTCTCTTTCAAGAACCAACAACATTTCAGAATGGAGCTTCCTGGTTTGGTCTCACTTCTGGCCTCCAGTTCTCCCACGCAGGCTGACAAGCAGCTCCATCTCTCACATGGAGGGCAGCCAAGACGCTTCTTGCTCACACCAAGAGCAGGTGGAATCACTCAGCTGGGCTTGTCAGCTGCTTCAAGGTCTCGCCATTCTCAGCTGTTCAGGGTGCTGCCGGTGAACTGGCGACCTTCTGATGTTATCTTCAGGCTAACGGAGACTCTACCCTCTAGATAGATATATGCTAACAAATACCTTTCGAATTTAAACTTTTCAAATTCCAAACACTTGAAGGGCTGACATATGGAAGAAGGCACAAATTTGTTGTCAACTGCCTCTGAGAGTAGATCTCGATCCATTGGGTACAAACTGCAAGAGAGGATATTCTGGTTGGATATCAGGAAGAAATTCCTGACAGTCAGTGTGATTTGGCAGTGGAACAGATTGCCAAGGCTGGTGGTAGGCTCTCCGTCACTGGAGATCTTGAAGCAGATGCTCAACAAGAACCTGCTAGAGATGCTCTAGGAGGATTTCCTGCTTTAGGCAAGACTAGATGACCTTGTGGGTACCTTCCAGCTCTATGGTTCAATGGAATCCATTGCATATCAGACATGGAGGTGGTCCACCCATCACTACTAGAGACTTAAGAAGCTACAGAGAGGTTTCATAGTAAGCAGAGTTTCCCTTTTCTTTGTGCAAGGCATATATTACTTCCCTCAGAGTTAAAAAAATTCTCAACAACACTTTACAAAAAAAAAAGTCTTTAAACCCTCAAATGCAACCTGGAAATGGATACTAATTAAAAGCACTTTAAAAATTGCTTTGTACAACAAAAGCCTTTCCCTTGGCATGTTACAGGCTCAGCCCCTTGATACTGGGAAAAAAAAAAAGTACACCACAGTGACAGTTGTTTCAATTACTCTCAAAAGCACTGGTAAAATTGTCAGGGGAAAGTCACGGGGTTCCAGTTTAGCTTAATGCTGCACATTTAAATGACAGAATCCTAATCTGACCACCACCTCAAAATGAATCGTTCTTTCATAGGATCTGTTAAAGAGGATTCCGTCACTAAATACGAGATGGCCAACTGAAAGAGGAGCTTGGCAGCTTTTACCTCAGTGTTAAAAAAAGTAAGACAGAAAAGCCAGTTATGTTGATGGCAAAGGAAGAGAGGCTGTGGAGACCCTTGACAGACATAATATATCTCTTTGCATTGCATCCTGTAAAGCCCCGCACAACCTGAAAATCTGCATGTCTGATTCATGTAAATGTAAGAGCTTCCCCACTCTGTGAAGTCATATGTATGCAAGGGGGTATTCCACAAAGCCCTCTGAGGACCATGGAGTGGAATTTGCTCTGGGAAAGAGAACTGGCAGGATGTGTTTAGTGGAAGCAATTGGTTTATGAGGTGCAGTGACTGGGCAAACCTTGATGAGCAAAGCCACTGAGAGGAATTTTATCAGGGGGTACAAAGTTTATTTTGGGCCCCTTTTGGTGGTTAAAAAAATTTCTTTTGGGGACCTTCCCTTCTGCATTGGATCATAATTTCATATGATAACTGGATCATAATTTCTGTGCATTACAATATATAAAGCTATGTAGGCTTACACAAAATTGGAATGCTAGTCTTTGCACAATATATGCAAACATTTCCTGAGACCCCAGGAAATTTGTAGCTCCCCTCCCATGGCTCCTACACCTCCTTTCTGACCCCAGGCCCAGGTACGATGTCCCCCCTGTACCCCCTCTCATGGACCCTGCTGATGTGAGTCTTTCATTAAAACAAAATGCCCCAGTCAAATCTTCAGAAACAACACTTCGTAGCTTATTATTTATGATTGTGTGTATATAACTGCCTGTTTGAGGACAGTGGAAATCATGGTATTCAGTTCCTCACAAAACAAACAGGGCTATATATCTGTGGACATAAACGAGTCGCTTGGTTAAAAGAAATTGAATCTAACCTTATAGTTGCACTAAAGGTCTATTCATGAATCATGCTGTACCCACATACAGATTATCTGTACTTAAGTACACATTTCTGCACGAATGGCTGTACCGGAGTTAATTTCTACAGATCCTGTATTGAACCGAACATGTGAATAATAATTGAATTCAGGTACAGGCTAATAAGACACAGATGTGTTTTAACATATAAACAAACTGTTAAAATGTGAAACAAGAAAAGAAACCTGCTCTTCATTGCTAGACAGAACAATTGCTACCCGCTAGGAAAATACCTGATGTTTTTATGATAGGCTGGGATGGTTTGGTGGGGGGCGGCATGTGTATTAAAAGAACTTTGAAGGTGAGTGTATCACTGTGCACTTTGTACTCCTCTGCAGAACTCTGTCCAGGAGGATCAAGCCACCATCTGCCAAGAGTGTAGGGCAGGGGTTGGCATCTTCTCAGCCAAGGGGCCAAACGTCCGGTTTGCCAAGCTCCTGGAAGTGGTAGCACAGAGCTCAGCTTGGGAGGCGACACAAGGACTCCACAAGCCTGGGCAGGCAACTCTGCCATTCCCTGTCTGGCGCACAGTATGGGCCCAATCCTATCCAGTTTTCCAGTGCTGGTGCTGCTGTGCCAGTGGGGTATGCACTACTTCCTGTGATGGGGAGGCAGTCCCAGAGGCCCCCTCAAGGTATGGGAACATTTGCAGCCTTACCTCGGGGCTGCATTGAGGTTGCACCGGTGCTGGAAAGCTGGATAGGATTGGCCCCTAAATTGGGTGTGAGACTTCGCTGAGCTCCATGCAGCCCAGATGACTTTGGATGGCAGGATGTATCTGACCTGCAGGTCGTCAGTTGCCAACCCCTGGCATAGGGCAAGTTAAAGAAGAAAATCATGCCGATAAGTTCTGGGAGTGAAGTGTGCCACAACTATTAGAATGGAATATCCTACATGTGGTGATGGCATCTGGCCTGGACGCCTTTAAAAGGGGATTGGACAAGTTTCTGGAGGAAAAATCCATTATGGGGTACAAGTCATGATGTGTATGTGCAACCTTCTGATTTTAGAAATGGGCTATGTCAGATGCAAGGGAGGGCACCAGGATGAGGTCTCTTGTTATCTGGTGTGCTCCCTGGGGCATTTGGTGGGCCGCTGTGAGATACAGGAAGCTGGACTAGACAGGCCTATGGCCTGATCTAGTGGGGCTGTTCTTATGTCCTAAGAACAAAAGCACAAGCCAGCCAAACTTTAAAGTTTCCCTAAATTAAGTGGAAGAGAGTTAAGTATGTGCTTAACTTTCCTGAAATCAATGAAGACAATTCAGCAAAAGAATCACTAAATCCAATGAGAAAGTGAAGCCATGTGCTTATATCTTTCCCATCAAAATCAATCTGCTTTAAAGGTGCTTAATTGTAGCTAGGTCATTCTCAGGATTTGCTTATAATTCATCAGCAATTTTTAAGAATAGGCAGATAAAATACTCTTTAAAATCCCCCAAATCAACACAATATAATCAGGACTGCAGTGAGTTGTACTATAGTCAACTCTTAATCACATACACTTCAACATTAGCCAGAAACCTGCATAGTTAGAAGATAATTAGTCAGCTTATCCAAGAAGGTATGATTAAGTCCATTATGGCAAAGTGATGAGAACCACTGTCTGTTACAGCTTTCTCCTTGCCCAGGCACTTCTGTTTCTTGATGACCCAGTTTCTGGACTCAGAGCTTTTTACTATTCCTGCTTCATAGGCTTTCATGATCCCTATGTGGCAGGTGGAGTACTGTGGATGGTAACCATGCATTCAGGCATGCACAATGCATTTTTCTTATGCCTCAGTGAGATGCCTGTTGCTGGAGACCAGGCAAAGTCACCAAGTGTTGATTGAATGAATGAATGAATGAATGAATGAATGAATAGCTAGCTTGCGCCTGGCAGCAAAACCTACCCAGGACTATCCTGACACTCGGTAATGTCACCTGGTCTCCAGCAACAGGCATGTCACTGAGGTACAACAAAAATGCATTATGCATGCCTGAATGCATTGTTACCATTCACAGAACTCCACCTGCCACAGTTAGGGGCATGTGCTAGTTCCAGAATAAATAGCACATAGGGATCATGAAAGACTAGACAGGCAGGCAGGCAGGCAGTGTTTTGCCAGATCCAGATTTTTACCGGTCCAGACTTCACTTAGGGCACAATCCAAAGCTGCGCTGGAGCAGGCAAACCAGAAGCCTTGTGCTGCATCCAACACAGTTTTGATGGCTGCAGTGGCTCAGCCAGGGGCAAGGGGAAGCTCTTCCCCTTACCCCTGGGTAAGGGCTGCTTGTGCCCAGGGGTCTCCTCAGACCTGTGCCACCTCTGGAGGTAGCGCAAGTCTGAGGAGAGTGGAGTGGCTTGGAGATGCTCCTTTCTACGCGGGGAAGGGAGTTGGGATCTGGCATAACTGCCGGGTTCCAGCCCCGCCCCCAGGGCCGCCCATCACCCGTCCTCTCCCCACCCAGAAATGCCCCCTCCCACTTCCTCCTCACCCCCCCCCCACACCTACCATTGCTGCTTGTGTTGGTGTAGGCACGCCGACACAAGTGGTGGCAAAAAAGCCACCATGGAGGCTTCTGCCGGGGACTTGGGCTGGCATAAGGCGCAGTTAGGATTGTGCCCTTAGACAACTTATGCCCACTTTAAGCTTAGTAGCTTCCATTTGTTCCCTAATAATGGCCCCAGTAATCCACTGCAGCACTGCTGGACCCCACCACCATGGTAGCTTGCCTGTTCAAACTGCAGGTTTTCCTTCTCCCTCTCTCCTGCCAGCAGCTTCTCTAGCCACCACAGCAACAACTTGATCCTCAGCAGGTCTTGGGAATAACAGCCACACACCAGTCTCCAAAGTCCATTCACCCATCTGTCTTTTAGTCAGTTAGTCCATCAGGAGTTCTAGTAGTCCATCAACCATTAGTTCCTCAGTCCATTAAACCATCAATCCAATCTCCCTCCCTTTCTCCAACATTCCTCCTTCTACTACCCACACCCCTTTCCTTTCTGAAGGTGCTGCTTTCATCCCCGAGGGGCCTATTACCTTCAAGTGGCTGCTGCTGTGCAGCACATTCACTGCAATCTAAGGCCCTGGTGTTAACCCCATGCTTACCTGCCATAGCAAGGGGCCACTGTTGACACCACACCCTATCTCCACGAGAGATCTTCCTAGATAGATAGATAGATAGATAGATAGATAGATAGATAGATAGATAGATAGATAGATAGATAGATAGATAGATAGATAGATAGATAGATAGATAGATAGATAGATAGATAGATAGATAGATAGATCAGTGTGCATGACACTTTACAACAGAGAGGGAGACAAGAGTGGAATCAAAAGGGAAACAACAAGTAGTAATAGAGTAGATTATGAAATTATGCCATGTATATACACACAGGCTCGGTGGCTGTAGACCAAAGGGACTAGGCACATTGGTGTGCTGCGAATCGTCTGCAAGTGTGCCACAGGACTCTGGCAGAGAATAACATATGATTAGGGCCTTTGGAGGGGGTGTTCCCCCCCCCCACTGACAATGCAGTGTGGGTTGGCAACCTTCAGTCTCAAAAGACTATGGTATCGCGCTCTGAATGGTGGTTCTGGAACAGCGTCTAGTGTGGCTGAAAAGGCCGATTCAGGAGTGACAATCCCTTCCACACTGGGAGCAAGTGCAGTCTGTCCCTGGTCTGTCTCCCTGGCTATGGGCCTTCCTTCTTTGCCTCTTTGCCTCAGACTGTTGGCAAAGTGTCTCTTCAGACTGGGAAAGGCCATGCTGCACAGCCTGCCTCCAAGCGGGCCGCTCAGAGGCCAGGATTTCCCACCTGTTGAGGTCCACTCCTAAGGCCTTCAGATCCCTCTTGCAGATGTCCTTGTATCGCAGCTGTGGTCTACCTGTAGGGCACTTTCCTTGCACGAGTTCTCCATAGAGATCCTTTGGGATCTGGCCATCATCCATTCTCACGATATGACCGAGCCAACGCAGGCGTCTCTGTTTCAGCAGTGCATACATGCTAGGGATTCCAGCACATTCCAGGACTGTGTTGTTTGGAACTTTGTCCTGCCAGGTGATGCCAAGAATGCGTCGGAGGCAGCGCACGTGGAAAGCGTTCAGTTTCCTCTCCTGTTGTGAGCGAAGAGTCCATGACTTGCTGCAGTACAGAAGTGACAATGCAGTACGTCTTGCCAATTGTGAGGAAAAAAAGGATGGTGTGTCTTGACAGTGTTACTGTCAGTGCGCTGGGAAAAGATTGAACATTGCTGGTTGGTGCTGAAAGCTTCTATTTTCCTCTATTTTAAAAGGCAGCCTTACATGTTATTACATGGGAAAAAGGAATACAAAGGATTCTGTTGGGGCAGTACTAGGAAAAGAGACCTCACTCAGGCTCCTGATGACCACAGTATCTGGTAAAGGGCAGATCACTCTCTCTCACTTTCTCTCTCTGACTGCAGCCCATCCATTCTGGCCCATGGGATTCAGGCCACTGAGAAATAGTCAGTCTTTGACTACCTAGCCTGCCAATTCTTCTACAGAACACTGCTCTGCAGTCCATCATGTGACTCTAGAGCAGCCTCCTACAAACCTCAGCCTGAGGGCTGTATCTGAGGTTTGGGTGAATCCTTCCCCCCCCCCCCATGACCGGCGCTTATGTTCCGGCGTTCTCTGGGACATCATGTTTCCAGATTGGGACAAAATAATGCTGTGGGCAATCATGTGTGCCCAGAAATCTAGGCACAATGCCCTCTGTGGCATTGCACCATGGACGCAACTGGCCAGAGCATCACGTTGTCCCGATTTGGGGACATGAAGTCCTGCAACATGCTGGAATGGTAAAGGTGGGTCATGCCAGGGAAGGCATTCCTGGTGCACAGTGGTCTCTGGTTTGGAGACCGCTGCTCTAGAGCAGGGGTGCTCAAACTTTCAACTTTAGGGATGCTGGACCTTTAACAAGTGTATAGAAGAGAGAATTTCAGCAGGTGTAGCTGTGGGATGACAAGTTGCACCTGCTGCAATTCTCTCTTCTATACACTTGTTAAAGGTCCAGCATCCCTAAAGTTGAAAGTTTGAGCACCCCTGCTCTAGAGCATGATGAATTCCTGACAATTCTCACTGAAATCACATGCTATTGGATAAAATGTATAATGATGCTGTTATCTAGATCCCATTCATGGTTGGGAAGGTGTATGTCTTTTCATTGCTACTCTGTCATAATGTTCCTTTGCACATGTGCTTATGGGAACACTTTAAAAAAGCAAACTGGCGAGCACAAAATATTTTATGCAAGGCAGTATTTTATCATTCAGGTCACTATGCATCAAAGGTTTTTTTAAAAAAATTTGTTTTGTTTTTTTAAGTGATATGCAAAAGTTTGTTTCTCAATATTATCAGTTAAACAACAGCTGGAGCCCAATTATACAACTAAACAAATGGTTAGACATAGGTTTTAATGGCAGCCCAGTGTACGAGTTCTTGTTTAATTAGATGGGAGCTATTGATGAAATTTCAACAGCAGGTATTGCAATCAATGGCTGCACTCCCCATTTCTTTTGATTGCTGGGGAGTAGAAAGCAGAATCATTCAGGGGCTATTCTGTTAAGATCCCTGGCTTATAAGAAGTCCTTGTCCACATAATTAGGAAAAAAGGAATTCACAGGTGTTTAAAGTAAATGTAGACTCTGTAGGCATATTTTTTATCAATGGAACTGCGGCTAGCTGAAGAGGCTCTTCCAGTAAGAGATCTGTTTTTTGACCTTGAATTGTTAGTAGTTGAGAAATAAGCAGCACTGTTGGTTTTGAGTTGCTAAGGACAGATGTGTGTATGAGGTCACATAGCGTGTGTCTCCCCCACCACCACCACCACAAAAACACAGCTTTGGAAATTAAAAAAATAAAAGCATGGTCATGATAATAACAAATGGAGAAATATCAACAACAAAAATTGAGTAAAGTGGACTGCTGCCAAAAACACAGCAGTGGTACACTGGACATAGGAAGTTGCTTGTACTGAATGTGAACATCAGTCCATCTAGCTCAGAACTGGCAATGGTTCTTGAAAGTTTCTCTACCCTGTCTTGAGATGCCAGGACCTTCTACATGCAAAGCTACCACTGAGATATGAACCCTCTTCCATCTCTCTCAACAGTTCAGTTCTACCTTCCATATTTGCTAGGTTTCCATTGCTACATTTGCTAGATTTACATTGCTACATTTACATTTGCTAAGTTTAGGTTACTATAGGCACAATCCTGCCCTTGACTTGGGCCAGTGCAAGTCCTCAGGAGGAAGCCAGGCCAGCGCTCTGAGAAGTACCGGCCTGCAGAGGCTGATGGAAGCCTCCACGCCAGCTTCCTGCCAGCACCTTGCTTTGACTTGGATGTGCTGACACAAGGATGAAAGGTAGGTGAGGAGAAGGTGGGAGGGAGGCCTTCCTGAGCGGGGAGAGGGTGGGTGGGCGGGGAGTGGGAGGTGGGACTGGGATTCGGCAGTTATGCCAGATCCCAACCCCTGTTCCCGGGGAGAACAGAGTGATTTCAAGCCGCTCCGCTCTCCGAGGAGACCCATAGGCGCCAGCGGCCCTTACGCAGAGGTAAGGTGAAATGTTTCCCCTTGCTTCCGGCTGAGCCGCTTGTGGCCACAATCCTGCGCTGGATACAGAGCAAGCCTCTTGGTTTGCCTGTTCCAGCACAGGAAAGGATTGTGCCCTACATTGCTACGTTCAGTTCTATGTTCCATATTTGCTAGGTTTACGTTGCTATATAGTGGCAAAATAACCGCAGTAGACTTGGGAAGCCCCACTGAGGGACTTGGGGCTGTTCCCAGGAGAAGGGGACTTTCATCGCCTTCCCTCAAGGCTTTCTGGAGGCTTTTGGTGCCTGCTGGATACAGGGAAGCTTAGGACTGGGAACTAGGTGCCAGGAAGTTTAGGATTGGACTGCCTGCAAATACAGAGCCCAGGGTTATGAGGTCTCAATCAGAAGCCTATCATGAGGGTCAGTATACATTTATCCACTTGGACAAAAAATCTTGATTTCCAGCTCAGCACTGCCAACATCCTTGCAGCAGTGGATGCATTGAATATAAAGTTCAACCTCTCCTTTTGATCCCTTCATTGCTATACATTCATCCAAAACGAAAGGGTCCATAGGTGCCCCTACTCCCATCTGCCTCCATGAGATTTTAGTTTTTTGTCCTCTCACTGTTTGCGGGTTTGAAACGGAAATAAACTGGAACCTGCTCTTGTTGGTTAGACTTTACAAGGCCTGCAATGCTCATATCCGGCAGAAATATATTTTTTTTCCTCTGTTGACAGACTGTAGCAAACACTCCACATCTTCAAAGCTTAGAGATAGAGACAGAGAGGAAAGAGGAAGAAAAAAAAACCTAAGGGGGAGGGAAAACCTTGCTACAAGTGGAACTGCTGGTTCTGCATATTAAGTGATTAATGGACTTTGGATTAATGCTGACTGATTTGCAAAGGCTTGCTTTTGCTTGGGATGCCGTCAGCACTAGAGTCTTGTGGTAGTCTGTAAATTAATTCCTTTCAAGATTTTGCAATAGACTTAGCCGCTAAGGAATGGGGGGGGGGGAGAAACAGGAGAAAACAAAGGAGGGGAGGAGGGGAGATGATATGCTGATGGCTCAGTCACTGTGGTGAATAAAGCAATGTATATTGACACACTGGAAGGAAAAGCAATGTACTGTGGTTGTGTATCGTTAGTCTAATAATAGGGCTGGAGACAAGACAATCCTTTCTCATGTGCTGTTTGGAAGACTGCCCTTCGAGAGAGACGAATAGATTTTTTTTTTCTTTTACGGGGCGGAAAGCATTCATTTGAATAAAGTGAGCAGTAAGACGTGCCGAGCAGGGGGAAACATTAACACATCATGTGACGTACAAAACATTTTAAAGCAAACATTCATGGAAAGTATGTTCCAGGTGAAACAGAAGGGTATAATTTAGCCTGGGGAAAAAAGGCTTATTTTTCCTTTCTAAGTACACATGTGGGTAATAAAAAGGTTATTGATAGTGCTGTTATACATATGAAGCCATTTCTGATCAAAAGAAACAATCTTGTGTAGAGGACGGGCAGGATATAAATGTAAGCAATACATAAAAATTGAAAAGAAATAAAGTATACTGTATGTCTTACAGTACAGATATTAATTGGGACGCTCTAATGCATGGGGTGGACACAGTGGCATCACTAGTAGGTGCAGGTGATGATCATGGGGGGTGACATCACTACTGGCCAAAATTTTTAAAATCTTGGGGACTTTTGAATAATACCATCATGTTATATATCATTCAATGTGTAATTCCATGCAGAATGCAATGAAACAAGCCGTGTTGAAATATCTCTAGTCTATCAAAAGTTATAGCCAAAAAACCAATGGGGTGGGACAATGGGGCATCACCACGCCCACCACCCTGGGCACTGCCTCACCCACTGCAAGGAAGGAGGTCCATCATGGGGGTGACATGCTAGCTTCCCACACAGGTGATGCCACTGGGTGGACAGAAGGTAGATTGCCATCAATCAAGGGATCTCTGGTTGATTTGCTGTATACCTACACAGGTTTCTGACTCCCCCCCCCCATTGTTTAATAACAGTAACAATAAAGTACTCCTTCCCTAAATTAGGCTGTTAAAAAAGAAAAAAAGTTGGAGCAGGGACACTGAGAACGAATTTGACTACAAACGGACTGTAAGTTCCATTCTGTTAGTGAAGACAAACCTCTGGGCTGACCATGAGCTCAGAGGCACCCTGTTCCTCACAGGTAAACCAGATCCCACTTGACATTCCTGTGACTGAGGACCCAATCCTAATCCCTGCCAGCAGCACTGATGCAGGTACTCCAAACAGGAAGTAAGTATAAAACATTTATATGGTGGGACCTTGGTATCCACAGAGTGTTCAGGTCCAAAACCCCTCCACGGATGCCAAAATCCATGATTACCGGGGTCCATCTATAAAGCTATTTAAAAACAAAAAAGGGGGGACAAGTATCCACAGTGAGTCAAACCCTCAGAAGCCAGATCTGCACATGCCACTGGTCCACCTGTATTTACCCCTGTGGAAGCCTGGGGGCAGCCTATGGTCATCTCAGAAATATGCCACCTCATTTGCTGGCAAATGTCCAATGAGCGAAAAGGGAAGGGAGATTTGAAATGGAGGGTCCGGCATGCACCACTGCTGCCGAATCCACTCCCTCCAGCATCCACCCCATGCCCAGTTCTTCCCACGTCCCTGTCCAGTTGCACCCCAAGTCTTCCATCCCCACCCTCACTACTGACTTACCAGGTCTGGCAGGCATGGTGGGGTCCAGCAGAGAAGGTTCTGTGCTGCCACCTCTTGCGGCAGTACTTGCAGAATGGCTGATGATGGAGCACTATGCATGCCATAGGCAGCCATTTTATGACAGCAGAAGTCTTTTCCACTGTCATTAACTCCTCTTCCCAATAGCCCAACTGAATTTTCAAGGGGAATGAGTTGGATCAGGGCCATGATATGGGAAGAAGGGGGCCTCAAACCTTTGCCCTTGCACCAGTTTCCCAACTGAGGGCCCAATCCTTTCCAATTTTCCAGTGCCAGTGTAGCTGTGCCAATGGGGCATGCACTGCTTCCTGTGGTGAGGAGACAGTCACAGAGGCTTCCTCAAGGTATGGGAACATTTATTCATTTACCTTGGGACTGCATTACAGCTACACCGGTGCTGGAAAGTTGGATAGGATTGGTCCCTGAGATATGTAAAGTCTCATGCTGTTCATTTCTACCTTCTAAATATTCTGTTGGACTTTGCACATGCTCAGAAGAACACTCTTAACTAACCAGGTTGCAGATGATGAGCAAAAATCCCAGAATAACATGTAAAGTTGCTAACACATAAACCATGAGCCGAACACGTTCATATCTTACATACTCCATAATTAGCTCATATCTTACACAATAATATCTGAGCCAAATCTGAAGCAGTTTTCTAACTGCTTGGTGCTAGCAGTAGCACACAAAAAGTTGGTTCTTTTAAACACAAAAGTTCATTACACTTTGAATTCACTGAGCTGTTACAAACTCTACTTTCCCTAAAATGGCACCAACGCAAGCATGAGTCACTCTGGCCCACTATCAAGTGTTCATTATAGCTGTGACACAGCTTTGCTAAGGTCCTTTTCTTCTAGAATTGTTGCAGTCCAACTTCCCTCTATTCTTTCTTCTTCCCCCTTTGTCCTAAGTTCTGGGGCTCCATCTATTGGTGAACAGTGCTAGAAAATGCAACTATGAATTTAAGGCAAAGAGATTCAGATTCATTTTGCTGTGAAGGCATCAAGGGAGAGTTGGTGTCAGTACCCGGGTACTTTTAGGTGATTCTGCATATTTATTAGACCCATTCAAAGTCTGAACCAGCTTTGACTAATCTATTAAAACACTAGCTATTATAGAAGGGGATTAATGAGATTTCAATGAAGGGACAGAACACATTGATTGGTGAAAAAATAGCTTCCCTGACCATTGATCCCCCAAATAACATACATGCAACATAAGTAAAAATTCAAGAGAAACACAGCTAGTTTTTGAAATCTGTGTTTGTGGTCTATAAAAGCTCTAGCTTCCCTGTATGAAAAAGAGAGCTCCATTGTTGGACATGATGAGTTGTCTCAGAATTTTTACGAACGTTTGCACTGCTCAGAAGTTTAAAAACTTTCAGCATCAGAGGTTTAGTCAAGAGGGAGCTGAGGGGGCGAGTGGATCTCTGGGCCTTCTCCTTGAGTAGGAGCAGTGATGCAATCAGCAAGAGCATTCAGGTGCTGCCTTGGAAACTTTTTTTCAAAGAGCCTTTCTCAAGAAGAAACATCCAGCTCAGGAAGAGGCAAACTGAGAAATTTTCCTAGGGTCATATATTAATGTCTAAAGCCTCTCTATGTTTCTCAAACTGTGGATCAGGACCCACTAGATGGGTCACGAGCCAATTTCAGGTGGGTCCCCATTCACTTCAAAGAATATTTTATTTCTAATATATGCTACCATGGTATGTGATTACATCTGGGAAAATGTTACAGATCTGTAATTTTAATAGGCTATTATGTATGTGCTTTTAACTATAATAGTCAATGGGGCTTACTCCTGGGTAAGCATGAATAGGATTACATAAGAACATAAGAACAGCCCCATCGGATCAGGCCATAGGCCCATCTAGTCCAGCTTCCTGTATCTCACAGCAGCCCACCAAATGCCCCAGGGAGCACACCAGATCACAAGAGACCTCATCCTGGTGCCCTCCCTTGCATCTGGCATTCTGACACAGCCCATTTCTAAAATCAGGAGGTTGCACATACACATCATGGCTTGTAACCTGTAATGGATTTTTCCTCCATAAACTTGTCCAATTCCCCTTTAAAGGTGTCCAGGCCAGACGCCATCACCACATCCTGTGACAAGGAGTTCCACAGACCAGTCCTTAGGATGTTTGGGGAATCTTTTTTAACAGATCAGCAACTACTTGGAAGGATCAGGAGGGTTCTTCTTTATTTTAAATAAAATTTTAAACTTTCCCTTATTGTAAACTTTAACTTACTTGGTTTGATTTTGTCGTATAGGGTTTTAAAAATATTTTCTTGCTTGGTGATGTCACTTCTGGCCCATGACATCACTTCTGGTGGATCCTGGACAACAGTCCCAGACAATCTGGACAAAAGATTGTCTTTCTCAAAAGCGGTCCCAATGCTAATAAATTTGAGAACCGTCAGACCAATGTCTTTTGCAAGGGCTGTGTATTGGTCAAATGTTAAACAGCATGCAGAAACATCTAGGTATGATGGTGGTGTGTGCTGCCTAAGTAGTAGGAATTAATTATTTGCTGTTCATCATTAATATTATCTGACTTAGAACACATACTTGTCCAAATAAAAATTTCCCCAGTGTTTTCCCCAAATGTTCTTCTTCAGCCTGGAATGTAAACTGAGATTCTGTTTATGCACAGTCAACAGGTGGCCAAAGTTAGGTTCTTCATTGGTGCATGGATAACGACAACCCTTCAGTGACAACCCCTTAACTTCTTCTAAAACTCTCACTGATTGCTATGAAAGTGGCATTCCCACAGCATGTAATTGATCTTCTCACCATAATATTTGAAAATAACTGAGGCCATCATGTCATGATTCTCTCTTCACAACCTCTCCTACAGTTATAAGGAATGAAAAAGAGCATGAAGATTCATAAGAATTGCCTTGCTGGGTCAAAATAATGGTATATATTCCCAACATTCTATTTTTTCATCGACCCAGAAGCCTCTGCAAGCATGACAATGACAATCATCCTCTGTTACTTGTCCCTATACAGAGGTTTCACAAATGTTGCCTCTGAGCACGTCTCTGCTTTAAGTATCATTGGTAAATAGCCCTTGATTGACATTGATAGACCTCAGTTGGATGGTACCACTAGATAGATAGGTAGGTAGGTAGGTAGGTAGGTAGGTAGGTAGGTAGTATTTCGAAATGTTACTAAAGAGAAAGGTGAGAGTAACAACATGGATATCATTTTGTCAACATTTCCATGTTCAATGTAACGTGTGATCCAAGGCTTATGAACAGGAGTACCTTCAAACCGTCATCTATAACAATGAAGGTCTCTGGACCACTAGAGAAAGTTCACATGTCCATAGCCTTTTGTAGCTCACCAAATGTACACAGTGGTTTAGCGATGCCCTCTAGTCTGTTCCTGATAAATGAGTTTACCTGGTGTGATTTATGATCAGCAAAATGAACCATGTGGTGACTTTTCCCTGACATTCTAATGCAATAAAGTTTTGTTATGAATGAACCTCTTGTGTTGCCTGATTTACTCACCTCACCCTGAAGAGTAATCAACAGTCAGAATTCAAACCACAGTTCAATATAAATCTGACAACAGGAGAGCCCATTTGTAAGAGCACCACAGGGCCGTGACAGATAAATCAGTGCAAACCTACATTCTGGAGCTACTGGTTGCTCCACTGATGATCTAAAGTTGGTTCTGAATCTTCTGTTTACTCCCACTGCACCTCAACAGTTTGAATTTTTTTCTTGTGACCTCTCTGGCTTCCAGAAATCCCGGTTCAAGTTCCATTGCAGCTTTGTTGGAAACATGGGTGGAATTTTGAGCACAAAGTACACTACTGCATTGTGTGTGCATATGTGGGGAAACCTCATGCCTCTGTCCTCACAACAACCCTTGAAATAGGTGAGGCAGAGAGAGAGAGAGAGAGAGAGAGAGAGAGAGAGAGAGGCTGGCCCAAGGTCATCCAGGAAGTTTCATGGCTGAGATGGGATTTGAACCTGAATCTACCAGTCCAACTCTCAACCCACTATTGTATTTTATTGTATTGTATTGGCAACCTTCAGTCTCGAAAGACTCTGGTATCGCGCTCTGAAGGGTGGTTCTGGCACAGTGTCTAGTGTGGCTGAAAAGGCCAATCCGGGAGTGACAATCCCTTCCACACCGGGAGCAAGTACAGTCTGTCCCTGGTCTGTCTCCCTGGCTATGGGCCTTCCTTCTTTGTGGCCAAGCATCCACAGGTGTACCGTGGGAGTTTGGGGGAGGGTCATTTATTAGTAGGGCCATTGGGGGATGCGAGCCCCCTACTAGCAGCATGGTGTACCTTGTTAATTGTCCAAAAAAATGGATGGTGTGCCTGGGCAATTCAGCACCTTGTTAGTGTGCCATGAGATGAAAGAGGTTGAAAATTGCTGCACTACTCCATTCTAGAACAAGAGGTGATGCTTCATTCTGATGGCAATCCCTTGTGCTTCAGGGGCAACACCCCTTTGTGGGGCTTTAGGGGAACTGACACTACAAGGAGGGAGCTGGCAAAACTCACTGTGTGAGCAGGCTACCACAAGCCATGGTTTGAATCTCAGACTGTGCACTTCATGTTTCCCTCTGGCACAGAGGTCAGTCCATGAATTAGCAAGCAATGACAATCAGAAACATAAAGCCATAGGATCTGAAGAAAAGTGATCTCTTACCACAGCACCAACCGATGCCATCCCATCAATTACGCTGACTCTACCAAGACCTTCGTGTAATGGAGCTTGCTTCGCGATCATTACAATCTTCTTTCCACTGCACATTGCTATAGCAACATGCAGGAGGATGGGGATTCTTTACTGATTAGGGGAAACAAAAAACCCAAAACAATTGTGGGCTGGCTTTTTACTCCTTGTTATTTTTGGTTCTGATCTGGTGGCAAAAGACTTGATATTGCAGGAGCCCCAAAGAATGCCTTCACATATTTAACTAGTTCTTCCTATGTTAATTTAGCCCTGGACTTAGTAACTAATCTGCAGCATAATTTAATTTTATAAGATCGCCTTGTGTTACAAAACTTTTTAATGGACTGGCAGGAGCTAGAGGCAAGCCATTAAGTGAACCCAGCTTCCACTTTACCTGCCTCACTGGGATTATATACACATTCAAGAATCCATGGTCCTAACATCTGCCCATAGATAGGATGTCTGCCTGGCAGCTACTGTTAAATATTCATCTACTATATTTTTATATTCTTAACGTCTGTCCCAAAGTGCACCAGTAAGCTCCATGTCTTAGTGGGGATTCGAACCCAGGTTTCCCCCACTGTCAATCCACCACAGTAATGCCCATCATGAATGCAGCACCACTTTGAAGGTGACCCCACACACACACCCCACTGCCTTCACCAGCAGTAAGAAAATATTTCTCACTATCAAAGAAAAATTATCAAAGAAAATATTTCTTTACCCAGCGTGTTATTGGTCTATGGAACTCCTTGCCACATGACACGATGATGGCACTTGGCCTGGATGCCTTTAAAAGGGGATTGGACAGATTTATGGAAGAAAAATCCATCACAGGTTACAAGATGAATTTTCAGAACGGTTGGATCATCCCTTATGTTGTTTTGATGGGGACTTTAACAACACATTTTTGCCAGCCTGGAGTCTCAGAAATAGGCTCAGGGTAAACATACCACTCCACAGTGGTTTGTTTTCCTTAACAATAGTTAATTATTACATCTGAATATTTAAACTCTCATAAAGAATTCAGCATCCACAAACCAGGATTCTAAACCATGGTTCAACATGAGTTTGTGTGAAACATAATTGTTTCATTTGCAATAAGCAAACCATGGTTAATCACATTTTGTCACCTTTACAACCTTCCTGCTTGTGGGGTGGCAGCAGCCAGGTTTTTGCCTGTGAGCAGGTCTTAAGCTTGGCAAGATAAACAGCAATGTTACTGTCCATTTAGGATCTTAAACTTGGGTTAAAGCAACTACATGCAACCTCTCCAGACTGAGAGCAAAGTCCAAAGTCCAGCTGAAATGTCTGCGTGACTTCCTCTTTGCCAACGATGCAGCTGTCACTACCCACTCTGCCAAAGATCTCCAGCAGCTCATGGATCGTTTTAGCAAGGCCTGCCAAGATTTTGGACTGACGATCGGCCTAAAGAAAACACAGGTCATGGTTCAGGATGTGGACTCACCTTCCTGCATTACAATCTCTGCGCATGAACTGGAGGTTGTCCATGACTTTGTGTACCTTGGCTCAACGATCTCCGACACTCTTTCTCTCGATACTGAGCTAAACAAACGCATCGGTAAAACAGCTACCACGTTTTCCAGACTCACAAAGAGAGTCTGGTCCAACAAGAAGCTGACGGAACATACCAAGATCCAGGTCTACAGAGCTTGCGTCCTGAGTACACTTCTGTACTGCAGCAAGTCATGGACTCTCCGCTCACAACAGGAGAGGAAACTAAACACTTTCCACATGTGCTGCCTCTGATGCATTCTCGGCATCACCTGGCAGGACAAAGTTCCTAACAACATAGTCCTGGAACGTGCTGGAATCCCTAGCATGTATGCACTGCTGAAACAGAGACACCTGCGTTGGCTCGGTCATGTCGTGAGAATGGATGATGGGCAGATCCCAAAGGATCTCCTCTATGGAGAACTTGTGCAAGGAAAGCGCCCTACAGGTAGACCACAGCTGCGATACAAGGACATCTGCAAGAGGGATCTAAAGGCCTTAGGGATGGACCTCAACAAGTGGGAAACCCTGGCCTCTGAGCGGCCCGCTTGGAGGCAGGCTGTGCAGCATGGCCTTTTCCAGTTTGAAGAGACACTTGGCCAACAGTCTGAGGCTAAGAGGCAAAGAAGGAAGGCCCATAGCCAGGGAGACAGACCAGGGACAGACTGCACTTGCTCCCGGTGTGGAAGGGATTGTCACTCCCGGATTGGCCTTTTCAGCCACACTAGACGCTGTACCAGAACCACCTTTCAGAGCGCGATACCGTAGTCTTTCGAGACTGAAGGTTGCCAATACATGCATTTAGTGCTAATCATGTGTGGTGCCTCAACTCATCCCACAGAGTCAGCAAAGATGCATGGGACTGCTCTGATGGATTGTCTTGCCCTATGGCTACAGGTGATAATGTCATCGCTGGGTTCCATGGAGCCAACAAAGGCTTGGAGGCTCTGGCCCAGCCGGGGGGGGGGGGCTTCCAAGAGCAGGAGCTCATCACAGGACAGTGCTAGCGGGGGGGGGGGGAACGGCGACATGGAAAAGAGATGACTCAGGAAGCCAGCCAGAATGGGGCATACAAAGAGAATGGAAGAGAAGATGGAAAGATGGGGAAGGAAGTTACCAGATACAAGGATGAGAGCAGAAGGAGAGTGGAGGGAAGAGGAAAGGATAGTAAAGAGAAAAACTGGAATCATGGAGAAGAGGCAGAGCAGGCTTAGATGAAGGCAGGGGGACCTGAAGGTGCTGAGCTACTATGAAAGAGGAGGGAAGTACCCCAATGAAGTCTACCTAAGGATCAAGAGAGCTGAGCAGAAGCATGCAGAGGGTTGGTCCAACAAGGGCAAACCTCCTCCAGTGAGGATTAACTCAGGGTAGCTGTTGCGCAGTGGGAGAGGTGAAGGACCCTCTGAATTTTGAATGCATATGGGCCTCTCCTTTTGTGTTAATTGGTGACCAAAAATGAATGCAGAATCTAGTAAGAACCTAGTAGTCATCTTTTGTGGGGGGAGGGGGGATTCACAAGAATATCCAACCCTTCCCCCTTTGGGCATGGACCATCCCCTCTGGGATGAAGTGGGAAGGGCGGGGGCAGCCACACCATGCTAAAACATTAAGGAGCACTGGGCAATGGCGAGGCAAAAGCCCCAAATACACAATAAATCCCTTACATTGTCAGGATGGATGCTCTAGTGCTCTCTTGCCATTTTCAAACCTGATAAAGAAATAGCTGAATTGCCCCAGAAGTGATGCCAATTATAGCAGGGAACGGAAATGAGGGAATTCCTGCCAGTCCAATTCAGAAATTATTGCATTTTAGCAAATTAATTAAAATGCATAGGAGATCTGGGAGTTGCCCCAAAATGATTCTGTGTCCCACTTCCACCTGATTCTGAATCAGGACTGGTTTATAGGTCTCTTTGCGCATCTCCAGTAATCTCCAGCGCAACTTTATCCTTTCTTGGATCCATTTCAAACATCCTGACAGTTCTGCTGGATGCTGAAATGGGTCGGAAAAAAAAGACATTGACACCCCTCACCTTTACAAATGGAGCCACAAAAAGCAAGTTGACAGTTCCACTAATGAGCATTAAAAGAATATGGGAGTAACAACTGCAACAATAAATTAACCTAAAGTTGCTGGGGAATAGGTAAGATCAGGGTGATAGATCATTGGCTGGTAGGAGGGGTTATATGTGCCATGGCAAACTTCTTGACATTCGCTTCTTTATTCTCTGCTCAGTATTCTCACACTCTGGTACATTTCTGGGGGAAAAAATTGTCAAACAGCACAGCTGGAGTTAATAAACTGAGGAAGGATGCCCATTACCAGTTACAGACATCCCTGTTGTTTGATGCTTTCAGTATTTCATTATCTCCCCATCAGCTCTGGTAGTCCTGCAAGTGAAAACCCATCAAAATAACACAGCTTGAGATGATAAATGAAAGCAGTGAACAACTGCAGCACAGAAGATTCTGCGCCATGCACTTTTTTCAGGTAGGCAAACCCGAGATTTCTCTCGATGCCGCAGCAGGGCTAACCAGAGATAAGATCACATATTTGCTTTGCTTAATTTAATTTCTAATTTGTTTGATGTTTAGTAAACGTAAGAATTTTTTTAATTTTTTTTTTTTTAAATTGTAATTTTATTACAATTAAAGTAAAAAATTTTACTTTAAAAAATACAAGTAAAAAAATTTTATTGTAATTTTTAAATTACAATAAAAGAATAAAAATTTTAACAGCAAAAGCAGGTCAAACTACAGAAAGTTTTGACTAATAATTGCCTCAAGGAGAAAGGTGGGGTAAAAATACTGTAAACAAACACAAACAAATAAATAAACCATTCCATGAAACTTTTTGTTTTTGGGGTCATTGCCTTTAGAGCAGTGGTTCTCGAACTTTTTAGCAACAGAACCCACTTTTTAGAATGACAATCCGTCAGGACCCACAATAAGTGATGTCATTAACTTGGGAGTGAGGTCAGGTCCGGAAGTGACATCATCAAGCAAGAAAATAACACCCCCCCCCCAATATGACCAAATCAAATTAAGTAAGTACGTAAATTAAAAATTTGCAAGTATAAGTTGAAAAAATAAAGAAGAATCATCCTAGCCTCCCCCTGCCCCAGCAGTTGAAGATCTGTTGGTGATCCCCCCCCCCCCTACACACACACATAGAGGAAATTATTGGGCCTCAAGTCTGGGCAGTCCCCAAACAAACCCTAAAAAGACATGTCAGAAGAAACTGCTCAGCATAGGGACAAACCATCTATATCATTCATAGCCTACTATCTCGTTCACAATGAGCTGGTAAACCCGTCGCAACTTCGCTGTACCACTTCAGACAACACGTGGGCTTACCTGACTGAATGCTTCTGTGTACAAGACAAAATTATTTCAGCATAGAAAACAAGAACACTTCTATATAACATGTTCATTTTCTGTGCACTTACTTTAATGCAGCAATTTTCAACTGGTATGCCATGGCACACTGGTATGCTGCAAAATGACCAGAGGTGTGCTGAGGGAGTTTGGAGCACAGTGGTTGAAAATCAGAAGAGGAAAAGGGACAGACAATTCATTGCTACAAATAGTAGCCTTAGAAACACAGCCGCAGAACCCAGAAGAGATTTTCAGTGATTTTTACCTGCTATGATCCAGATTCCCATGGCATACCTGTGGACCTTTCTCAGCACACCAATGTGCCACAGCACACCAGTTAAAAATTGCTGGCCTAAGAGTTGACAGAAACTTACCAGAATTGTTCCTAATTCTGTCCCTCAAATGTCATATTTTATTATACAGGTGTCCCATTTCCGTGGTTTCAGTTACCTGCAGTTCTCCATGGTCCCCTGCACCCCCCACTCCCTGCACATTAACAAGCAGGCATGTTTCTGGCTCTTACAGATTCTACAAGAGGAAAGTGACAAGCGGGCAGGCAGCCTGCACACTAGGGGGACACACTCAGAACATGAACAGGAAGCACTGCACCTGTAGTTTCCATATCCCCAGAGGGGTGCAAGGAATGGATCCCCTGCAAATATGGGAAGGGGAGACAACACCTGCACTTACTTGAGCTTAAGTGGCCAGAAGATCCACTGCAATGCTATTCCCCCTCCCACCTCCTTGGTCCAGGCAAAACCTGGGCCAACCAACAGCACAACCAGACTGTGGCTTTTCTTCCCCGCCCTCCCCCACTAAGCTAGTAAAACAGTGTCTCTGTGAGAAGGCATTAGTGTACCCATCTCAAGTTTAGTCATTAAGAAAGATTTCCTGTTTTAGACACTGATTAACACAAAGAACTGTGTCACGATGACATTGAGGGATTCACGGAGCTTCAAAGCGACGCCTGCTTTTGACGTTCATTGAGCAGTGTCTCCTACATTTCCCACTGAGGAATTATTATGGGAGATGTAAAGTTATAGCTCAAACTGACAGAAGCAAGCTTATCTACACTATTACAATGCCATTGTACAACAGTAAATGCGAGCACAGATCACGAGGCTTCTAGTAATTGGATGCAAAGCAAAAGTCAAACTGTGATATGAGTTCTCCTCTCCTCAAACAGGCAGATCAAGAGTTAGGATTTTAAAAAGCGAAAAAAAGACACATGCCCAGCATTCCTACTTAGGTCTCAATCCTAACCAACTTTCCAGCAGTAAGGTAAAGGTAATGTTGCTCCGAGGTAAGGGAACAAATCTTGCCTTACCTTGAGTAACTGCCACCCAACTGCAGGATGCAGCGCATGCCCCATTGGCACAGTTACGAGCTGGAAAGTTGATTAGGATTTGGACCTTAATTTCAGTTAAGATCCAATCTCAATCATCCTGTCACAACATGGGCCGCTACTACAGTGGTTTTGTTTAATGGGGTCTTTACAGACGCAATATTTTATTTCTGTTTATTTCTGACAGCTTCAGTATATGCTGTAGGCACACAAACTTGTGTATTCTGTCTTGAGCCTAAAGAGCTCAACCTGCCTAAAGAGCAAAGGGTCAGACCAAGGCCATATTAGAAGGACTGTTGCCAAGAGGCTACAAATCTACAGGTCAGGAAGGTCACACTTTGGATTAGAGACCATGTAATAGCGCCCCCCACCACCACCCACACACACTGAAACTCTGGGATTCAGTGCTCCAGGGTTGAATGGATTTTGCTTCATCCAAATCTTCTAGTAACAAAAAAAGTGCATCTGGTGTTATAGTCAGCTCTCATTATCTGCTGGGGTTAGGTTCCTGGAATGGCAAAGATACCTTCAAAATGGCTGCTGAAGTTACGTAACTTCAGGATGGCTGTGGATGCAGCAAAGCTTCAGAATAGCAACAGAGAGTTTCAAAATAGCTGCCATGGCTACACACTAGCCGCCATGAATACAGTAGCTTCCGGATGGCTGTGGATGCCGTGGATAGCTTTGGAATGGCAGCGGTTAGCTGAGAACAGGCAGTGGATATCAAGATGTGAGTTACAGTCTTGTTCCCACGGATAAGCAGATCTGTGAGAACGGAGTGCGAAGATAATGAAAATTGACTGTATTTTTAAAAGACAGAAGCAGTGTCTTGAGAGTCTCATTGTGCATAAAGATATTTGAAATATAATATCAGCACCATCATGCATGCGTTCATCTCACGGCTGGTTTACACAACTAGGAGCTGACCGAACCTGTCATATGGTTTTGAGATAAGACCTCACAACTTTCCGAACATTCATCAAATGTCTTTAACAGTTCTTGTACAGACTAATTCTACTGCCTACTCCATTTGGTTCCAGTTTGTCATCATTTCTAAAGGTTGATTGCTAACATTTTACCAACCCTCCTTCTCCTGCTTTAAACCGCAGCCTGGTGTGCAGAAATTAAGCAGGTGACATGTTTTCCATTACTTTAACTTCATGTCAGGGGAGAAAGTTTCACCTGCTAAGTTTGTGCCTGTTGGGGTAATATTAAAGACACAAGAAGGGAACCAGTTAAAAAGTTGGCAAATCCATCTGGAAGACAAATTGGAGCACTTAAATTAAAGCCGGTATATAAATCTTCACAACATGAGCTTAGAGGCTCACGGTCCAGCACAATGTTCCTTTATGCCATTTGAATTTTAGGTCATCTTACTGCTCCTGAAATGTCTTTTCCCCATAACACCCAGCCTCCTATTTTCAAGTTCTAATGTTAATCCCTTGCAGGTGTTTATAAGTAGCTTTCAAGTTGCAGCACAGTCCTTGCAAGTTTGGCAAACTTATCCCTCAAGAAAGATTTTTGTTGTGTTGTTGTTATCCTCTTTGGATCCATTCCAGTTCAATGTGCAATTTACCACAGAGAAATTAATTACCTCCCTTCCTCCTGACCCAGTTCTAATTTTATATAGTGCTTTTCCCAAAATGCCATTTGATAATCCGTCGGCATGTCAGATAGTATTTACACACAGATTTCAAGGTCTGCATTTACTCACAGGTCTTTTCTGTAGTAACTTTTACAAAATTATAGTTCTATCAGTTGGGTCTTCCTGTCCCCTCAGGTTTCTCCTCAATGAGATCTAAGCCATTTAATTCCTGGTCCAAAAAGGAAATGGTGTAGAGTCTCTTTAGATGGGACTGGATTTAGATCTGGGCAGCAATGGTGGGAACAGAACAAGTAGGGTGGAAGGGCAAGAGAATTTAATTTCTCTGGGGCACATTCAAAATTGCGCCATAACTATAACAATTTAACACTGCAAAATATGTCTGAACCAAGATGTATCTTTTCTCTAATTTTTTAAAAAATCATTTTCTCTAAGGTTGGAACCAGGTATTATGACATAAGGACAGGTCATTCCAAAAATGGCTGCCACAACACTACCATCTTCCCTCGTAATGTCTAGAAAAGGGGCGTCAAGACCTGCAGGTTGGATACAGCTCATGATAGCTCTTTATCTGAACCCTGTGATAACTGGATTCTTCCAGCACTGTCTTCTCAGCAGTGTCGCTTCTGCTGAGGCTCTGGGAGAGAGAGACCAAAAGAGGCATCAGAAGTCAAGGAACACTACGGGAGAAAGGGCAGACCAAGAGGGTGAGAGAGGATAACACTGCCAAAATGCTAGGTGAAATGCAGGCTGCCCTTTCAGACACACTGCTCTTACTGAGATGTCACTTTGCAGAGCACCTGAGCTGCAAAGTGATGCCCCAGAATAAGTAGCACGGCCTGAGTGATAACTCAACTTTCCTTTATCTTGAAAATATCAAGGTTTACATGTTTTCTCTTCTGGCATTTGCAAATAATGAGTTCCTATATGAGAACAAAGCACATATCTCTGGCCATCATCTGCTCAATGACATCATTTCTGCCATCCATAGGTGCCATGAGTTCTATTCGGCCCACTGTATGAAATTAGTTTGATGCCCCCGGTCTAGAACAACTTGTTCGTCTTCTGAAGATGCCATTCATTTTCTCTTTCCCTCTTCCACATTGGCTCTACTGATGAGAACTGATGGGCCCTACTGTGAACATAGGGTACAGGAATGAGCTAGTAACATCATTGGGGGAGGAAGTATATAATTACTGTTCTCAGCAGCGATCTCATGTACCTCAGTGCACTTCAGTCTGAGATTGCTGAAGCTTCTTATCTGCCCTCAGAAAGGCTATGCTCAGAGAGCCTGCCAAATACTCTCTGATTATATGAGTAATTTCCAATAGCTGTTCTTTAATCTTTGCAAAAGTCTCAGCAGGGATATCAAACACAATCACTTGCAGGTGATCTTATCTCTAAAAGAATTCCATGGGAAAAGAACTTTATTGTCATCTGATCAATATCCTTGATTAGTCCCCTTATTTTAAATTACCACTAGTTCCCATTTCTTTTACATTTGACCAGCTCCTTAGCATCCATCACATCCCTTTGGAGCTTATTCCATTAAATAGTCTGCCTTTAACAGATAAAGATCCAGAGAATCAATGTAGATTTACACTCTCTGAATTTCATACAATCCCAATTTATACCTTCCTTTATTATGTTAAATAACTTTTTAACCTCCTCAGAATTGAGAACATTCTCATGTTGTTTTTCAGTGTGTTAGCCAAGATCTACATATATATGTATTTTTTTTTCTATGGGTGTCAAACACATAAGCAGCAGCCCTTTGTGATGTGCCTGCTACTGAATTGTACCACCTCAGCTCTGCAGTACTGGGCCAGAGGCTTAAATGCCTGAATCATACAAGAGAGCCCCCGGAACCTTCTAAACAGGCAGGTCAGGGAGAAAGCAGAGGTTGCGCAGTCTTCAGCTTCCCCCGGGCACATGTTTACTCTTCACTAAGAGGAGACATCTGAACGGGGTTTAAACTACAGAGGAATATCAATGCACAGTTGTATTTATAACTCTCTCAGGCCTACATTTTACACCAGTGAGGTTATCGTGAGGGCTAGATGCCAAAAGAATGAAAAGTCAGAAAAATTCCAGCCAACGTATCCATGCTGTTCATTCCTGTTTGGGCTGCCATTGTACACATCAATACATTAAGGAGTATTGATTCACAAGAAGGTGGCACCCCAGAGCTAATACCCAGAGCTAAAAAAATGACATCAACATTTTTTTCTCTTTGATCCTCACTTTCTTTTGTACAGAGAGAGAAAGAGCAACTAGGGGCTCAATCCTAACCAACTTTCCAGCACTGGCATCATTGTGCCAGTGGGGCATGCACTGCATCCTGCTGTTGGGGGGCAGCCACCAAGGCCTCCTCAAGGTATGGCAATGTTTGTTCTCTTACCCATATGTTGCATTGCCCTTATGTCGGTGCTGGAAAGTAGGTTAGGATTGCACCCTAGAGCAGTGATTTTCAACCACTGTGCCATGACATATTAGGTTGCCACAAAAGGTCTGCAGGTTAGCCCTGGGAGTTTGGGAGGGGGGTTATTTATTAGTAGGGCCATTGAGGGATGTGAGCCTCCAGTCGGCAGTGCAATGTGTCTCAGCAATTGTAAATAAAATCTGATGTTCTGCCTTGATAATGTAAGCACCTTCTCAATGTGTCATGAAATGAAAAAGGTTGGAAATGGCTGGGCTAGAGGTAAAGGAAAATAAGCACTTTCTATATTTTTAATAGTTGTCTAGAAAAGGGCATTTCAGCAGGTAAAAAAGGTACCCCTTTCCTTCTACCGGCATGATCAGTTGCATCCACTAAATGTCATGCTGCAGTGCAACTTTGAAAAATTCAACAACCCTGCCATCCTAAGAACATAAGAACATAAGAACAGCCCCACTGGATCAGGCCATAGGCCCATCTAGTCCAGCTTCCTGTATCACACAGCAGCCCACCAAATGCCCCAGGGAGCACAGCAGATAACAAGAGACCTGCATCCTGCTGCCCTCCCTTGCATCTGGCATTCTGACATAACCCATTTCTAAAATCAGGAGGTTGCACATACACATCATGGCTTGTAACCCATAATGGATTTTTCCTCGAGAAACTTGTCCAATCCCCCTTTAAAGGTGTCCAGGCCAGATGCCAGCACCACATCCTGCGGCAAGGAGTTCCACAGACCGACCACACGCTGAGTAAAGAAATATTTTCTTTTGTCTGTACCCGCCCAACACTCAATTTTAGTGGATGTCTCCTGGTTCTGGTATTATGTGAGAGTGTAAAGAGCATCTCTCTATCCACTCTGTCCATCCCCTGCATAATTTTGTATGTCTCAATCATGTCCCCCCTCAGGCGTCTCTTTTCTAGGCTGAAGAGGCCCAAACGCCGTAGCCTTTCCTCATAAGGAAGGTGCCCCAGCCCCATAATCATTTTAGTCGCTCTCTTTTGCACCTTTTCCATTTCCACTATGTCCTTTTTGAGATGCGGTGACCAGAACTGGACACAATACTCCAGGTGTGGCCTTACCATCGATTTGTACAACGGCATTATAATACTAGCCGTTTTGTTCTCAATACCCTTCCTAATGATCCCAAGCATAGAATTGGCCTTCTTCACCGCCACCGTACATTGGGTCGACACTTTCATCGACCTGTCCACCACCCCAAGATCTCTCCCGATCTGTCACAGACAGCTCAGAACCCATCAGCCTATATCTAAAGTTTTGATTTTTTGCCCCAATGTGCATGACTTTACACTTACTGACATTGAAGCGCATCTGCCATTTTGCTGCCCATTCTGCCAGTCTGGAGAGATCCTTCTGGAGCTCCTCACAATCACTTCTGGTCTTCACCACTCGGAAAAGTTTGGTGTCATCTGCAAACTTTGCAACCTCACTGCTCAACCCTTACTTACTTCTGGTAATCCTAAAGAGGAGTCGCATGGATAAATTGAGTTGCAATAAATAAATAAATAAATAAATAAATAAATAAATAAATAAATAAATAAATAGTGATTCAGGTTGTAGTTACAGATGGCTTCCAGGCCTGAAGAGATTGAAGACTACTACACTAACAGCCCAATCCTGTGCTTCCCAGTGTCCAGAGGAGCAGCGGTGCCAAAATGGCTGCCACTGCATCCTATAACCACCGGGCACAGCCACTGGTGACTCCTCAGAGGAAGAGGACAAATGTCCCTTCCCCCCAGGTAAGGGACAAGGCCCCACAATGGGGCTACACAACTCTGAACTGGCCATTTAGCCGGCACAGAGTAAAGCAGCCCCATGTAGAGCTAGGAGGCCCAACATGGGGCTCTGGATCCAGTGGAGCTCTGGCTCCATCTTCCTCCCACCTGCTTCCTCTCCTTGCCCCATCTTTCCCCACCCTCAACCTACCCTGAAATGCCTCCCCCACCCCAACTTACTGGTCTGTCAATTGGTGCTCACCTGGAGCTCCAGGTAGCATATAACCGGCTTCCACCTGGCGATGGTTCAGCACTGGTTTGAGCTGAGCCAGTGCTGGCCAGGTGGAGAGTGTCACAGGGATGCCTTACTGCACATTTTTGACACTTAGTGCCCACACTGGGCCAGCGCGGGCCCACTAGGATCACGTCTTAAGTCATAGTATGAGACTGCTCCTGGCTGCATATATAACAAAGCTCATAACTGTAGTCACTGCCTGCCACATCAGCAGAGACCACCTCTCAGGTAATGCAGCGTTCTCTGGAACCTAAGGAAGGTTAAGGGTTACCAGATTCCAGTGGCATTGATAGAAGGGTGCGGGGGATATGAACAGTACCAGGTGACACCATTGGGGGATGACACCAAAACGTCTGAGGCCAGATTTACCTGGGGTGGGCTATTTCCTCTTGGGAGAAAAAAAATTCAGCACATGCTCAAAGGTACATAGCCCTCAGTGTCAGACCTTTTGCAAACTAAAGGCAGCAATCCTCATTATGGCTTCTTCAAAAGAATCCCACTTGAAAGGGTCACACATAATAAGATCTTGAAACTTTGAGTGGCCAATTTACATAATGTGGACTGCTAACTGCTTGACAACACCCCTGCTTTCATAGTTTCAATAAAAACAGGAGGCTTGATAGGCCCCGATAGCCCTGATGGGTGAAAAGCTACACAACTTGCCTTAGTAGGAATAATTGGTAAGATTCCTTCCTGTTCTATAGTGTTCCAGAAAAGCCAATAAAGTTACACTAGAGTTTAATTTGGCCTGTGATGTCCACCTAATTTCCCTTATCTACCGTGGCAAATATTAGCACAGGTTAATTGGCTGTGACCTCCTGCTTACATAATGTTCCTCCCTCATGAGTCTATAATTTTCCTCAAGGATTTATTGGAGGCTTTTTCTGATCTTATCAAGTCTTAGCAAGTTGACCTGATAGTATAAGTGACTCTTAGATTCTCAAACTTAATGATTGTTTCAATAGATACAGCTTCATCGTGCCTTAATAATATTTAGATGCTATACTTTGGCCTAGCTCATTAATTTTTGCCAGCACATTTCAATGATCTGCTTTGCATTATGTGACTTACAAGGCAAGTATATACATTTTTTACTCAGAAGTAAGTTCTGCTGTGTTCAGTGAAGTGTGTACAGGAGCCCCTCCCATACTAGCAGATTCCATATCCACAGTTTTGATTATCCACAGTTCACAAATTCCCCGATCACCCTCTGTCATGTTTGATCATTCCCTGCATCCCTGTCATGCTCATGACTCATCTGTTCCTGTTTGCAGCCCTCCTGTGCTGTCTCTGCAATCTTTGCAGCGCTCCAGCTCACTTCCTGTCTGTCTCCATTTGCAGCCCTCCCATCTGCTTCTGCCCATCTCTTTTGCAGCCCTCCAGCCCACTCCCTGTCTCTCTTTGTTGGCAGCAACATGCTAAGTGGGGTTCGCAACTATCCATAGTTTAGGGTATCCACGGTGGCAGTGGGAATGCATCCTCTGTAGATACGGGGAGGGTGACTGTATACTCTATTTATTCCCAAACATTCATGTTATGAGCAAATGTTTCTCCTAGTCAGAGCCCAGAGCCCATGCCATAAGGCATGTTTGCTAGCCTCACTGCCAGCCAGTGCTGGGTTAGCACGGGGCAGTTACCCAGCTTCCACGGCTTGGCGGTCTCCCAGACCGCTGAGCTGCTGCACGTAGACGGGGCAGGGAGGAGGCGTTCTGGGGAGGGGGGAGGCTGGCGGGGGCTGAGAGAGGGCAGGCGGAAGGCATGATGCAGAGGTGTGATGTGGGGAGGGGGGCAGGCTGGAGGCTTGCCAGGGGGAGGGAGGGAGGCGGATCCGCTCTGCAGGATCCAAGGCGCTCGTGGAGGGCTCCGCGCCCTACACGAGTACTTTTACAAGTACTTTTATGAGTCCTTTTCTCACTTTTACTAGTAAAGTGAGTAGCCCCATTGCGGGGCTGCTTACCTTACCTGGAGGAAGGGGATGAAAGTCCTCTTCTCCCAAGGCGCCTCCCGCGGTAGCCTGGGGCATGCAGGATCCGGGGGCAGCCGTTCTTGGTGCCGCCGAGCCTGGGCACCCCAGATAGCTCAGGATTGGGCTGCCCGTCTTTTCCTTCCTCTGTGATATTTTTTGGAAAGTATATTGTAGCAGTCTTCTCTCTGCTCCAGCTCCTCATCTAGAAAATGAGATGAATAATACTAATACTGACCTACCTTATGAGGTTGTTGTAATATATGCAAAGATAGATAGCAAGATAATATGTATTTAGTGGATGATGGCCGGATCCCAAAGGATCTCCTCTATGGAGAACTCGTGCAAGGAAAGCGCCCTACAGGTAGACCACAGCTGCGATACAAGGACATCTGCAAGAGGGATCTGAAGGCCTTAGGGATGGACCTCAACAAGTGGGAAACCCTGGCCTCTGAGCGGCCCGCTTGGAGGCAGGCTGTGCAGCATGGCCTTTACCAGTTTGAAGAGACACTTTGCCAACAGTCTGAGGCTAAGAGGCAAAGAAGGAAGGCCCATAGCCAGGGAGACAGACCAGGGACAGACTGCACTTGCTCCCGGTGTGGAAGGGATTGTCACTCCCGGATTGGCCTTTTCAGCCACACTAGACGCTGTGCCAGAACCACCTTTCAGAGCGCGATACCATAGTCTTTCGAGACTGAAGGTTGCCAATACAATGTATTTAGTGCTTTGAGCACTCGGTAAAAAACCACCATACAAATGTCACGTGTTAATTATAATTTCCTTTCAAATGTTCTATGCACCTTATTTGGAATTATTATCCAAGAACATTTGGTCTGGAATTTAATCATAATTAGATCTCTCATGTGTCAATAAGCCTGTTAGTTTACAGCAGTGGTCAGAGTGACCAGACGTCCTCTTCTTCCAGGACGTAGCCTCTTTTTTAGCCTCATGTCCTGGAAAAGAACTTAAATGTCCTCCTTTTCCCTGTGAGCAGCCCCAGCCGGCAGTGCATAGCCTTCTTGTAATTAATAAATTCTATGTAATAAATTCTGTGTAGTACAGTTTTAAATTAAATAATAAGTAATAATAATTAATATAGTGTTTAACCACATGAAATCAATACACGAGTGTTTTTAGCTTTTATTTTGTCATGTCTTACATTTTTCTTGAATGTTCTACATTTTGGGGTGCCTTGTCCTCATCTGGTCACCCTGGCAGTGGTTCCCAAACTTTTTTGACTGATAGCTCCCTTGACCTACTGGGCCATTGGCCACAGCTCCCTACTAGCTACAATCCTATACATTGTATAGGGTGGTGGATTTTTTTGCAAGGATTCTGTGACTCCCCTGGCTGGTTTCTGTGGCTCTTCAGGGAGACACAGTTCACAGTTTGTGAACCACTGGTTTTCTTTTTATTAAGACTATATATTGGGCCTTGCTTCAGAGTAGGCATGCAGAGCCTTAGACTTTGGCCCAATCCTAGCCACGCTTTCCTGGGAGTAAGCCCCATGGACTATAATGGGCCTTGCTTCTGAGTAGGCATGCAGAGTATGGACTTTGGCTGCAATTCAAAACCACACTTTCCTAGGAGTAAGCCCCAAAGACTATATTGGGCCTTGCTTTGGAGTAGGCATGCAAAGCCTTAGACTTTGGCCCAATCCTAGTCACGCTTTCCTGGGAGTAAGCCCCATGGACTTTAACGGGCCTTGCCTCTGAATGGGGCATGCAGGGGCTTGGGTCATAGGGCAGCAGTCCTCTCCCCACTTTCCAGGGAGTAAGCTGTTGCTGGGGGGAGCAGAGGTATTTTAAGGACACAGCAACAGCCCCCCTTCCTTCTTTGCTCATGGGCACCGAGCGGACACCCACCCACGCACCTGTTATGCAGTCTGAGTTTTACTGGTCGCCGTTTGGGGTCAGGTAGGAATTTTTTGCTGCCTGTCAAGTTGACAGGCAGTTTTTTCGCTTACCCCAGACTGCCATGGGTACGGGGCTGCACCCCTATAAATATAATCAGTTACTTTACGTCTGTTGGCAGGTGGTGCAGTAGAGGCGTGCTTGGGACTTTGGAGTGCACCTTGAGACAGCATAGGCAGGGCAGAACACAATAGCAGTCCTCAGGGGCTCAGCGGCACAAGGACATTGACTGGGGCCCTGGCCGGGACCACGGGGGTCCTCCTCAGAGGCTCAGTGGCAGCACAGCCCACAGTCCGGCTGCCTTCCCCTTATGGGACAGACCTGGATGAGCTGCATCACCCAAGAACAGGGCACAGCTTGGAGTTGGGTCCACATCCAGCCTGGGGGACAGATTTGGTTCTGGGGCTGCCCAGTGGTCCCGCCTGAGCACCACAAAGGGGTTTTCGCTGCCCCTGCAACTGCAGGTCTCAGCCTCCTTTCTGTATTAAAATGCTAATAAAGTGGCCCTTTTTCCCATGTGTGTTGTCTCGAGTGTTCATTGGACGGTGCCCAGACAAACAGTGTCTTGTTATGTCCACCTTCTCACAAACGGAATCTGAAATTCTGTTTGTGAAATACTACTATGTTCCAGTAAACTAGTGTTTGTCGTCTGTCTGTTCCCCCCCTCCACCCCTTTTTTCACAGTTTGGCAGCCTGTGACATTATCAGCCCTTCCCCATCAGAAATCTCAGGACCGATGATGCATCCGGCCACTCTAGTCTGCGTTCAACAGCCTGGTTGACATAAGAAATTTTATTTCCAATGCCAGAAGTTACTTTACAAACAGCCTGGCGTGAACTCTATTGCCCTCTCTAGTAGATTAAAAGAAGATGTACCTGGTCTCATTCATATACTACCATCTTATGTTTTATTTATACTAAAAAACATTCCATAGCTCCCTCCTAGTACAGAAGATACCTGCCTAATGGACCTTTCCCACTTTCCCAAAGCTAACAAAAGGAGAAAGTGGTGATGCTGTACCCCCTAATTATAAACTACAGGCAGTGCTGCCAAACAGTTCAAAAAGGAAGCGGTGGGTGAGCTGAGCTCAGTGCTGCTAAGAACATAAGAACAGCTCCACTGGATCAGGCCATAGGCCCATCTAGTCCAGCTTCCTGTATCTCACAGTGGCCCACCAAATGCCCCAGGGAGCACACCAGATAACAAGAGACCTGCATCCTGGTGCCCTCCTTTGCATCTGGCATTCTGACATAACCCATTTCTAAAATCAGGAGGTTGCGCATACACATCATGGCTTGTACCCCATAATGGATTTTTCCTCCAGAAACTTGTCCAATCCCCTTTTAAAGGCATCTAGGCTAGACGCCAGCACCACATCCTGTGGCAAGGAGTTCCACAGACTGACCACACGCTGAGTAAAGAAATATTTTTTTTTTGTCTGTTCTAACTCTCCCAACACTCAATTTTAGTGGATGTCCCCTGGTTCTGGTGTTATGTGAGAGTGTAAAGAGCATCTCTCTATCCATTTTATCCTTCCCATGCATAATTTTGTATGTCTCAATCATGTCCCCCCTCAGGCGCCTCTTTTCTAGGCTGAAGAGGCCCAAACACCATAGCCTTTCCTCATAAGGAAGGTGCCCCAGCCCAATAATCATCTTAGTCGCTCTCTTTTGCACCTTTTCCATTTCCACTATGCCCTTTTTGAGATGTGGCGACCAGAACTGGACACAATACTCCAGGTGTGGCCTTACCATTGATTTGTACAACGGCATTATAATATTAGCCGTTTTGTTCTCAATCCCTTTCCTAATGATCCCAAGCATAGAATTGGTCTTCTTTACTGCCGCTGCACATTGGTTGACACTTTCATCGAGCTGTCCACCACCACCCCAAGATCTGATCTGTCACAGACAGCTCAGAAGCCATTAGCCTATATGTGAAGTTTTGATTTTTTGCCCCAATGTGCATGACTTTACAGTTACTTACATTGAAACACACCTGCCATTTTGCTGCCCATTCTGCCAGTGTGGAGAGATCCTTCTGGAGCTCCTCACAATCACATCTGGTCTTCACAACTCGGAAAAGTTTGGCATCATCTGCAAACTTTGCCACCTCACTGCTCACCCCTGTCTGCAGGTCATTTACGAATCCTCTGTCATGCTCAGGGATTCCATGAATCATGCAGAGGGTGTCACAAACATCACCCCTGGGGTAGGGAAGGACCAAGGGAGACCCCAAACCAGCCAGGACTCAACCCTCCTCCGCCTACACCATCTTTCACAACCCCCAAGAGCAATGCTTATTTATTTTTGCTCACTCCAAGCCCCAGGTCCCATCATACATGTCCTTGGTCAATCACTGCACCCAATATTTTATATAAAAGATTTTTATCAAAGCTTAAGGGAGCTTCAATTGCTCCAAAAAGACATAACTACATGCAGCACAATAGCTTTAAAAACAAGATAGATCTTACCTAAATAGAGGCTAAAACTACCATCTTACAGGTCTCAGTATTGCTTCCAATATCAAAGCTGTTAGCCCCCCCCCCCCTCTGTTTTCAGCCCAGGTTTTATTCTTTAAGTTATTAATACCCTACACCTGGTTAACCAACACCCAGCCTAAACCATCTTAAAGGGAAAGGGACTTGCCCCACCCCGTGACAGAGGGCTTGGAATTTCAAGAACCACTGTGCTGCGTGAACTTGACCTGCTTCAAAAGCAAAAGCCAATCAGTCAACGTCTGACTCACTGGGAAGTTTGAACTTATTCACTGTCGGCTGCATTCCTCTCTACAGTTACCAGGGAGTAAGCCCTATTGAAATTAGTGAGTCTTACTTTTCATTAAATACAAAGGACTGTGCTGCTAAATTCATCTTCAAGAAAAATAAAAAACTTGACTGAGAAAAAAATATTGCAGGTATTTTATTTTTCAAATTTTTATACCGCCCTTCCTCACAGGGTGGTGTGGATAATTATTTCCCCCCTTTTTTCTCACAACAACCCTGTGAGGTAGGTGAGGCTGAGATATAGCGGCTGCTTCAAGGTCACCCTGCTTCATGGCTGAAGGGGGATTATGAACCTGGATCTTCCAGGTCTAAGTCCAACTTCCAAACTGCTACGCTATCTCCTTCTTTCTTTTTCTTCTTGGTTACATCCATCTTTCTTTCTCTTTTACTCTAAATTAAGCACAACAGTCTTTTGAGATTAAATATTGCTTCCCAACCTTTTATTATATTGCTTTTCCTATACATTTTTTTCATGTATTCAAAGGATTTTGTAACTTAACTGAATTATTTCCTCCACCTCAGATCCCTTTTTTTTTTCTTTACAGCCCCCTTATGGCACCCTATTTTGGGCTCATTATTAATTACTGGTAGCTTAACTTGCATTGAACATAGCTTTGATTTATGTCCCTGTTTTGTTTGTTGGTTGCATGAAAATCTTTCCATTTTGTTCTCTTTATGCATTCTCCCACTTTTTAAAAGTTTTACAGTTTTTCTTTTATTTCATGCCGTTATAAAATCTTGCCACACTGTTTACTGTCCCTTTCTTGATATTTGGCACTGCTGTCAACAATTGTTTTCCTCATGGAAATTTTTTTTTTTTTTTTTTGAAGACACATTATTTTCTCCTTATTTTTAGTTTATTTTCTATAATTAATTACTGATGTGTTAAATTGGTCATGTTCTCTGTCATTTGTCACTAGCCACAAATAAGCTTATTTTCTTCCCCTTCTCCCCCCCCCCCCGTTAGAAGTCATCTCCATTTCTTTTTCTCTCCCTCATATTCTCTGGTTGTGCAATTTTTAGTTCCTTGCTATAGATGTGTTTATGTCATATCACTGTCACCCCAATCCTGACTAACGCTGGCGCAGTGAGGCTGCTTGACCTTCACTGTATTCAGCACTCCAGGAGCCGACTGGAGGTCTCCTCGAGGTAAGGGGACATGGGAGTCCCTGGAGGCGCTTCTGGATCACACCAAGCCAGCAATCCACTCCATTGGCCTTGTAGGCCCCAGAATGCCCCACTGAAGTGACCAAAAAGACTTCTAGTTTGTGGATTCAACTTTTACAAACCAGAAGTCATTTCCACTAGACTAGACATGTTTTTAACCAAAACATCTGTCTTACATGCACATTCACATGTGGGTCTGTTGTTGCCTATTTCAGTTGTTAAACGATTTCACACCATTCTGGGGAACCCTCACAATTCAATGACATCCTGAGATTTTCCAATTAGTGCAAAAAAGTGCTGTCAAATTTGACACACAGCATGACGACTAGTGGAGTGGGGGTGTCGCACTTGAGAGGACATGCATTCATTTTCATACTCATAGTTTCCTGGCAGTGTTTTGCTGTAGTGAAGTGTATACAAAGCTGGCTTCAAAAACACACAGTTATGGCCCAATCCTAATGAGCCAGTGCACCAGCAGTGTTCCACTGATGCATGTTGTCTTAAAAGCATCATAAGGTGTTTGCGCCAGCACTTCTAGCCAGTGTGCTGGTGGAAATGTCTGAGCCTCTCTCTCCTCATACACCAGCAGAGATGACACTTGCCCAGACAAGGTAAGTATGGTACAGGGCTGGGAGGAAGGCAAGGAGGGGTGGGATGGCATGGGGGAGGGTTGCGATGGGGTTGGGTAGGTGAATCAGGCCTGGGGTTAGCAGCAGCAGCGCATGTCTTATCCCCCTTCCCAGGCCTGAACCACCCACACAGATCAACTCAGACCTGAGCCAGCAATATAGCTGGTGCAAGTCTGAGTTGACCCATAGTGGCTGCTGCGGCTTACCCTGCAGCAAGGGTTCAAATATCCCCTTACCCCATGGAGACCTCCAGCAGCCAAGATTCCCCCATGGAGTACAGGGGAGACCATGCTGGCGCCGTTGCATGGAAATTTACTTAGGACTGGGCTGACACACAAACAAACAAAAACCCCAACACACATACATTGATTTAGTTTAGCAAAACAAGTCATACAGCTTAATAACTAGCTGTGGCTTCAAACCAGCTGAGAGTTGCAAGGAGAAAATGTTTTGAAATTATGTAGAGTACATGCCGTATTGCACATGTAAATGATATGCATCTTTTCATTACCACATGTAAAAAAAAATCAATGCACTCATCAGGTTGTCTCATTATCTTCTACCATGTTGGCAGCTTACAAAGAAAAAAGGGGACTCCTGAGGGCTGGCCACTTGGCTTGCTGAGAGAAAACGATTATATAATTCAATAATCTTGGTCAACAAGTAATCTTCTCTGGGTCTCAAGTTTGGGTTAAGCCGCTGAGAACCTTTCTCGGAAGGTCTCTTATCTGAGGTTAACTGGGAGCATGGAGTTGTGCAATAAGTGAAAATCTGACACAGAAAATGAAAAACAAAGAGCAAAGGAGAATTAGAAATGGGAAGACGTGTCTGAGGAGAATGTCAGGGTAAATAAAAAGGAACAATGCCGAGTGATAGAAGGGGGGCTGAGGTAATTTAAATGCTAAAGGATGAAAGCTACTTCAAAGCAGCTAAATAGTGAGTAGTGACAGGTTTCTAGAGGGGGAAAAAAGATATCAAATCATTGTGTGTCATTGAACTTAAAAAATCAAAAGGTGAAAAAGTTTGTCTAAAAGATAATTTGGTGTGTGGCATTAAATATGGATGGTAAGTAATAAAAAGAGAAGAGAAAAATTGGTGTCTAACACTAAAAAAAGAACGTTATCAACTAAGTAGGGCAAAAGAAGCCAGGTACAACACTTGTGTATCGTCTGGGCGGCCAGGACCATTGATGCTGGCCACTTGGTTGAGGAAACTGCTGACAGCAAGGGAGAAGCACACAGGATGGAGACTGAGGGTTGTCCTCAGAAGTGCAAAGAGGAGCCCAAGCAGCCTCAGACATGGCCAGGGAAGGGGATTAAACCATCCAGTTTCCTCCTCCTGCCAGGGATCACAGGCAGCCACCTGTGGGCTGCTTTTAGTGGGCCGCTGTGAGATACAGGAAGCTGGACTAGATGGGCCTATGGCCTGATCCAGTGGGGCTGTTCTTATGTTCTTACCCTCACAGGGCAGATGCCTCTACTGTGCTCCTCATCGACTGCTGGGCAACCTTTATACACAAGCACCTCTGGTCTCCATCCCGCCCCTTCCTGCCTTTGCTCTGATACAAGTGCTGCTCCATTCACAGGCCCTGATCCTGAAGAGAGCCGCCTCTCCCTGCTCTGCTGGCAGGTTGCTGAGGCTAAGACTGCAGCTGTGTGGCTGCATTGTAGGCCTATTATCTGGCAGGAGTGGGGCCCTCTGCAATCCAGGTGCCTCACAAAGAGCCTGGAGGTAGTTGCTGCACTGGGCACCGATCAGGTTAGCCGGCTGGGCTCACCCCAGCAGCGACTGTGTTGCTGTTCTGGGGGGATGCTGCATCCAGGCCTCCCAGAACCAGGCCTAGTCAGGCAGTGGTTAGGGGCTCCATCGGATGGCCTGCGAGAGCCAGATGTGATGACTGCCCTGGACAGGATGAATATAGGAAAAAAAAACTTTACATATCAAAAGGTGACTGCAAGAAGTAGTAGTAGTAGTAGTAGTAGTAGTAGTAGTATTTCCCCTGGGGGCTGGGGATAAGAATAGGCCCTCAGTTTGGCTGTACTTGTTGTAAGAGGCGACTAAACAGCCACCGGGTAGATGGGACTCGTCAGCCTGGGAAGGCAGTTCATCTGAGAGAAGGAAAACTCTGATCCCAAACCTCCACTGCCTTGTGGCTACGTCCAGTTATAGAAAAGGCTTCAGGAGTCAACCTCGAGGCAAAATCCGGAGCCAGAGTCCCTGAGGCAGTTCATGGCTGAACACAGTCACGTTCTGGCAACTCCTGCGACGCCGCTGGAACCAACCGTATTGGCCTCTGCCTTTCCATTGGACCATTTCAGCGACATGGAGAGGGGGGATTTGCTGCATGGGTAACAGCCTATCCTCCATACCTACTTTACCCAGGCTTCACGCACTGGAGAGGACACTCTGTTGCAGAACCACCATTCAGAGCGTGACACCATAGTCTTCCGAGACTGAAGGATGCCAACAGTAGTAGTAGTTGTAATCATTTTCATCATCCATATGTGACTTTGACTGGTAGCAATCGAGAAGCCTGAAAGTTCCAGTCTGTTTGCAGTGAAGATTTCTGATACCTCTTCCTTCCTAACAATCATCAATTTGCCACTATTTGCCAGGGGTAGTCCTGATTTTCTAGTACCTACTACTGAGAAATCACTGCTCCTATTTTGTCCCTGTTTTGCTTTTAGGGAAGATTGTAAGAGTAGCATGTATGAGAGTTGTTAGTGTTTGGATTAATCCGTTTGCCACTCTTCTGGTTGTAGTGCTACTTGCCCCCATCCCTCCAAATTTAATCTCTGAGTGGAAAGTGGATTCATCTTGACAGTAATACACATGGATGAAGACTAAACCACCATCAAATGCCTAGCCAGTCAGCAATTCACATTGCCGCTGATAAGGTTCATTTTGAACTGCTGGTTGATTTGTTTCAGATATTGATAGCCTGTCTTTCCGTGCTGGACACAGGGCTCCAGGCAGCTTACAATAATTAAAAGCACAATATAAAAGCAACAAACAAGATCAGCAAAGAGGAACAGAAGAACTGCTAGAACAGATCAAACAGCAGCTAGAAGAAAACAAATGCATCTATACATTGAAAGCTTGCTGGAACAGAAATGTCTTAGCTGCCAGGCAGAAAGCAGCAAGCATGGGGTCTTTAGAGATGGAACTCTATTATCCAGATGTGACTCCCCACATCTTTACCAAACAGATGTCACATACAGGAAGACCTCACCTGTTGATCAAGAGGCAAGCAGCAGGCCAATACAGAAGGAGACAACCCATCTAGTATCCCAAAACCATTTAGAAACTTGTTAACACTTTGAAGGACAATTCTGTGTTTCTTGTCTAACTCAAGGAACAAACATCCACTTCACATGTAAATGAGGAGCAATGTCCCCAATCATTGCTAAATCATAAATTAGAAATTACAGAAGTGCCTCGGCGTCAGCTGGAGTTCCGTTCCCGGAACCTCTGCAGATGCTGAAACCAGCGGATAATGAAATCTGCAGGTCTAGGCACCTAGAACCAGTGAACCCCAGAACCAGCGGGGGAAACCAGTGTTTTTATGCATGTAGAAGGCATTCTGAGGCCCAGGGAGGTCACCCATGCCCTCCCCGGCCTTCAGAAGGTCTTCTAAAGGAATAAAAATTCTCCTTCCCCCCCTCCAAAAAAAAACCCAGGTGACATTTTAAGGCCTTCCAAAGGCATTGGAACACCCTCCAGATGCAACCAGAGTATAACTCAGGTTGCCTCTGGAGGATGAAGTCGGTCTGACCCAGTCAGTTCGGAACCCACAGCTATTCAGATCAGCATATACCAAATCCTTGGATAAAGAGGACCGACCTGTACAATAAGTGTGTGATCCTAAATTAGGTAGTTAACTGCATTAAAATCAATAGAACCTACTTTCGAGAAAATATATATTTAGATTGGGAGCATTGATGTGAAATATACTGTTCTTATGCTTTTAGAAAAGTAACATATTGGAAAAAGCTGACCCACCGAGAAATGCATTTAGAGCCCAATCCTAATCAATTTTCCAGCACCAATGAAGCCACAATATGTTCCCAAGGCAAATATATTCCCTTACAAAAACTTCCTTACCATAACCCCCTCACCTGCAGAATGTAGCACACACCCCATTTGTATGGCTGCATATGTTCTGGAAATCTGGATAGGATTTGGGCCCTTAATCCCTTTTTGTCCCCTCTCTCATTTTTTTTTTCTGCTGCCTACCACTAATGGAGTGGGAGGTCATATCGTGAGAATAGGGTTCTTACAAGTCTACAAAGCGAGCTTATTTTCACCTGTGAAGTTTTGGAGGTGGTATGTGCTTAAGATGAAAAGGCAAACTATGAAATACGATTAAGGTGAGAAGACAAATTGTGGCCTTGGGCTTTACTAGCTTACTGCAGTCACTGCTGCGGGTTCTGTCTAGAGAAGACAGTCATAAGTATGAATTCCAGAGATATTCACTAAATAAACAGTTGAGCTGACCTTCACAGATGACCTCCTCCTCTCCCTCAGAGAACTTCTGCTGCCAAATACATTACTGAGGAGTGGAATGAGGAAGATTGCCAGGGAATGTTCCTCAACTCATTTGTATGGAGTTTCCAGGAGGCCCAACAGGGAGTTAACTGGAACGGACAGAGACTGGTGATGACCAGATGTGCAAGAAGACTATAATTTATTATTCATTCACCTTTATTCCACGAGGGCTTGAAAAGGGGAATCACTAGGGTTTGTGTCACCCTAGTGGTCAGCGCATCACCTCCATGATGGACTTTCTCCCATGCAATGGGCGTGGCAATGCCCCAGGCAGTGGGCATGATGATGCACCATCTCCCCACCCCATTGGTTTTTTGGCTATAACTTTTGAAAGAATTGAGATATTTCAATTTGTTTGTTTCATCGCATTCCACATGAAGTTACACATTCAATTATATATAACATGATGGTATTATTTGAAAATACCAAGATTTAAAAAATGTTGACCAGTACTGGTGTCACCCCCCCATGCGTGTCACCCAGTGCGTCCTGCACCACCAACCCCGCACCATTCTAGTGACACAACTGGCCTTGAGGCAGCTTACATTTAGTTTACTGAGTGCATTTCTACCCCAGAGCACTGTATTCTGGTGGGGTCTCTTTATCTGTGGTTTTGATCTGTGGATTTAACTCAGTGCAGGTGCCAGACCCAAGCTGGAGGGCCCCACCTGACCTCCTGAACACAACCAGATGTGCTTCCCGCTTGCATCCGGAAGCACCATCTGGTCACATCTGGGGGTCTTCTGATGACTCCCACCATTCCATTATTCCATTATTTGCAGGTTTCAGGATCTGCAGGGGTTTGGGAACAGATCCCCTGCAGATACTGGCTAGCCTGTATTTGGAGTGTCCCATTTTATTCTCACATTGTAAGTAGGTTCAGTTGAGAAACCATCACTGGTCAAAGCCCACCACTGATTTTTGTCCCCTGACGCATGTTGAGGCCCAACTTGTACCCTGTCCACCACCACCAAACCTGTGCTCCAGTTGTGTTTGGAGGTCTGGGTGGCCTGACCCATGAATTTCACTATCTGTGGGTTTCTGTTCCAGGAACAGAACGCCCCACAGATCCCAAGGCACCACCTGTATCAATTAGCCTATGGTAAAAGCCTATGGTTTCATTATAGCCTATGGTTATAGCCTATAGCCAAATTAGCGGATGCTTTCATTATAAGTCATTGGGCTTAAAGCTGCAATTTCCAAGAACCTATCAGCAACTTTGAGAACTTGCTGCACTTTCACAAAAGTAGAACAGTCATGTGTTTATTGCATTGTAACCAATTGTTCCTCTGAGGAGTTCAGGGCATCAGGATTCTTGGGTGGTTATAAGAAAGCTTATCGATCAGATTCACCTAGCTTCAGCAGCAGAACTGAGGTATATATTTTCTCTCAGCTTGTTGTAGCATAGCAAGTGCCAAGTTACCTCTTGGAAACTTCCTCAGTTGGGCCATTTTCATTTTCCTATCTCCTTGCCAGCGAATAATTAAAGCTCTTAAGTGCTGATTCAATGGATTGACAAGGTTAACATGGCTGCCAGTCTAATGGTGGCAGTGGTCCTTGTAATGTCTTTGGCCTGGTTGACACAGGCAGCATCATAGGTGGGGAGCAGAGTGGCAGAATGAACCATGCCACTTCAGAATGCAAGTGCATGGTCACTTTTTGGAACACCACCTCCATCTAAAAAAACAAATACCTGCACGTTGAAAGCAGTGAGAGAAATGATCCACAGAGTGGTTCAACATTCGGCCTGCGGGCTACATGTAGCCTGTGAGGCCTCTTTTGGTGGCCAACAAGACCCTTGCTGCCCCCACCGCTCTCCTCCTGCTTCAGCGGCTTTTCGATCTCCTTGTCGTGTCTTTCCAGCTTCTCCTTCTGACATTGAGTAGTAGAGTGCCCATGGGCACTGAGTGCTAGCAGCTCTCTTGAGTTTCAGACAGCGGTCTTTCCAGTCATCCCTAGAGATGGCTAGAAACATTTGGAACTCGACCACTGCTCTCCTGTGTCATTTACGAGATCAAGTCATATTTGAATGCACCTGCAGGGAGGGAAGGATCTGGCCTCTGCTTGATGACAACTATGGAATTTGGGGGCACTAAGACACAGCAGTGGGGTGCCCAGTGTAGCAGTTTGGCCAGGGAGGAGAAAGTTATACTAGAGCTCTACAGCGCCACTCTGCACCATGTCTGCCATGCACGCAGGGTACAGGATCACAGTCATATTCATTGCGAAAATTTGCATGCCCAGGTTCGGTTTTAGCAGGTTTTTAGCAAATATGGGAAAGGCATCTTGGAGGAAATTAAAAGAGAGGTTGTTCTTATACCTAAGATTATGGAATGAAAGGAAGTGGAAAGTCTGAAGAAGACAAATGGAGCAGTCAAGTGGTTCTCGGCAGGGAAGGAAGTAGGACAGAGATGAAAAGCTCAGCATCAGGAATGGCACTCGGCCCCATTGTTCTATGTATAGGTCAGCTTGCTTTCCATTGTTTAGGTGGTACATTCATTTTGCAAGAATCTCAGCTCTCTTTCAGTGACTTTTGTTGTCTTGTCCAATGCTGAATTCATTTTCAGGATGCAACAGCCTTGTGTCCTATATCTTTTATTTCAAAGGATATTGTGTGCTGTATTCTTTGGTGACAGCAATAATACATGAGGGCAAGTCAGACTTTATAGCTCAAGCTGTCAGGAATCAGGAGTTAGGGGCTACTCCAGGCTTTTTGGAGCATGCTCAACTTGGAGCCACACCGACTAAAGGTGAACAGTGCTTTTGGCCCTAGGTTGGAACATTTCAGTGTCTCCTACAGCTCCCAGGAAGGAATTCAAGATCAAAAGCAAACACTTCATATAAGCTGAAATGGAGGTCTCAGCCACAAACCCCTCATAGATATATAGACTCCAGACAATCTACTCCGATCAAGCAAGTAAGAGGCAGAGTTTCTGATGACCTAGATTAGTAGATTGCATTCAATTGTGTATTTAGCTTCTAAGTTTCTATGCAAGCCCTGACAGTACTTAACATCTAAGGGCGCAATCCTAACCCCTTAAGTCAGTGATTTCCAGCACTGATTTAAGGGCAATACAGCTCTGAGGTAAGGGAACAAACATTCCCTTGCTTTGAGGAGGCCTCTGTGAGTGACACCCAACTGCAGGATGCAGCACACGTCCCATTGGCACTGCTATGTCAGTTCTGGAAAGTACTGACATAAACGGTTAGGATTGCGCTCTAATTCTCTAACCACAGCAGAGGCCCAGGAAAACGGGAGAAAATGGCACAATACATTGATCCCTTGGCTTATGACAGGAACCACTTGCCATATTGAGAGTGCTTAATAATGTCCCCAGTTTCTGAACAAAAATGGATACTTTGTAAGCTTTGGCTCGCCCCCCATAACTGAAGCCTACTACTAACTCCATGGGGGCTTCTCAGAAAAACAACAACAACAACAACTAGATAGCTGATAGTTCATGCTTACTGTGAGAAGTGCCACAAGTACTGGAAAGGATTCCCTTTCACACACACATCTTTCACACACGCACTCACACACACACACACACACACACACCCTAAAATGACCAAAGCAGCATCCTGGCCCCAGAGAGCCAGGATGATGTAGGGCAGTAGTCTTCAACCTTTTTCATAACATAACCCAAATAAATAAATAAACGGGGGCCCACCGCTAATCCTGCCCCCTCCTGGGACCCCATCACTGCCCAACCCAGCTTTCTGTGTGTCTTCAAGACAACCCTGGTAGCAGCTAGACAGAACCAACCTTAGGAGCTTGCATAGGCTTTGAAAGGTTGCTGCAACCCCCCCCCCCCCAAAAAAAATGAGGCTTTGTGACTCCATTGGGGTTGCAACCCACAGGTTGAAGAACACTGGTGTAGTTGTTTGGGAGTTGGCCTTAGTCTTGGAAGATCCAGGTTCAAATCCCTGTTTAGCCATGAAGCTTCCTGGGTGACCTTGTGCCAGCGATTATTTCTCAGCCTCACCTACCTCAAAGGGTTGTTGTGAAGACAAAAGGTGGGGAGGAACTATGTACACCACCTTGAGCTCCTTGGAGGAGGAGCAGTATAGAAATGTGAAAAATAAAATGATAGCCCAGATTTGTCTCTCTTTGTTCACAGAAGACCCCACTACAAACATGACATGCTCTGTACTACTGCAGCTACACATGACATTAAAGTTCACCACTGATAGCAAATATTTACTGAGTTTTGGCCAGAAAACCAGCTCTTCAAACTAAGCACTGAGAGCATAGGTAGAGTACTGTATACCTCTGGAACAACAGCATTAGCAATTATGAGAATTTTCTACCTTATTAAAGGAGAAGGTTAATTTTAGATGCATTTCTTACCAACTGTTGGGAGTATCATGTAAAATAAAAATGCAAAGAAAACAATGTCATCTTTCATGAAATCCATTTACATAGAAAGCTCTGCACCAGCAGGGGCTCCTTCCAGTGGAAAAGTTTATAAAAAAAGAAGTCTGCCACCTCCTTGAATATTTTTATAGCCGCTGATGTCACAAAAGGAGTGAAATAACTAGGCAATCATTTACTTATTAACATTTCCAGAGGCATCAAAAATTCAGCAAGTTCCCCCCTACTTTACAGAGGTGTGAGAGGAAAAAAAAATTAGAAACTTGAACATGACAAAAACATTATACCGAGAGATACAAATAATTAGTGACTTCTCTCCTGAATAATGTAGTGGAAGTCACTGGTAAAGTGACAGAAGAATGGAGCAACATAATGAGATCTGAATTGTATTAGCAATGTCCATTTCGTATGAGTCTTTATGCTCTCCGATTAATGAATTTTATATATGTGCTATCGCATTGCCACCGTAATTCATGACCACGACAGAAAAGTCATTAACGTGGTCGATCAGTTCTAAGGAAGCATCCTTTGCTAGATCAAAACAGAATGCCTCTTGTATAGGTCCACTGCATCATTTAGCAGGAGCACAGGAGGATGGATGCTCTGGGAAATGCGGAAATACATTATGTATGTCCTGCCTAATATCAAGAAAGAGGAGTACAGATTCACCATCACAAGGATGCTGCAGAGTACATACAAATTCCACTCATATTGGTGGAAGCTGAAGCCCTCTGGAGCCTTTGTCAGAATGAAGACTGTAAAAAGGACATGGGGAGGAGGTAGGGGAAGCAGAATTGCCCCATCATTGTTCATGGAAAAGCACCACAGCCTCCCTGCCCACATACACCCAAGGAAGCTCTCCTTATGCCTGATAACGTGGATGCAAGGAGAGCCCCTCGGGTGTAAGAAGCGCACCTTCCTCTCCCAAACCGCACATCCCAGGGCTATAATTATTTCTAATTCGATTTCTGTTTCTAATCAAAATGCTTATTTCTGACCATCATCTGCTCTCAGCAGGCACCATGAATGAGTTTGACACCTCTGAGATGGGGCCTCTTTGGCCTAGCTGCAAGTCTAGGCCAAAGAGGCCCCACCTCAGGGGTGTCAAACTCATCTCATATAGTGGACATTCATGGTGCCTGCTGAGAGTCAGAAGTGACATCAATAAACAGGAAGTGACATCATTAAGCAGATGATGGTCAGAGATAAGAATTTTGATCTCACATAGAAACCAATTAACTGCAAATGACCAAAGAGAAAATGTGCAAATCTTGTTCATAATTTCAAGATATGAGAGAACCCAATTATCATGTTCGGAGAGCCCAATTATAACGGGGACCAGAGAAGTTGCTTCCGGGGGACTCACTCGGCCCACAGGCCTTATTTGACACACCTGCCCCATCTTGTTGCCACCTTGTCCCTCCATGATCATTTCTGCATTCTGCCTCTTGCAGGAAAGAAACAAGGGCAGGAATAGCTTCCGTTTGTTCCAAGGGGACATGACTTTCAGGGGGGGGGGCCAATTATGTCACCTTTGCAAATAACTGCTTAAAAGCTATTAAGGAAGGGCCATAGGTCAGTGGTAGAGGACTTGCTTTTGCATGCAGAAGGTCCCAGGCTTAAGCCCAATCCTATTCAACTTTCCAGTGCAGATGCAGTTGCGCCTACATCTTATCCATCTACTAGTATCATGGAAAACCAGCCAAAATATACATCATTTTGTCATACAACTTCAGCACAGAATTCACGGGATTGTGTTCACAAACAAAGGTGGGTCTAGTGTCTAGGATGCTCACAGCACGAAAAAACACATTTCCAAGGAGCCGAATGCTTATGGCACTTTGATATTTCCCAACTTCCTACTGAGTTAAAAACTTGTGATGGATGGAAGATGGCATCTGCCATGTGGGCTGACTTTGTACCGCATGCTAGACATTAAAAAATAGGTGACATATAGTTCTTCAAATGAACTGGTGGATATTAACCATTTTATATCAGCCACACATGGCCTGATTTGTGTTACGCCATAGCGAGAAATGGTGAGTACTATAGATATACCAAATATTATTACCTGACAGCTAAATAAGCAAGCGCAGGGAAGACCATTTTGGATGGCACATTTCTTATAATCTGTAGTTTGGCTCTTTGAAAACAGTTGCATTCTTCAAACCAAGAATGTACCACATGGAACTGCACTTTATCTCCACTTTCAGCACAATTTTATGCATGTCTGCTCAGAAGTAAGTTCCATTCATTTCAGTGAGACTAAGGGCCCAATTCTACCTGGCACCCAGGAAGACAGTGACACCAAAATGGCCACCGCTACATCCTGTGGGGCCAGAGAAGCTGCTGGAAGTCTCCTCAGGGTAACAGAACAGCCATACCTCATATCAAGCCTTGGCAGTCCCAATGGGTCTACTCAGATTGAACCAAGGATACCTGTGTTGGTCTCCACAGTTCAGGAGGGGTTGTAGGATGTGGTGGCAGTCTCTGCTGCTGTCCCCACCCACTCCTGGGTCCCATTCTTGTCTCGTTCCACCTTCCCTCCACCCTGTTACACCCCCACCCTGCGTTCTCCCACCCCAAAAAGCCACCCCACTACCTGGTGGGAAAACTTACCACTCTGTGTCCCTCCTGGGCATCCAAGTGGGCTCACCCCTGGCAGTGAAGTGCCTTATGGCACTGACTGGGCTCAGGATTGCACTGCCCCTCTCAGGTGAGTGTGTATAGGATTGCAGCTTTAGGCCCAAATCCTAACCCAATTTCCAGCACTGGCATAGCAGTGCCACTGGGACGTGTGCAGCATCCTACAGTTGGGGGCCACTCACCAAGGCCTCCTCAAGGTAAGGGAATGTTTGTTTCCTTACCTAGGAGCTGCATTGCCTTTATGTCGGTGCTGGAAAGTGGGTTAGGATTGCACCCTTAGTCACATTATTCTTGGCTGCAAACTTTCCTTACTAAGTCTTTTCACACTAAGTCTTTTCAAATTTAGGAGTCAGCCTCTCTGGGTCAGTAATGCTTACTTCCACCTAAACATTCCGCCACTTTGTGTTCCTTCCTCAGGCATGCCCCTATCACTTTAATTCTCATCAGTCAAGACTGATGACTGTCTTCAAACAATGCTTACACAGGCTACTGTAATAATGACTTCCTAATGGTGATTGTCAGTCAACCTGCCACCATAGCAATATTCTGCAAGAGCAACATTCGGGACTCAAGTTCATATCCAGAGCTTAACCAATGAAGGAAGCCAATCACCTGGCAGTGAATGTGCTGGCCGAGCTTTGTATTGATGGCAGCCAAGTGATATTTGCACAATAAATGGCCAAAGTTTCCCAGGGATCCACCCTTGCCAGCTTCTTCTTCAAAAGGAATGAAAAAAGAAACATTTCATTGTTCCCTGTAAAGGTGCATGTTAAGGCTGTATCTCTTTTTAAAAGCTTTTTAAAGCACATTTAAATATAAAGCATTTTCTGGGTTTAGACACATTTTTCTTCCATATGCATGAAATTCAGCATATTTCAGGCTGTTTTAATTCATTTCCAACTTTCCCCTCTTTCCAACTTTAAAGCAATCATTTGTGTTTTTTGACTCCCGAAAAGGTTGCTAAACATTAGCATCCATATGGATTTCATTCTCCCTACCTCATCATTTTTGTGTTTCCTGCCCATGGCTTAGCTGCTGGAGTTTAAGTAGAGACAGCTTTAATGTCTGTGACTGACACAATTTTTTTTGCTTACTTTAAAGCTTTTTCTCTCTTCTCCCCCCAATTTTCCTTTTATAATATTCTTTCCCATCCATAATCACAAAGCTACATAAGCTCTTTTGTGGTTTAAATAAATATTGTCAATTTTTTAAAGCTCAACATGGTGTATTCTTCTTCAAAAGGTAGCTATTAGGCATATAAAAAAACGAAGCCTGCTTGATTTTTAGAATCATTTTGAGAGTATTATTCCTAGTGCTGATATTCAAAGAAGAAAAAAGGAAATCCATTAAAACTGTCAAAGAATTCTGCCCCATTTATAATTAAGTATAACCCTCCTGTGTTTAAATATAACACTACGGTTGTGACACCAACCATGGAAACCCTCTCCAGATGTGAAATTATCTGACATTCTCTCCTCTATTCACAACCCTCCGAGAGAGAGAGAGAGAGAGAGAGAGAGACTAATGCTGTGTAAGCAAAAAGGGGATTGTCAGTTCACGGCTATTGCACTGGGAGAGCTAATTATGAAAACAGTCGTTTTAAAGTCTATAAAATGTGATTCAATATACAGTACACATTTATTATGATGGGAGTTTTGATGCAAATTAATTTTTATCTGAAAACCAAGGACAAAAGCACCAGCTACAGTAATTCAGAACCAGTGGTTTTCAAACTTCTTAGCACTGGGACCCACTTTTTAGAACAACAATCTGTCATGAATAACCCGAAGTGATGGCATTAACCTGGGAGTGGTGTCATGGCCGGAAGTGACATCATCAAGCAGGAAAATTATCCATCAAGCAGGACATCATCAAGCACCCTCCCATACAATCAAATCAATCAAGTAAAAAGTTTACAATAAGTTTAAAAATGTATTTAAAATAAAGCAGTTATTTTAAACCACCCAAGCAGTTGCTGATCTGTTTTAAAAAAAATTTCCCACAAACATCCCAAAGGCTGCAATTCCATCCACACTTACCTGGGAGAAAGCCCATTGACTGTCATTATTAAAAGCATATACACAGTAATCTGTTCAAAGTGCAGATCTGCAGCATTTCCCCCAAATGCAGTCACATACCAGGGTGGCATCAAGTCCAAGATATAAAAATAAAATACACATTGAAACAAATGGAGATCCACCTGAAACTGGCTCGAGACCCACCTAGTGTGTGCCAACCCACAATTTATTTATTTATTTATATACCGCCTTTCTTTGGTCATCAGATTTCTCCTCAGACTTTAATCCAAGGCGGTTTTCATAGGCAGGCTGTTCTAAACCACCGTAGGGATTTTTACAATTGAATATTTCTAGTCTTTCATAGAACTCCTCGTTCCAACTGGATTCCTTCCCGGTCTGGTCTCTCTGTGACCCTTCGCCTCCCACGCTCCACTTGCGGCAACTCCTCTCTGCCACCGAGGGTCAGCTCATCAGTATATCAGCGTGTCGTCAGTTCTTGGGTACTTCCAGCTGTTTCGAATTGGCAGCCTCAGATCTTCAGGCATACAAGGCCTGTTTGAGAAACACTTTTCTAAACAAGTTAGAGAAACACTGTTCTAAACAATGGCAAATGTTGGCTAGTTTTGGCCCCATCAGTTACCCATAAGCAAGGTTGTATAGTTTAAAGTGAAATGCCCTATATACTGCATATATTGTAACGAATGCTGAGCTGAAACTATTATTATTATTATTATTATTATTATTATTATTCTATTAATTTGTATCCCGCCTTTTTGCCCAACAGGCACACAAGGCAGCTAACAAACAATTTAAAAATACAACATGAAAAACAGTTAAAAACAATTTACAATGATTAAAAAGCTAAAAACAAAACAAACCCCATGGATTTTCATATAAAAAGCAAGAACGCCAGCCAGCCTGTCAACAATTAAAAGCTTTTTGAAATAAAAAGGTCTTCAGTCCATGCCGAAACATTAGCAACGAGGGAGCAGTTCTCAGTTCGAAGGGGAGGGTATTCCACAGTTCGGGGGCCACCACAGAGAAGGCCCTCTTCCTGGCCGCCACCCCTCTCACATCTCTTAGTGGCGGCACAGTCAAAAGGGCCCCCCCAGAAGATCTAAGAGCACGGGCCGGATTGTAGGGAAGGAGGTGGTCCCTCAAATACCCCGGACCCGAGCCGTAAAGGGCTTTAAAAGTCAAAAGTAGCACCTTGAATTGGGCCCGGAACAGAACCGGCAACCAGTGTAGCCGCCGGAGCAACGGCTCAACAGAGTCAAACCGACGTGCCCCGGCAACCACACGAGCAGCCGCGTTCTGTACTAGTTGTAATTTCCGGACCGTCTTCAAAGGCAGCCCCACGTAGAGCGCATTGTAATAATCTAATCTAGATGTCACTAGGGCATGGGTTACTGTGGCCAGGACCGAGCAGCTCAGGTACGGTCGCAGCTGGCGAATCAGCCGAAGCTGAGCAAAGGCTCCCCTGGCCGCCACCGGGACTCCAGGAGCAGCTGTGGATCCAGGAGAACCCCCAAACTGCGGACCTGCTCCTTCAGAGGGAGTGCAACCCCATTCAGAGCAGGACGATAGTCCAGCACCCGAGCTGTGGATTTCCGAACCAAGAGCACCTCTGTCTTATCCGGATTTAATTTCAGCTTGTTCGCCCACATCCAGTCCCTAACCACCTCCAGACAGCAATCCAAGACCCCAACAGCCTCCTCAGAATGAGGGGGAAAGGAGAGATAAAGCTGGGTGTCATCAGCGTACTGGTGGCAACCCACTCCAAACCCCCAGATGACCTCTCCCAGTGGCTTCATGTAGATGTTAAAAAGCATGGGGGATAAGATGGAACCCTGCGGCACCCCAAACCTCAGAGGTCGGGGTGCCGAACAGGCATCCCCCAGCACCACCTTCTGGGATCTGTCAGCCAGGAAGGAGCAGAACCACTTCAAAACAGTGCCTCCAAGCCCCAACCCGGCCAGCCAGCCCAGAAGGACAAACTACAGGCCTCATTTCACATTCATTTTCACAACTGTAAAGAAGTAGGTTCACTGTTAATATTCATCATTCATAGCAAATATAACCATGATGTTTCAGTGATGTTTTCTCTGCACTCTTTTCTTCCTCTTCCTTCTCTTTCTTTGCCTTCACTATCCTTAAGTGCCCTCACTGCCACTTAACCAGATTGGTTTTTGTGACCTGCGCTATTCTGTCACTGAACTACAATGCTACGTATGGTATGACGACATCACAAACACCCATAAACGAAACCAGAAGAGTTGCCACACCTAATTGGATTAAAGAGCAGTATATTGACAAGTGATGGCTGAGGACAGAAAGGGTGAAGAGGAAGGAAAATGATACTGAGAGAAAACAGTGACCAGGTCACAAAAAGAGTGCCACATAGCACTTGAATAACACAGATGTTTAACAAGGTTTCTTTTTTAGTGATTAGTGTAGCTGCATCGGGTGTGCTGATCATGAGATCAATGTTCAGTATAGCTCTAACTATAATTGCACATCTGGCCAGTGACGATCCTGGCCCCTGTGCCTTCCAGGGCAAGGACCCACCCCCAAATTGAATGCCCCCCCATTGGGGGGCTTCTGAGGCCTCTGGAAGGTCTTAAACATCACTTCCAATCTTCACCTGAAAACTGGAATTGCACATTAAAGGACTCCTTTAGGGGACCACGAAAGCTGAGCGTAGCCTCCTCCAACCCTGAAGGCCCAAGAGGGGTGAGGAGGGTTGGGCGGCAACTAGGAAGTGATTTCCGCCCACCTTTTTTAATGTTCTAAGCATTAGGGACCCCTGCGGAGGGCTGGGCAGGGCTCCCACACTTCCTGCAAAGTCATGCAGCCACCTATATGTGAAAGCACCCTCCTTCCGCCCTTGTTAGCAACATGATCCTGGGCAGACTTACCCCGGGAGTAAAACTCCAAGGAAGTTTGCGAACCACTGCTCTAAATCATGTATAATATGTGAAGGTGTAAAATTGATCCAATTTTTTTCATATACTTTGTATTTGTTTAAATCACCATTCTTTTTCAAAGAATGCGGTATCAAACTGAATAGCTGATGATGCACTTTGAACACTTAACTCCCAATGAAAGAAAAATTACTTTTTTATTAGTTTAAAATGTATAAGTTATAATATCTGTTGCAATAATAATGATAATCAAATCTGACAGTGTTGATCATTTATATATTTCACAGCGTAGAGGGAATGTGTTCTTTCAAAGATAAAATGACAATTTGCTTAAATCATGATTTTGTTTTTTTTATCCAAACAAGGCAGTTCTGAGTTTAAGCTTCCTACTTATCCAACAAATATCCTGTGAAGTACAAAGAGGCAAACACTTCAATTAATCTGTGGTTTCTTGCTAGGGTTGGAGGGGCTAAAGCAGCGATTTTCAACCTTTTTCATCTCATGGCACACTAACAAGGCACTAAAATTGTCAAAACACATCATCAGTTTTTTTGACAATGGACAAGGCACACTGCAGTGCTCGTGGAGGGCTCAAACCCCCAATGGCTCTACTAATCAATGACCCTCCCCCATTGGCTGCAAAGATATGGTTTAAGGTCTACTAGTGTACTGCCTAATGACATCACCAAAACCAGAGAAAAGCACAGTAAGCTTTCCAGTTATCATTCCTGGCTTATCACCCCACCTCATGACTAGCAGAGGTATATGCTTGGGGACAGATCATAGCTCAATGCCTTGCATGCTTCATGTACAGAAGGTCCTAGGTTCATTTCCTGGAATCTCCAGGTAGGGCTATGATCAAAGGCCTCTGATGCTGCCAGGATAAATAGGAGATAGTGAGCTGGATAGACCAAGATGATCTGATACAGTACAAGATAGATTCATGTGTTCATAACATCTGGTGGGCTGTGACACCACTGATGATGATGGTAGAAGAAGAACTACCCCTCAGGGAGAAAGGTGGGGTAAAAATATTGTAAACAAACAAACAACTTGGGCTTCTGGGACAAGGTCAATATTGTGCCAATTGTCATTGGAGCCCTTGGAGCAGTGCCTACAAGTCTAAAGAAACACCTCGACATTCTTGGCCGTGAGCAAATTACACCAGCTCAGCTCCACAAAACAAAATTGCTTGGAACAGCAAGAAACCTACAAAAATATATCTGTGATTCCCAAAATCTTGGCTAGATCCCAAATTGAAGAAGAGTACAACCAGCCCAGCATAGGCTGCGTAGGCGTATAAGGTATATTATTTATATAGCACTATCTAGGTACACCAGACTTTCCACGGAGTAAAAAAACAAAACAATAACCAGACTGGCTGCAAATTAAAGACAGATATAACCCCTAACCCCTGCTAATTGGGTAAGAGGCACTTTTTCAAGTGGGTGCTCCTTTTTTTTTAGCAGGGGGAGAGTAACTGGCCCACCTCACCCCAGCACTCTCTGTTCTAGTGGCTGTCTGCTGGTATTCCTTTGCATCTCTTTAGATCAGGGGTGCTCAAACTTTCAACTTTAGGGATGCTGGACCTTTAACAAGTGTATAGAAGAGAGAATTTCAGCAGGTGCAGCTTGTCATCTGTGGGAAGACAAGTTACACCTGCTGAAATTCTCTCTTCTATACACTTGTTAAAGGTCCAACATCCCTAAAGTTGAAAGTTTGAGCACCCCTGCTTTAGATTGTGAGCCCTTTTGGGACAGGGAGCCATTTAGTTATTTGATTTTTCTCTGTAAACCGCTTTGTGAACTTTTAGTTGAAAAGCGGTATATAAATACTGTTGTTAATAATAATAATAATAATAATAATAATAATTTGCAGAATGTACACCCTGCAACATTCACCTTGTTTTGGCACAGAGGCTGGGCTACCTCAGCCCTGCAGTTTAATTATATCCTTAATCGGAAATTATGTATCTGGATACAGGGGGTAACATGAGCATGTCTCCTAGTCAGCCTCCATGCTTTCTCTTCAGTATGGGGAAGAAGCTCTGTACATATACAGTGTCCAGCAGACAAACACTGTTCTTGGGGACAGGGGAGTATGGCTACGGAGCATACAGGTTGGACTGTGGTATCCGCAGGGGATCCATTTCTGGACACGCGGGATACTGAACGCATGGATACTGAGATCCATGAGTGGGCTCATGGAGGACCTGCAGATGCAACTGGAAGTGCCTTCTAGTCAGATCCCGAGGTGTTCCGAGGCACAAGGAGGCAATGTGCAGCCTCCCCACACCTTAGAAGGCCTCTAAGAGGTACTTCCAATTTGCTGAGAAACTGCCTCCCTGCACCTCAGAACACCTCCAGACGCAACCAGAAGGCACTTCTGGTCTTGTCCAAAAGTCCTATGTGAATCATCAAGACACAGGTTTAGAACCTGCAGTGGGTCAAATCTGTGGGTTCCAAATCTGTGGATAAAGAGGACCCACTTTATTAGCATGGGGGGAGGTTACTAACTAGCTTGTTCATGTTAGCCCTGTACCTGCATACACAATTCCCAAACAAGGCTTGTGTTTTCAGTGCACACTTCAAAGTAGACACAGGCCTGTGCATGCAGCTCTGTTTATTGCCCTCCCCCAAATGCACACACTCGTAGTTATCCATCTGTCTTTGTACTGTGAAATCCTTGTTAGTGTTGGACTCTGGTTCTTTAGCTTAGTTTCTTCCTCTTCCCTGTTCCTTTCTTTATTTATTGAATTTTAGTCAGCCTGCTCTGGTTTCAGATCTCCTGAGCAAGCAGCCTGGAAACCCAGTAAACAAATGGAAGAACATTTCAGATAAGCAGCTGAAAGGTTCAGCAGAAATAAGGGCAGAACCATCAAGGAGATGGAATGAAATGCTCAAGAGTATGGATTTTGCACAGTGCATTATATACGTACCTTTGGTTAGGTCTATTTGTTTTTCACGTCAGGCTCACAAACGGAATAATGTAGTATAAAATGTAGATATCATTCGAGAGCTAAAACCTGATGCTAAACACCATTTATCACTGGCCATAAACTTGTTAATTCTTTTACGTCTCGTTCTGTTGACCTCATAATAAACCTTCAGATCCTCAATCCTGACAACAAATTCTACCACTTCATATACATTACATCAAATGTGTATGCAGAAGGGTGATGGGCCAGTGGATACTAGCAGGGCTAGCCTTAGGGCAATTTGTCCAATTTGATCAAATTGGGCCCTGCACCTAGAGGGACCCCACACTGTGGTGGCAAGCAGCGTGCCCCCAGCTACGTTCAGCACCTTGCTCTATAGCTGAAGCTCTGGCATGGTATTTTCCATGCCAAGTTGTCATGAGGGAATGCAATAAGTGGAGCATTGTCGCTGGATGGCCCTCCGTCCTACCTGCCCGTGTCCAACTGGCTTGAAATCTCTCCCCCCAGAAGCAATTGGCAGTGAGGCTTCTTCCAGGTGCCTCCCAACTGCTGCTCATCTTGGTGAGCAGAAAAGCCTTGCACGGGTAGGAGACCCCACAAAAATGTTTTCCATTGGACCCCACAGCCCTGGATTCCAGTGAGTGTAATCCTACTCCCCCAAAATGTATGTTTAAAGAACCTCTGAGAGTCATTCCTAATTTTTTTTTTTTTTTACATAGAGAGAAACTAGGAAATATAATTCGGCTATGTGACTTCTGGTGGTTAGCAACCTTCAGTCTCGAAAGACTATGGTATAAGCCTACAGCACCCGGTATTCCCAGGCAGTCTCCCATCCAAGTACTAACCAGGCCTGACCCTGCTTAGCTTCCAAGATCAGACGAGATTGGGCATGTGCAGGGTAACAGTTGCTGTCATGTGACTTCTGACCCTGAAGCAATTTCCAGCTGGTGTGCCATGAAAGGTCCATAAAGTGAGCTGCAGGAGCTTGGAGCACAGAGGTTGAAAAGAGCTGAAAAACACGTCTGGGTTCTGTTGCTCTGTTTCTAGGAGTCTGTAGTCTGTAGTAGTCTGTAGTAGTACCTCTCTACTGGTGGAGTAAGGACAGATAATTCATTACTACAGGCAGATGCCTTAAAAACCGAGCCTCAGAACCCCGGAAAAGTCTCCCAGCAGCCAGAAGTGATATCACAAGAGGCAAAGACCATGGAGAAGACCATAGAGGTCAGTGTGCCATGAGAACAAAAAAAAAAAAAACAAACACATTGAAAATGGTTGTCCTGATGACTGAGATGGACTCTCTCAGTCACAGGATTACCACCTCAAGTTGACTTTTGTTTCAGCCAGCAGAAAAGAATTTCAATGAAGCCAGTCTCACCTATTAGCTATGCCTCTCAGAAGAGAGAGCAGCCATCACTACATAGGAGTAGGGCAGCCCAGTCCTAACCCGCACCGGCACAGCCAGGCCACACGGCCTGCGCTGTATCCAGCACAGGTTAGAAGGCAGCTGGAGGTCTCCTTGGGATAAGGGGATATATTTCCTTTTGCCCTGTGTCAAGCCCCAGCCTGTCCTATGGGGCTTCTCAGCTGGCACAAAGTTGGAAAGCCTGGTGTAATGTTGGGAGGGTAGAAAGGGATTAGGATACTGTAGAGGAGGCATTCACTAATCCCGCCTCCCTCATGGGCCCCATCTGTCCCCATTCTGCCCTACCTTGCCCAGAAACCGAAACCACTGGCTTCCCTGTAGTCCCTTCATTTGGCCAGGTTCATGGTGGTACATAAGCAGGAATTCTCCCTGCTGCCACCTCAGGCTTTGACACCACACAAGCCTGTATCATTTCAAGCCATGTAACCAGAACCTTAACTTTAGCAATGTGGGAAGCCAGGTAGAATTTAAACTCTAAGGCAGTGTTTCTCAAATTGTGGGTCAGGACCCACTAGGTGGGTCATGAGCCAATTTCAGGTTTTCCCCATTCATTTCAATATTTTATTTTTAATATATTAGATTTGATGCTACCATAGTATGTGATTGCATTTGGGGAAATGTTACAGACCTGTACTTTTAATAAACTACTATATATATTCTTTTAACAGTGATAGTCAATGGGACGTACTTCTGGGTTAGTGTGGGTAGGATTGCAGCCTAGGATTGTTAAAAATGTTCCTGCTTGACGACGTCACTTCTGGTCATGTCATCATTTCCAGTGGGTCCTGACAGATTCTCATTCTAAAAAGTGGGTCCCGGTGCGAAATGTGTGAGAATCACTGCTCTAAGGCCTTAAAAACTATCTTGCCCACAGTTATGCGCCCGTAACTGCTACTAAAACCAGGGGGTGAGTGTATACAAAAACACACTCTAACTGTGTGGGGAAGTGCAGCCTAAGCATTTTAAACATTGATACAAGCATAATTAATTCTGTGTCATTTAAGCAGAAAACCTTCCTTAGGAAATGGCTTGTGCAGCCAAAGCAGATAATTTCTGCAATGTTCATCAGGGGGAGACCTGTACGTCTGAAGCAGGGAGAGGTACTGTATATTAGTGGCACGATCATACATAAAAAAGAAAGACTCGTTTTTCCCAATTACTCATTATGAAACAGGGCTCTCTAATGGGAATAAGCTGAGCTGGGAAAACGCTCCTTCAGCAATTTACAGTCACATCTGAATCCAGTTGCAACAATGAGATAAATCATGCACAGATACTTTCAGAGAGCAGACGAATTATCCTCTGCAAGGCTGGATTGTACGAGGATGATTGTGCTTGTTGTGCAAGTCCTTGTTCACCAAGGTATTTCAGTATAAAAACTTAGGGCACCATTCATCATTAATATTTCCTGCAGGAGAGCCTTCTGAAATGACTGGGAGAGAGTCTGGGTGCAATCAATGGGATTTAAATGAGCCATGACTAAATTCAGTGTTGGCACCAGATGCTAGGAGCCCCAGAGCAAGCCCTGCACTGGGCTCCCATCACTGCTCCCTGATGGTGCATTGGGTGCTACCACTGTAGCATATGAAAGATCTCTCCCAGGTGCAGACATTTCTGACGCACTAAAGGGGAAGGAAGGTGATGGATTCATTGAGAGACTTGCATGCCCCATTCATGGGATTTCAGGTTTTTTCAAATAGTTTGAATGTTGTGTGCTTTTCAAAGCAAAAGAGTCATTCTTACACACACACACACACACACACACACACACACACACACACACACACACCCCAATTTCATTTATCAGTTGTTTAATTTATATCTAATTCCATAATTTTGGCTCTGGTCTCATTTAATCAATAGCCCAATATATCAATATGCCTACTCACAAATTAACTAACAACAAATCTATAAAATGTCTGCATGATAGAGATCAGTGCAGGTCAAACTGTGTATCACATCAAGTACATCACTGGTCCCAATGTGCTGAACCGCGCCCCCCCCCCAACCATCAATCATGAGGCCATGATCCAAATTAGCAGTGGCAGTGAGCACTGTTTATCGCCCCCCATTACTTCATCTTGCATTGCCTGCCTGATCCTTTAGCATTATCTTTTCTACATTATGCCCTTCCCACAAAATGACAGGCTCATGCCTGTCATTTTCATAATTTGTATTTTGCTTGTGCCAAAGCACATCAGTGAAACAAAAAAAGAATGTTCATTCATTCATTCATTCATTCAAGCGCAACTGTGCAGAAATGGCAAAAATGGGACAGAGGTGTGTGTGTGTGTGTGTGTGTGTGTGTGTGTGTGTCTTCTGACACATAGGAAGAGAACCAAGGATGAGGGTTGTTCTCATGTCTACCTGTTCTCATGTCTACCTATGTATCTGTAATATGGATGGAGATAGTGAAGAAATATAGCTTCCATGCGGAACGAGAACGATAATTGCGCTTCCAGCCAATTGCAGAAGCATAATGCTGAAGGCCCTAGTCCTACAGCACCATCCTAGGTAGGTACTCTCAGAAGTATGGCCCATTGAGTTTAATGGAATTTACTCCCCCCATAGGAAGGCTGCTATTCAGGCAGCCCAGAATTCTACCAAGGCAATCACCTGTTTCTTTTTTTACTAAAGGAGCTCAATTTATACCTGCTGCAATTCAAGCCTTTAAGGCCAAGTTTCTCTCTCAACTTTTATATGGGTGCCCAGTTTGGATTCTAGGATTTCATTTAAGTATTGAAAGTGTTCTTACTATATTTTTAAGATCTATTCTTGGTCTACCAAGATGTGTCCCGGCAGCAGGATTATGGGTCTAATTTATGCCCAGAAATGCCACAAATATCCAAGAATTAGATAAAAGCTTTTAATTCTTTTCTTTTATTTTTTACTCCAGACAGAAAAAATGGACTCTTTTTTCTTTCCCTGTATAGGCTGCAGCAATGGCTTTTTATTAAAATATTGTAGAAACTGCAGGACCAGTTTCTATTGTCAGCCCACAACAGTACATCTTGGAGGATGGAGAACTGTGTACTTCATATTTCTAGACCTGTTCATTATAGACTTGTTTCTTATATATTTTGCATGCCAGAGATGTAATGGAGGGCATTAGCCAGGCGTGCTCTGAATCTTTTGGATACAAATACCAAAAAAGAAGGTGGGGAGTGCAGGGGGGTGGAAGAGAAATTCCGGAGGCTTCACAAAACTGCAAACTTCATCACACCTCCATTAATGGGAGTTATGACCCTGAGATATGGGAGCCCGGCAGAAGGTAAACATTTTTAAGCGGTTGCCAGGCCTATTATTTTTACTTATGACACAGCTACCTAGGCGCTAACAGCCTCATCACTCAGGGAAGTGCGGCCAGCGGTCTGCCAGCCGGGTAGTCTATGGATGCATTACATGCATTATTAATAGCCACCTTGCTTGTAATCTTCCAAATGGGCTTCCTTGACTCTGGATGGGATGTGATCAGTTCGGAGGGCGGTGGGTTTGGTTTGGCATTTGGGAACACAGGGAAAAAGCCTGCCAGGGTTAAGATGGCATGTAGGTCCAAGGCCTCCCTCGGGCACTAGCACAGGGGAAAAAAGCCTACCTTGATTTTAGTTGGCATGTATGCCCAAGGCCTCCCACATGCAGTGGCGTCGGGGGAAAAGCCTCACATCTTTTTGAGGTGTAGTAAACATGAGACAATTAATTGGATGGGTCTCTAACTGACCTCACAGCACTGCCATTACTGACTGGACAGCTCAGTAGTATGTTAGCATTTTCACGGCATTTGCTGTACCGCCACCCAGAGAGAGATCACCTTCTGTCAGGCTGAATCCACTGAACCAGCGGAAGAGCAGCCAGAAAAGCACCCAGGCAGCATTAAGGAGGTTTAACGCTGAAATCAATGTCCTCCTGTGCAGCATCCTTCTATCTTCCAAAAAATCCATACCGACCAAAGCTCTGTCATAGTGAAAAGACCAATTCTGCCCATTCCCATTCCTGAACTCAGTATTAAATTTAAGATCCTTTTCCTCCCCCTCCCCCCCCACAACCTCCTGATTTGGTAGAGATACCTATACTGTGACATTCTCATGAATACCAGATGAATACATTACTTTGGAATGAATGCAAATGAATTAGTGATGAGGTAGGAATTATGAATATCATTTACAGTGTTTTAGACACAATACTCTTCTTGGAAACTTTTTTCAACAGCAGTGTAGAATCTCCATCCGTGAATGATAAATGTACACCTTCTAGCTCATTAGTGCCACCTGCTGCACCTTGATAGAACGGCAGCCCTTACCATGAGAAAAGTCAATTTCTATATTCTTGCAATGTTTCTTAAACTGTGGGTCGGAACCCACTAGGTAGTGAGCCAATTTCAGGTGAAATTGTGAGCCAATTTCAGGTGGGTCCCCATTCATTTCAACATTTGATTTTTAATATATTAGACTTGAAGTTACCTTGGTATGTGACTGCATTTGGGGAAATGTTACAGTACTGTACTTTTAACAGGCTACTATGTATATGCTTTTAACAATGACAGTAAATGGAACTTACTCCTGGGTAAAGGACTGCAGCCTGGGTAAAGGATTGCTGTGGGTAGAATTGCAGCCTAGGATTGTTGAAAATTTTCCTGCTTGATGATGTCACTTCCGGTCATGACATCATCACTTCCAGTGGGTCCTGACATTCTCATTCTAAAAAGTGGGTCCTGGTGCTAAAAGTTTGAGAACCACTGTTCTTGCATTTACCAAGTTCAACTGTTTTTGTTTTTTGTTTTCCTTTTGTGCTAGTGGTGCTACAATGACCCATGAATTTTTATTCCTGAAAGGGAGGGGGAACTGTATATTCACACCTACCAAGCATCCTGAATAAGTGCCCAATCCTATTCAACTTTCCAGCACCGGTGCAGCAGCAATGTAGATAATGTTCCCTTACCTTGTGGAGGCCTCCATAACTACCCTCCCACTACAGGATGCAGTGCACACCCCATTGGCATGGCTACACCAGAGCTAGAAAGCTGGATAGGTTTGGTCCTAATGCAGCAGATTTCTGGAAAATTTACAACAGAATCGGTTCCACAAAGTAGGGTGGGATAGGGAAAGGATTGTAGTAGATAAATAAGAAAAGATCTTATTTGTTTAAAAGTAAAATAAACTTTTGTTTATTTTACTCGGCCTGGCCCCAAGCCAGCCTGTGGAATGCAGCAGAGACTGTGTTGGTGCCACTGCATCATGCTGAATGTCCAAGCATAGGATAGGGGCTTAAAATATATTTGCTAGACACCTAAAAGAGAATAAACTAGTTACCATTCAAATATCTCTGGAGAGAAAATTCTAATTTTGTCAGTGTACTGTAGAAAACTTCTAGCCCTGGTCACCAGTCACCTAATCTCTGAAGAGCCCCTGTATATTATAAGAACATAAGAATAGCCCTGCTGGATCAGGCCAAGGGCCCATCTAGTCCAGCTTCCTGTATATCACAGTGGCCCACCAAATGCCTGAGGGAGCTCACAAGACAACAGACACAACCTGTGGCCTGGTGCCCTCCCCTGCATCTGGCAATCAGAGGCAGCGTGTAAATCCAAGAGCTTGCACATACCTACTATGACTTGTAACCTGTAATGAACTTCTCCTCCAGAAATTTGTCCAATCCCCAGGCAAGATGCCATAACTAGTTCTTGTGACAAAGAGTTCCACAAACTAATTACATGCTGGGTAAATAAATATTTTCTTGTCTGTTCTAACTCTCCCAACACTCAACTTTCGTGGATGTCCCCTGGTTCTGGTGTTATGCGAGAGGGAAAAGAGCGTCTCTCTATCTATTCTGTCCATCCCCTGCATGATTTTGTATGTCTCAATCATGCCCCCCCTCAGGTGCCTCTTTTCTAGACTGAAGAGGCCCAAATGCTGTAGCCTTTCCTCATAGGGAAGGTGCCTATGGGAAGTAATCATTTTGGTTGCTCTCTTTTGCACCTTTTCCATCTCTACTATATCCTTTTTGAGATGTGGCGACCAGAACTGGACACAATACTCCAGGTGTGGCCTTACCATTGATTTGTATAACGGCATAACAATATTAGCTGTCTTATTCTCAGTGCCTTTCCTAATCATCCCAAGCATGGATCTCAGTGGATGGCTCATATGGAAGTAGGTGGTTGTGCAAGCACCTTCATCCTATGCTGTTTTGGTCTTCTTAGGTCATTACATTTCAAATTGTGCCCAGAAAAAAAAAAAAAAATACAGCCTCACCTTGCTAATCCAAATCCCCTGCCCACTCTCTCCGCACCAATGATCAAGACAATTGATATTCCCCTTCTACCTCCCTCTTTTCTATTTTGAGATTCCAAGCCCCTCTGGGCACAGACCTGACTTTTCATTCTCTATAAAATGCCATATACATAGATTGCACTCAATTCATTAGCTGATGACATACTTGGTCTGAACCAGCAGTGGCAATCTTCTCGATTCTCAAAGTCTTCTCCATTTCCCAGACAGTGGTCCAGGGTCAAGTTTCAAGCCCCTTCATGATTGACTAGTCATTACAATTAAAGCTGACATAGTCTATTCATAAAGTTTTTGTAGATAGATGGGCTCTGACATACACATGCCAACACAATGGAACAAAAGGAATGAACATTCTTCTTGAAATAACTTCTCAAGAGGCAGACTGACAGCTGTCTTTTGTCTTACCAGATTAGATGGGGTGTGTGTGTGTGTTGCATTATATGTGGTGATTTATTAGTTCCTTTCCCTTCAAGAGTCAGCAAGTGGGACAAAGTTTAGTTCCCCCAAACTTAGTAATTTTAATACGTCTTTCCAAAATATGTGTATCCCTGCTGCTTATGTGTTACATAAGCAGCAGGGTTAACAAAAGTGTTGCTAGGTAACTAGATTCTAAGGTCAGCTTAATGCCATACCACAAGAAACACTATAATTACCTACAAGGGACAAACAAACAGAAACAAAAACCCTGGTTAAAAAGTTGGGTAAACAATATTGAATCCTAATTTGGAAAAAGACTGCAATTTCTCTGACAGACAATGAGGACACTCAACAGACTAAAGAATCTGAGCTGATTGATCATCTGCTTTTTAACTAGTTGGCAACCTTTAGTCTCGAAAGACTATGGTAGAAGCCTACAGCACCTGGTATTCCCAGGCAGTCTCCCATCCAAGTACTAACCAGGCCTGACCCTGCTTAGCTTCCGAGATCAGACAAGATTGGGAGATAGCAAAAATGATGTGCATATTGACCAAAACATGAATGTCTTTTCTTGTATATGGAAGGATAAGTTACAATTTCATACACTAAAGCCATTTCTAATTTTTAGAAAGATCACATTTTATATTTTTATCTATTCCAGTAATACCCATGGGTCCTTAAATCCACAACTCTGCTAATTACACTTGGCCCCCAGGGCCTGACCAATCAAAAGAAACTTTAGTTGCTTAATCTACCTCCTCAACAAATTAGAGTTTGCAACCCTACTGAAAACAACCACCACCATCACCACCTCATTTTGACAGTGCTCAGTGGTAACTTCAAATGTGTCCCTTACCTAGCAAGAGGTTCTTTAGTGTAGAATGTTCTTGTGGCAGATATTGCCAGCTCATCTTCTTACTGATTGACAGTCCAAGGGAGGCAAGTTGGTGGAGGAGGGTAGAATGAGGTGTTGATAGGGGTAGGGCAGGGCAGACAGGGGATGGGTGGATCAGCTCTGGGAAGGGGACTGGTTTGGCAGCCGTACTAGCAGCAGCTGTCAAATCCTAGCCTCCTTCCAAGACCCAGGGCACAATCCTAACCAGGTCTACTCAGAAGTAAGTCCTATTGTGTTCAATAGGACTTAGTCCCAGGAAAGTGAGGTTAGGATTGCAGCCCCAGTTTTGCAGGTCAGGTCCAAGCAGACCTGCACCAGCGATTTTGCTAGTGCAGGTCCGGGTAGACCCCTCTGCACTGTGAAGGCTTATTCCTAGGTAACCCTTAACCAGGGGAGATCACTGCAACTGCCCCCTGCAGGGCTCAGTGGTGGCCATTTTGGAATCACTGCATCATTGGAGGGCGCCAAACCAATGGATTAAGCTGTCAATATTGTAACCTCAGTTTCCCACCTACTGCCAGCAGATAAGAATAAACTAGGAAAAGTTCCTACTGTCTCCTTCAAATATACAAGCAACTCATTGCTGCCCTTTTCACAAGCATGTAAGCAAGGAAAGTTAATTTTTGAAGAGAACTTTTTTATTACTAAACATCAGGCATTTGTCTTTGTTCCAGGCACAAAGCTGCAGCACGGGAACATTTCATTCTTTTTTAGTTATTTGTCCTTCGCAGTCTCCCCTATGGTCTCCTGATACCAAATATATTCTTTGCTTCTACCTTCCAACTCTCGTCTTTTACCTGTCCATCACCCTCTAGACTACAGATCCAAGTGCTATTTCTCTCTCTCTTTTTCCCCTTTTCCTGTAGACAAAAAGGAACTTCAGCATTTGATCTTTTCACGGTAGAAAGAGAAGGGGGAGTTTTAATGGTTTTAATAAAATCTCCAGCCTATGCTCCAAAGTTAAGTTATCCTTCCCTGCAAAACTACACTTTACTGCACTCAAACTATATGTTTTGCACAAGGAATGCTTTCCTTCCCATCCCCACCTCCAGCTGGCATATGCTTTCTACGTGCCATTCATATTAGCTTAATTTTTTGATAAAATAAATAAAATGAAACGTTTGGCACACTGAATAGGATTTTCATATGATGCGGCCATACATTGAAGAAGGGCAATAAAATTGAGGTGGTATATAGATAATAACAACCCCAGCAATCAAATGCTAAACTAACAGCCAAACCTTATGTAACTCCTCGTGCAGCAATGCCATCAGGGCTTCTACTGTATTCCATAGGGAGTTTCAAACGATTGAGGCCTCTCTTCCCTTGCCCCAGGGTAAGCTCCAGCAGGTGCCATTGATGGACTCAAATCTGAGTCACCTGTAGAGCTGATTCAAGTCTGCATTGACCAGTGAAGGCAGATCAGACTTGGGAGGGGATTAGAATTCAGATCTTCTTAGACCAGGAATGCATTGTGGGAAGGAAAGAGCTTTGGCGTAACCAGGAAGAAGCTGCAAGCAGCTCAAAAGACTGCCTTCAGCCCTGAAAATGCAACAGTTCCGCTGTGCTATGGTAGGAACAGCTATTTTTAGTGTTCTCCTTCACTTTAACTGCCTTTAAAAAGGGTGTCTTTGGTATCCTCTGGATCCATGGATAATTGAAACTGTGGGTACCAGATTCATGGTTACCAGGACCTGTCTGTACTTAATTTCATTTGGGGTGGAGGATTTGTCTGCATTTATTTTGACTCTATCCCAATGTTTCTCAAACTGTGGGTTGGGACCCACTGGGTGGGTCATGAGCCAATTTCAGTTGGGTCCCCATTCATTTCAACATTTTATTTTTAATATAGTAGACGTGATGCTATCTTGGTATGTGACTGCATTTGGAGAAATGTTACAGACCTGTACTTTTAGCAAGCTACTATGTATATTATTTTAACAATGATAGTTAATGGGACTTGTTCCTGGGCAAGTGTGGGTAGGATTGCAGCCTAGGATTGTTAAAATTCTCCCTGCTTGATAATGTCATTTTCCTGCTTGATGATGTCACTTCTGGTCATGATGTCACTTCCGGTGCGTCCTGACAGATTCTCACTCTAAAAATTGGGTCCTGGTGCTAAATGTGTGAGAATCACTGCTCTGTCCTGTTGAGAAAATTTGGAAAATAGCAGAAAGATCAGGCCAACATTGAATAATCTAGAATGGGGATACGCCGAACACACTGTTCTGAGGGTATATATGTAGATGTCATATAGTTATTGAAACATGCCAGCAAAATTTGTCTAACAAAGGTTATTCAAAGGAAACCACACACACACACACCCCTCTACCAAGCATTTGGTACATTAAAAAACTTTATGCTGCACAAATATTACATGGCACATATAATATCAGCATCCTTACAAAAACACATTTCGCACAATGACATATGTTCCAAAACACTGAGAAATGCAACTATTTTAAAAGGGGAGGGACAAGCAGATGTAATTTACTCTGGAATGAGGACAGCTTTTCTATCCTTCTGCCAGGGGAAGAGGAAACAATTACCTACAGCCCGTCAAGCAGCTGTAATTCTTAATTACATTGCATTCTTTTTTTAATGTTGTTCTGCTTAGGACTATTAGAGCTCACTTAGCTGTAGTTTCAACTTCAATTTCTCTCACAAATTTAGTTTGCTCCCATTAATTTCAACCCCCATGAAAGGAAGGCAACCATTAACGCTGCCTCGATCCTGATTCAATTTGCTAGGAAATTTACTTTGTGGTACTATGAGACTAATATAAGCTGTGACAGAATCCCCTACTGAGACCATGGAAATTACTAGTTCAAAAAAGCTTTTACTGGGAAATTGCCTTTTTTTGTTGCTTATGAGATGAAGAACAAAAGGCTGAACTGTCTCAAAATAGGTTAATCTTCAATGTCAGTTGTCAGCCACCATGTATGTTTCTTGCCAGGATTCTATCCTGGCTCTGGTGTGATCAAGAAATGGAACTCAACGTGAGGCCATACAGATAAACAGGTGGAGAATGTCTGGTGGAAGTTTCTAGCAAAAAAAAAAAAAAAAATCTGTCTCCCATAATCCCCAGATCCTCTCAACTTCTTATCTGTGTTCTGAGCTTTTCTGCCTGCAGGATGTTTTTCTTTTCAAGATGTCTACCTGAACCTTTGCTCCTGGGAGTGGGAAATATGAAGTTAATTGGGATCTTGCACCAGAATCCAATTAGCATCCTTCTGGGCTGGAATCAGCAATACTAATTACTGAAGCATAACTCTAGAAGCTTCTTCTTGCATAAATGTGGTATGTTCTCAGTGATGCAGTAGAAATTGAAAATTGCCATTTTGGTATTCTACCCCCTGTGGTCAGGAAGTGAGACAGGCTTCAATCCTAACTTCACTTTCCTGGGAGTAAGTTCCATTGAACACAATAAGACTTACTTCTGAGTAGACCTGGTTAGGATTGTGCCCAAAGTTAAGCTGCTGCCTTGCCTGGAGAAGCTAAGCAGGATCAGCTTTGGATGAGAGACTGAAAGCAGCTGATGGAGCTCTGTAAATGAATGTGAAGGAGTGAGGACTGTGCAGGAGTCAGCTGGCTCCTGACTCCTGCACAGCATCTTGGCAATGGATAACATCTTGACAACTCATCTTGAGGCTTGATTTGACTTGAGCTGACTGTGGAAGTTTGGAAGGCAAGAGCTGCACAGTCAAGATGAGATTGCACTATGAAGGTAAAAATCTGGAGAAATGGAGAGTTCTGTAAGTTTATCTCATAGAACAGTGCTTGTAAAAAAACCCATTTGATAAAATGGGGTTTATGGTCAGCCTGCCTATGCAAAGGGCCGTGAGTCTATGAGAAAGGTGGTATATCAATATTGGAATAAATAAATAAATCCAACCCTCATTTGTCATAGCTGCTTCTGCCACCATCAAAGAATGTTAGCTCTCAGTAGTTGAGGGTCAGCTCAGAACCAAATCTCACATTTTTCAGAAAGAATCAGTTTCAATATATTGATTCTAGGATGCGCAGAACCCCCCTGAAACTTACGGCCCCCCTGAAACACACCAAGCTTCCCTTGAAACTTCTCAGATGTTTTTGGCTTAGTGGAAGATCCTGAAATCTACTTCATATTTCACTGTCTTAACATTTCAGTGATTTTTCTCTGTAAACCGCTTTGTGAACTTTTTGTTGAAAAGTGGTATATAAATACTGTTAATAACAACAACAACAACAATAATAATCTTAAGGTTGGTACATATTATACTGTGCCAGTTTGCTGCAATTGCTTTGTGAGATGGGGATTTTGTTAGCTGCCTTTAGTATGCCAGTGGAAAGCCATGACCGTTCTACAGTGGATTTGTCTCTCAGGTGGTCAGGAAGTAAACAAATCTAGACCAGCAATGGCATGAAGCCCATATGATGGCATCACAATACATGGTGCCAAATACATTCAAGGACACAGAGGATAAGTGGGAAAACCCAATGATCAGAAAGTCCCAGCTAGAAGGAGAGCTGAAGCACCTTCATGACAACCTTCACAAGCCACAGTGACTCTCTGAAGTGACTGACAGCCCAGTCCTATCTAGTGCTGGCACAGCAGGGCCGCAATAGGACTACTCAGCTCTGCACCAGCTAAATTGCTTGCGCAAGTCTGAAAAGCTCCATGCAGAGCTTCTAGACTCAGAAAGGAGGGGATAAGATATGGAGGAGGCCTCTCCAAAAATCCTACCATACTTAGGGGCATGATCTGCCCCTTTCTGCCCTCCCCCGCCCTCCCACCCCTGCGCCATTCAGCACAGAACTTACTTGCACCGGCGACCACAGCTCCCGATCTGGCACTGGCCTTCCTGCTGCCACTCCTTACTCACATGGTGCTGCAAACATGCTTTATGGCACATTTGCAATACCATATGCCAGCACGGAAGTCACTGTGCTGGTGCACTGCTGTTACACCATTGGGATTACACCGTGAAGCAACCACCACAGCCACAGACAAAGCTCCAGGATCCTCTCTACAGTGTTCCAAACACTATCGGCTCTCTTGAACACCTGCAACAGAGCAGGAACTACCCAGCGCCAAGGATGGAAAGAGTTTCTTCCAAGTCATGCAACTGCACCACAGGAAAGGGGGTTAAAGACTCAGGGATTCTTGCTAGACCAGGGCTGTGTACTCTCAGACACCTGACTTGTCCTGCCTGAGGTGGGTGCAACACTGAGATATAAATCAAATATGAATGTGTAAGTTTTGCTGCCATGAGTGGGGTATGCTCCACTGGTATCCACAAAGTCTTTCTTGACCCCAGGGAAAGAGGGGTAGAAACAAAAGGAGGTGTTGCATAGCCCTAAAGCTGTGATCCCCCAACCAAGCCTACAGCAATGGAGAGGAGCTTGCTTCACCCCACTTCTTCCTCCTCCACATGTCCCCTGGCTCCTTCCCTGGGTTTTCCCCACTCTCGGCAAGCAGACACAGGGCAGCCTATCCAGAGAGCTCTCATTACTAGCCCTGAGTGCTTTATGAGGCCCTGGTCTGTCTCTCTCCTATCCCCAGTATCAGCTCCACCTGGACCAACCTTGGGGTCAGCTTCACCCCAGAGTAGGGAGGTGCATCCTGCAAGGTGCAGCCAACCTTGTGCCTTGATGGCCTGGGGGACAGTGAGAGGACTGGACATACAGCTATGCATTGGCTGCGCAGTGTCAGCAGCTGCTCTTTCATCAGGGTTGTGATGGGGCAGGTGGAGTCCTCAAGACTGTGGGGTCAGTCCTCGCAAGTGGACAGAATGATACGAAACAAATGACAATATCGGATGATCTGAAATAGGCAGTGGGGGGGTACTGGGGCTCTGTGTATTGGCAACCTTCAGTCTCGAAAGACTATGGTATCGCGCTCTGAAAGGTGGTTCTGGCACAGCGTCTAGTGTGGCTGAAAAGGCCAATCCGGGAGTGACAATCCCTTCCACACCGGGAGCAAGTGCAGTCTGTCCCTGGTCTGTCTCCCTGGCTATGGGCCTTCCTTCTTTGCCTCTTAGCCTCAGACTGTTGGCAAAGTGTCTCTTCAAACTGGGAAAGGCCATGCTGCACAGCCTGCCTCCAAGCGGGCCGCTCAGAGGCCAGGGTTTCCCACTTGTTGAGGTCCATCCCTAAGGCCTTCAGATCCCTCTTGCAGATGTCCTTGTATCGCAGCTGTGGTCTACCTGTAGGGCTCTTTCCTTGCATGAGTTCTCCATAGAGGAGATCCTTTGGAATCCGGCCATCATCCATTCTCATGACATGACCAAGCCAACGCAGGCGTCTCTGTTTCAGCAGTGAATACATGCTAGGGATTCCAGCACGTTCCAGGACTGTGTTGTTTGGAACTTTGTCCTGCCAGGTGATGCCGAGGATGCGTCGGAGGCAGCGCATGTGGAACGCGCTCAGTTTCCTCTCCTGTTGTGAGCGAAGAGTCCATGACTCGCTGCAGTACAGAAGTGTACTCAAGACGCAAGCTCTGTAGACCTGGATCTTGGTATGTTCCGTCAGCTTCTTGTTGGACCAGACTCTCTTTGTGAGACTGGAAAACATGGTAGCTGCTTTACCGATGCGCTTGTTTAGCTCGGTATCGAGAGAAAGAGTGTCGGAGATTGTTGAGCCAAGGTACACAAAGTCATGGACAACCTCCAGTTCATGCTCAGAGATTGTAATGCAGGGAGGTGAGTCCACATCCTGAACCATGACCTGTATTTTCTTAAGGCTGATCGTCAGTCCAAAATCTTGGCAGGCCTTGCTAAAACGATCCATGAGCTGCTGGAGATCTTTGGCAGAGTGGGTAGTGACAGCTGCATCGTCAGCAAAGAGGAAGTCACGCAGACATTTCAGCTGGACTTTGGACTTTGCTCTCAGTCTGGAGAGGTTGAAGAGCTTTCCGTCTGATCTGGTGCCTGATAGATGCCTGGGGCTCTGTGTAGGGCTCTATTAAGCCCCCCCCCCCCGCACAATCTGATGCTGGCACTGGATGCTGGGGAAGATTGACCAAACTGCCCATTCTTTAGGTTAGAAGTAACGGTTTTCCTGAAACGATCTCTAGACAATCCTTCCTTCAAAGATCAATCCACTTTAAATGAGACTTGAAACCAACAGAAAACTCTGAGGACAATGTTATTTCCAAAACTCTGAGGACAATGTAATTTCCCTGGTGTGAACAGATTCTTCCAAATTCTCATCAGAAGTTGCAATTGTCTGCAAAGACAAATTTTAACAAGCGATGGAAATGTAACTTGGCATTCAAATATAATTTCAATAGCAGATGCTCCCAGTGATACAAAAACCAAATAAAACATCCCTTTTAAATGAAGTTAAATCACTTTGAACCCATGTCAGCATGGGTGTCCTGTGTAACATTTATGTTGACTTATATGCATCGAGTGCAACAGGGTCTACGATGTGACCAGATGAATGGCAGACCTAAATGTTGGGTTTTAAAATCCCATTTAACAAGGACCAAGTCAATGAGCAAAACAATGGCAAAACTCCAGTGAGCAACTTTTATTGGAACTCAGAAGGTTTGTGGTGTTGGTTTTTTTAGAATAACTCCTAAAGGCCCAATGCTGAAGACCACCACCTGCTGCATTTGTTTATTCTGAAGTAGATTGTCCTTGTAACAGCAAAGAGGCTATTCTTTTAGGTTATATGCAACAAAACAAAATTATTCAACAGTTATCAACCATTCAAAAGATGCCTGAGCAGGACTGCATGAAATGACATCACATGATTGAGACATACAAAATTATGCAGGGGATGGACAGAGTGGATAGGGAGATGCTCTTTACACTCTCACATAACACCAGAACCAGGGCACATCCACTAAAATTGAGTGTTGGGAGAGTTAGAACAGACAAGAGAAAATATTTCTTTACACAGAGTGTGGTTGGTCTGTGGAACTCCTTGCCACAGGATGTGGTGACAGCATCTGGCCTGGACGCCTTTAAAAAGGGATTGGACAAGTTTCTAGAGGAAAAATCCATTACTGGGTACAAGCCATGATGTGTATGCGCAACCTCCTGATTTTAGAAATGGGTTATGTCAGAATGCCAGATGCAAGGGAGGGCACCAGGATGAGGTCTCTTGTTATCTGGTGTGCTCCCTGGGGCATTTGGTGGGCTGCTGTGTGATACAGGAAGCTGGACTAGATGGGCCTATGGCCTGATCCAGTGGGGCCGTTCTTATGTTCTTATGACCCAATCCTATTGGTCAGCAGAACACATATACCACTGGTGGCAACTGCCTTATAGCAGTTATAAAAGGCACTCTGGCAGCACACAGAGTAGTGCACTACAGGTGCACCAGGAGGAAGATCAGAGCCTTCCTATACCTGTCAGAGGATTGCTGGCCACCTGCTGAGGCAGCAAGGTCAGCAGGAGAGGAAGGATGGGGTGAAAGGAGGGTGGAACAAGGAGGCACAGGCAGGACAAAACAGGGCAACAATGGGGGTGGAGAAAGGGTGGACCAGGTCCAGGAGGGAGGCGGATCCAGCCGCAGCATAAGAACATAAGAACATAAGAACAGCCCCACTGGACCAGGCCATAGGCCCATCTAGTCCAGCTTCCTGTATCTCACAGCAGCCCACCAAATGCCCCAGGGAGCACACCAGATAACAAGAGACCCGCAAGGCCTCCTGGGAATTGTAGTTTAAGAGCATAAGAACAGCCCCACTGGATCAGGCCATAGGCCCATCTAGTCCAGCTTCCTGTATCTCACAGCGGCCCACCAAATGCCCCAGGGAGCACACCAGATAACAAGAGACCCGCAAGGCCTCCTGGGAATTGTAGTTTAAGAACATAAGAACAGCCCCACTGGATCAGGCCATAGGCCCATCTAGTCCAGCTTCCTGTATCTCACAGCGGCCCACCAAATGCCCCAGGGAGCACACCAGATAACAAGAGACCTCATCCTGGTGCCCTCCCTTGCATCTGGCATTCTGACATAACCCATTCCTAAAATCAGGAGGTTGCATGTACACATCATGGCTTGTACCCCATAATGGATTTTTCCTCCAGAAACTTGTCCAATCTCCTTTTAAAGGTGTCTAGGCTAGACGCCAGCACCACATCCTGTGGCAAGGAGTTCCACAGACCGACCACACACTGAGTAAAGAAATATTTTCTTTTGTCTGTCCTAACCCGCCCAACACTCAATTTTAGTGGATGTCCCCTGGTTCTGGTATTATGTGAGAGTGTAAAGAGCATCTCCCTATCCACTCTGTCCATCCCCTGCATAATTTTGTATGTCTCAATCATGTCCCCCCTCAAGCGTCTCTTTTCTAGGCTGAAGAGGCCCAAACGCCGTAGCCTTTCCTCATAAGGAAGGTGCCCCAGCCCCGTAATCTGTAAGCCCCGTAAGCCCCGAAGGGGCTGCCAAATCCTGAACCCCTTCCCAGACCCAATCCTGCAGTGCAGGTCCATGCAGACCTGTGCCAGTGAAGGTGTGTGAGAGCACATAAGGCAACAAGATCCCTGCATTCTATTGCCACTCCTTAGCATCTGGCGTTCAGAGACAGAAAGAGACCTGTAAAATCTAGAGGATGTATGCAAATTCCTATGGAGAATGTACCTCCAGCATCATATTAGAAATGTGTCACACTCATCAGGGTTCGTTTCCAGTCCTCCAGAGAAAGCATGCATTAAAAAGCTATTAGGATGCATGTATGGGAGGGGACCGACTGCTCCCAAGTTTGCAGGCTAAATTTTGAACAATTAATGCCACAAATAAAGCCTCTGATGAAGCCATGAATTAAACTTTCCCGTGCATTAATAAAACAATAACATCTGTTTCAGTTGATAGAATTTATGGCAAAGACGGCACTTTTAGGGCACTCTGGAAAGCCTATTAAGCAGCAGGCTTCTGTTCTGAATGGCTCAAGAAGGATATTCTTCATCCCTCTATCAATCACTTCTCACCATTCCCCCCTCCAATGCTGTGAACTTGGCAAGATGCACGGCAAGGCCTCTTGGGCAGCTCTCATGTAGCCTGTCATGCTGATAAAGTATTATTGAATGGGATTGATTATGAAAGGCACTGCAGATGCTGAACTCCCTCTGTATTTACAAGGGAATGACTCTGGAGAACGGGGATCGTCATTCAAAACTGTGCAGCAGTCCTTCTGTTTTTTAAACACTTTTATTCCTGTTTTGCGGATTATCATATAAAATACACAAAAAGATTAAGAATCAGCTGCAGTGGTCCCAGTTTTCCCTAACTTCACCCTCCCTTCCATTTTCTTATGCCACCCCGGAACACCCTGTACTTACCTGAAATCTCAGATACTAGGGATACCAGATCATCTTTTTTTTGGTCATAAAAAGGAATTTAACAGGAATTTAAATTTAGGAATTATAAAAGGAATGCAATAATTCCTTTAAAAGGAATTATGAGGGCTGGGAAAGCTGCAGGGCTCAGAAGACCCTCTAGAGGGCACGAGGGGCTCACATCCGTGGATAACTGAATCTTTGGATACAGGATCCATGGTTGGGTGGGTCCCCTGTATTTAAATAAAGGAATAGAAAGAAAAAAAGTCAGAAAGGAAACTAAATAAATGCTAAAACTCAAACCCCAAATCCATAATAATTATCCAATACATAATATTAATTTTACATATTAATGAATTAATAAAACATATACCCAAAATATATCACTCATATAGATGTGGACTCAGTCCCAAACCAAGTGTGCAAAAAGTCATGTGGAAATGAGCATTTTCTGCAGAACTGCAAGCTTGAATGCAAAATCCATGTGGGATCCTTTACAAGACACCCATAAGTTTCTTGCCACACAATATCTAAGTACCCCTTTCCAACTATTTTATCTCAGGCAGCCTGATATTAGGTGGGCTTTACATCACCAGACTTAGGTCATAAAGTTCATATAGTGTATAGAGAAGAGGGTCCACTAGAACCTAACCCCAGTTTCCCCATAGGATCAATGATTCAGTAACCATGGTTTCCATAACCATGGGGTTTTTCAGGAACTTAACCCCAGCGGCTAATGATAATTGACTGTATAAATGAATAAAAATAATAAATAATACTTTTGAAAGCTGTTTCTAACCCATCATTAGGAGAATTAACACAATCTTTAAATTTCCAGGAAGTGGGTAAGCATTAACAGCATCTTCAATGTTATGTTCATGGAAATTTCTATGTCTCCTATAAACACACAGCCATAACTAATTCCACACTGATACACACAGAAGTTCCCAATGTGTTTTATTCTCACAGGAGGCGAACCATATTTGCCCAATAGCAGGAAGGGATTTTTTTTAAAGAGCCAAATTAAGCATAGACAAGCATATACAGTTGCTCACGGTATGCAACTGGTATGCAATATATTTCCCTTTGCAGAGGAACGAAGATCTTGTGTGTGAGAATCTTTCAGATGGCAGGCACTGATCTGGTTATGAAGTCAGAACGGAAATTCCTCTGAGACATTTGAAAAGCTAATTAAAGATGTCATGTTGTTAAGGGCCCTGTGGTTTGCCATATGCCAAGCCAGTCATGTTATTGTCTAGCATATACATCAGCAAGTTTGTCAAAAGTACATCTCCTTGATTTCAGTGGGACTTACTCCTGAGTAAAGCTGCGTAAGAGTTCCCAGGAGGGAAGTAACAGAGAGGTAGCTTCAGTTGCAACTAACACATACCCTTTCAAACTTTTGAAGGTAAATATTAGAAGAGTTACCAAGAGCATAGAGCACATACACTACCAGAGTACACAGGCAGCCCTGATTAAACCACAAGACATTTTCCCACCTTCTGTACCTGCACTTGAAAGTCCTAAAATATGTAGCTATGGATGGTGTTTTCTGTTTTCATGCTGTCTGTTTTTGATGGGTTTATTTTATAGCAGCGGTTCTTAAACTGTGAGTCACAGCCCAGTTTTTTGGTGGGTTGTGTAAGGTTGCTGGAGCTCTGCTGAGCTTCTGAATTGCTGGGCTTTTCCACTTTTTTTGATAACACAAAAAGCTCCCCTCTGGAGCATGTTTTTATCAGTGAGAACACAGGCCAGAGCAGGCTAAAGACCACGCTCCTAGAGTATGCTCTAGGCTAAGTCATATCAAGTTCTTGCTGATGAAAACACACTCCATAGATGGGCTTTTCACATTCTTAAAAAATGTGAAAGTTTGGCAACCCAAAATTTTGGTGGTGTTGTGATGACGTCACATCACCACCAAAACTTTCAGGTTGCTGAGCATTGTGCTGAAAGTGAGTCCAGTGGCATCGCTAGGGAGGTGTGGGGTGTGTGGACTGCACCAGGTGATGTGCACCAGGGGGGGTTGACACCACTACTGGCAAAAAAATTTTAAATCTTGGAATTTTTGAATACTACATTGTGTTACATATGATGTGTAATTTCATGCAGAATTCAATGATGCAAATTAAAATTGAAAATACATAATGCCTTACAGTACAGATATTAATTGGGACTTCCTAACTCATAGGGTGGACAGAGTGGCATCACTAGGAGGTGTAGGCCACATCAGGTGATGAGCACAGTGGGGGGGGGGGTGACATCACTATTGGCCAAAAATTTTAAAATCTGGCAACATTTGAATAATACCATCATGTTATATATCATTCAATGTGTGATTTCATGCAGAATGCAATGAAAAAGACCATGTCAAAATATCTCTGTTCTGTCAAAAGGAATAGCCAAAAAACCAGAGGGGGCAGGGCACTGGTGCATCACCATGCCCACCACCTGGGGAGTTGCACTGCATAGAAGGAGGTCCATCATGGGGGTAATGCACTGGTCTCCTGTACCAGGTGGTACAAACCCCAGTGATGCCACTGGGTGGGTCACAGGGATAAAAAGACTGAGAATCACTATTTTAATATACATTGTTGGTATGTTGAGATCATCACAGTCGGTTCTGAACTGCTCTAATTTATTTATTTACATCTATGCTGTACCCTTCTAGCATTCAAAAGCTGGGCTACAATAGGCATATCAAACAAGCAATAAAATAGCAGCAAGAAAGCAGCAGCAACAACAACAATCCAGAGCATAATTAAAATGGAGGGTACTTTTAAAAGCAGGAAAAATACTGCATCTTGGCCTTAGGCATTTCCTCCTTCCCATTCTACTGTCTTCCTGTGAAAGGGGAAGAGATTTCAAGTTCCCTTTAGAACAAGCAACAGTTTCATGTAAATAGACAAAGAGGAAACCATGGTTTGTTTGAAACCAGAAATGCAACCCTTGAATCTTCTCCCCTCATACCAGAAGAAGGGAAAGGAAAGCCCAACCCTCCCTTGAGTGTACCTGCTCCTGCACATAACACCGCATCATGCTTTAAAGTTACATTTGTACCAGTTCACATACTTCAGTTATATCCATGCAGATATAAATTTGCATGGAAAAACACTGAGTTCCAAGTCAGACCTTAAAGTTATAACATACTTTGTAACTGATGTAAATGTTATACACAACTATTTATAATTCTGTTGCAGGCACATTGCAAGGAGGTGTGAATAAAGTTGTGATCTAGAAAAATCAAATTACTGTTCCTCATGGAGCATTAATCTGGTGCAACCTCCAGGTTTGACAGCCCAGAGTGGCCCTACTTAATGTTTATGCTTCAATTATTTTGTTTACAAAATTCTTAATATGGCTATGATTCACACAGAACCCACAGCAGGTCTTTAGATGCCTCCATATTCCAGCAAGCAACAGCTTATTTCACTGTGATGAAAGTTATTTAGACAATGTTGATGCCCTATCAGCAGCGATGCTTGCTGGGGTATGCTTGCTGGGATACTTACTGACAAAATAGAATCAGCATCCAACATCACCAGCCAAAAGCTGGAACAAAATTGCCTCCAATAATTCTCCTATGCAAATTCTGATGGCAGATAATTTCTGGATATTCGAGGGGTGTGTGTATATTCAGCAAATATTTGATATTCAACATGAGTATTTGACATGTGGCAATATTTTATGTCAATATTTGATTGATATCCACAGCAGGGATCTGACAGTTAGTGACACACAATGATATTTTATAGCAATTGGCAAACTCCCCTTGGCTCAGTTCAGAACTGAGCTTGCCAAACAGAGCTATTTTCCTCAAAATGTCAGAAAATAACTCAGTGGGTTTCTCCCTCACTCCCCCCTTCCCCCAAAAAAGAAACCTGGGATATATAATTTCCAGGGTGATTGACATTTATGCAAAAGACTTGGCATCTTGGCAAACAACTTTCCCATGGTCGCTAGCACCTGGGATACTGCCATTGGAGTATTCCGGGCAAAGGGGGGAGGGTAAGGAGGAAAATTAGGTTATAGCTATACCTTGACTTTCATCCACTTGACTTTCATAGCTCTGCTTTTTCAAGGATTATCAATTAGGACCACATTTCAAGTTTTGTCCCACATGCTTTCCTCTTCCATCCAATTTAATCCCACCTTCCATGATGTTGGTATGTTTTTTTTTCTTTTTTTTTCTGTTTATTTGGGTTCTGCTTATATTCACATTTGTTATATAACTAGTCATTTTTCATCAGTCAAAAAAAATTTGCAAGCTAAATAAGGCAATGCTTTGACATTAATCAATTTTTTACTTTCATCCATAGTCTGGTCCCTAACCAGATGAAAGTGCAAGGTATGTACAGAGCTGAGCTTTGGTTGGAGTCAGCACCCAAAGGGGAAGTGAATAGTTGCTCCTGTCTTCCTCAGGGTAGATGCCCACATTAAAGTGGGAGAAGTTTGGTAGACAGGATCCACTGCAGGATCTAAGCTTACAAGCAGCCCAGTCCTGAGCTGCCCTGCACAAGGGGCTGCAGTGGTATCGAAAATGGCTGCCGCTATATCCTGCACTCACTTTTGTCCCTTTCCCCTGGGTTAACTGAGTAACCCCGCAATGGTGCTACTCACTTCTATGGCAACCCAAGGGTCGGCATAGAAGTTAGAGTCTCCATGTTGGGTGGCCAGCCCAACACAGAGGCTCTGGCTCTGATGGAGCAAAGCTCTACCGGTCCTACCTCCCTCCCACTCTGCTCCACTCCCTCCCCTGGCACGCCTCCTCCCTGCCCTTCCCGCCCTCCCTCCCTCCACCTCCCCTTGTAACACCTCCTTCCCACCTTCCCGCATCCCCCCACCTACCTACTGTGACCGCTGAGCAGCAGAGATCCAGTGCTCCACCAGCACTAGCCTGGCATCAGGCTAGTACCAGTGGAGCACCAGTGCTAGGGCTCACAAATGTGCACTATGGCATGTTTGTGACAGTGCGTGTCGACGGTGAGCCAGCACGTGAAGTTTAGGATTGGGCGCTGAGTCATGGAATTAATAAAGTGGCCATGCATTATACCATTATTACCTTGTCTTGTGTGATTTGTAGGGGATGCTTTGGCAATGGATGAAATTAGGGAACATCTCCCTGAAAACAAGCACAGGAAGATTTAAAATGTTGGTGTCAAAACGCAATTAAATTTCAGGATAAATTTTGATGGCAACATCCAGCATGTGAAACTGAACAGTAATTGTTTTTGAGTTTTTTTTAGAATCTTCCTTGTTAGCTCTGCAACCAGCACAATTGATAATCCACTAAATTCATGAGTTTTCACAACTGCATAGAGTATCATATTAGAAAAAAAAAAATTGGAGAAGCGTGGGGGGGGGAGAGAGAGAGAGAGAGAGGAGCAGGGATTAGTCGCAAAAATCTGTATGGATCTGGTGTTGGTAAAAATTGGAATTAAGAAATATTTACTTTTTGCTACACTGATTTTTGGATGGTTACATTGCAGACTATGCAAATCCTATGTGAATTACCCAGCTACCAAGCTGCTGTAAAAACCTAGGAGAAGCAAGATCTTTAAATAGCTGAAGCTCACAGTATGATCAAAGAGTCCCATTCCAGGATTACCAAGACCCAGCAGATTTTGCTTTCAAATAAATGCCTGATGATTTCGGCGGACATCTCTATGAGAAGCAAAGACCTAGCTGAGAAGTTGACAATGAGGTCTAAAATGCATTTCCTTAATGTGTTGGTCTCTTGCTAAGCTTTGCTGAAGATGCAGTTTTCTCAGCTGCACTCAATACAAATTGATGAGGGTTCATATGAGTTATTGTAAAAGTGTCCATTCAAGTATTTGGACTGCTGACCAAGCAGTTCTGTTTTCCACCCAGCATCAGTCATAAAAATACTTTTTTTCCTTTTATGAATTTCTATTGTTACCAGTTTGTTTTTTTTTTTGTTTGTTTTTTTAAAAAAGGGCCTCTTAGGAAATGCTGTGCACCAAGTTACCAATAAATTTTGCCTAATAAAATTTTTTTAAAAACCCTCATGTAAACAGAATAGCAGTGATAGCCCTTTCACCATAGTAGCTGTAGCAGTGAAAATTGAAAAATATAGATGACAACAGTGCAATAGTATTTAGTACTTGGGTCATAGAGTCCATGACTTTAATCCCATGATTGGACTTAGCAAAACTGTTTGTATCTAGCAAACAGCAGCTGGATTCAGACCCTTATGGATCAGTCCCATGTTGTGTTTAAGGAAGGTTTAAACTTTTGTCTCATCATGGCCCTAATCGACATTAAGGCCTATGCAGTTATTGATTAACTTATCAGTAGGACCATTGGGGATGTGAGTCCCCTTCTGGCACTGCTGTGTCAATTGTCAAAAAACTGGTTATGTGCCTTGACAATTGTTTTGCGCCTTGTCAGTGTTCCATGAGATGAAAAAGAATGAAAATTGCTGACATTAAATTTTTACTGTAATATTTCTTTTCATCTGCTAACAAATTTGAAAATGCATGTGTTTGTTTTATGACCTCTACAGGATGGAATGTGGGCCCAATATGACATTGACTGCTGGCAGACTGTCTTATAGATTGAAAACTCAGTCTGAAGAATCCTCCGATTTACATCCAGGCTTCCGGCTCAACCCTGCGGGCAACTTCTCTAAAACAGGATTTGCAATAAAATCTCACTCAAGGCATGCATATGCTACACCTTTTAAAAGTGGTTTGAAACCAACTGAGCTGTAATGACTAACCAGAAGAACCTGGGCATTATAGTTTTGTGTTTCTCTATTGGTTTTTCCCCCAATCGCTAAATAGGAAGATTGTCCCCAGAGACTTGCTTAGATTACAGGGGGTACATCATATCTGGGCTCAGGGTCAAAAAGGGTGCCCAGAAGCCAAAGGAAGAGAGCCAAAAGTTTCCTGGGATCTCATAAAATGCTTGCATATATTGTGTGCAGACTAACCTTCACGTTTTGTATAGTTTTATATATCATACTCCATAGAAATTGTATGAAATTATGATCCAATGAATAAGGGATCCAATTTTTACTACCCAAAGGGGCCTGTAAGAAACTTTGTATTCCCTGATCAAATTCCTTTCAGAGGCCCTGGTCACATAACAGTTAAAGAGCACATGAAGCAGTTTAAATTTATAGTGTGGATATCACCCGTTTCCACTCCAGTATGCTATCTGTTAGACTGTATCAGCTTCCACGAATAGCCACCACCGATTCAAAACACACACAGGCAACAGCTTTCGAAGGAAGTGCTAATATCTGCTTGTCACTTGAGTTTGAAACCTAATCGCTGCAACCTCACAACATATGTTTATTCAGACCTGAAATCCTCATTTCTTGTCTTATCCTTGCTAAACATATGGCTGATTACGGAGACTTTGGTGGAAGGAATTGTCACTGGGCTCTATTTTAATTGGGGTCTGAAAGGCTATGTGAAACAGCATACCTGAGAACTGGCTTTGTGAGGAAGGTCTGCCATGGCAGATTTTTCAAGCACGGGGGGGGGGGGGTGGAAACACAGAGAGCAAGAGAGACACAAATGCTAACTGCCTTTCATGAGCTCCTGAGCCAAAGCTGAACTGCAGAGCTTCAGCAATGGTCCAAGTTCCAGTTCTAACTGCATGTACTAAATCCAGTTATATCTACCAGAATGCAAATGCCCCAAACCTGAAATGATGTATAATATAACCATACAATGTCACTTCATACAAAGATGTGCAATTATGCTGCATCTCAAATTCTTTGATGCTTTTGAAACACAAGACCCGCAGTGGCCATTTCAGCACTGGATATTCTGCTATAGAGCACTCATTACCCACATGATGGGCAGACCTTAGCCAGCTTGTAACTTAGAAGGACGTTATGCATATTGACATTTATTTGTGTTTAGCCATTCCTCATTCATTTTTAAATCTGTGGGTTCCCTGCTTTCTCCAGAACAGCCTCTTCAAAAGCCTCTACGGCAGAATGAGAATGGGCCATTATGAAACATTTATTTTGAGGCTGACCCGGAAAATGAAGAGAATAGGTTTAAACTTTTTGTTAACGTCTCTGTGATATATGCTGTGGTGACCTCAAGACTGGAACCCTGCAGTGTGCTCTATGTGAAGGCTACCTTTGGAAAGGTTCCGGAAGTGCAAATGGTCCAGAATGCTGAGGCATACTATAGACAAATATCCAATGCTTTAGAATAGGGGTTGGCAGCCTATAGACTGTGAGCCAGATCCAGCCTGCCAGCTGGTCATCTGGTCCACCAGCCAAAGTGTGGCCCACATGGAGCTCAGCCTGGGAAGCACAGCCTCCCATCCAAGTCTGTGTGCCAAATGGGAAATGTCTGAGCCGCCTACCTAAGTCCCTGTGCCGCTGTGCCGCACAGGGTCTCCACAAGCCCGAGCACTGTTTCCCATCCTGCACATGGCAAACTGGGTGGCATGTAGTAAATACTTGCTACTTCCAGGTGGTTGGTAACCCAGAAGTTCAGCGGTGATGCAATAACGTCACCACCGAACATCCAGCCCATTAAAAAAAAAATTTGCCAAACCGTTTTCAAAGCTGTACTGCCTGGTTAGCAATTCATGGCTGGCACTAATGAAAAGTGGTATGTTTGGCCTATAAATCCTTAAATACTCTGGTTCCTGTATTTCTAAAGAAGTGCCTCCTCTTTCCACATGTGAATCTCTCCATGCCTTGAGATCAGCTGGAGAGGTCATAGTCACTTGCCAGAGCTTATCTGTAGGACTATCCTCTCAGTGGGTCTCCTTTCTGAGAGGTGCATCTGGCCAGCTCACTTCATGTTGAGACATTCTAGAAAAATAATCTGGACTAGCGCTGCTGAAAGTGTTGATATCAGGTTTTCCAGAACTGGCTGTATGACTTGTTTGTTTTGAGAGGGAGAGGGGGTCAATTATGGTTTTGTTGTAGTTTAGATTTGGTATTTCTAGACCTGATTTTATAGGCTACTTGGTCTGTCAATTTGAGAACCAATCAAAAGCGGAGTAAAATATAATAAATTAATAAATAAAAAGAGCATCTCAAGTCAGTTTAAACTGCTAATTGCAGTGGTTATACATGCAGATTACAAAGTTCCCTCGCTATTCAGTGGTTCCATTATACTTTGGGTTCCTATCTGTCATCTCCCAAGAAAGCAGAATTTCAGAATGTTGAAATAATTGATTTTGTGTAAGGAAAAAATAGTATTCTTCTGCAAGGTTTATCCGTATTAAAACAGCAACAGCTTCCCTGGATGAAAAATGCCTTATCAGAAGATTAAGTGACATAAATATGCATGTGTGAATCAAGCCAGATGGTGAGTTGACAAGTTCACCTTCATCACTTGATAACAGCAACATCAGTGTTGACTTACACATCAGAAAAAGCCATCATGTGTTTTGTTTGTTTTCATCTCAAACACAGTACTTCTGTGACAGATATAAGCCCCGGGTTCAGCTAGGAGTCATGCACTGAGCGATGTCTATCATGATATCAGTCCTACACCTGAAAGAGGAAAGCAGTACAGTACATAAAGGGTTTGTCCCTTTCTGTCAGTTGCCTCAGCTTCAGTAAGAGAATCCACCTCAAGGTTTGAGGGCATCAGAGGCTCTGTCAGTTGAACCAGGAATATCAGGGCCTGATGCTGGGACTAGCCTAGTGGGCTAATAGATTCCCAAACTGTGAGGCGCGGCTCCAAAGGGAGCCATGGGATACTCACAGGGGTATTGTGGGATGTCCCCAGCATCCTCTTCCCAGACGCCAACTTCTTGGATCATGCACAATTTGTGAGATCTCATGCTATTCTTATGGGATCTCACATGACCCATGATGGTGGCACTCAGGAAGAGGACACCATGGGAAGAAGGGAGCTGTGATGCCGGGGAGTTTGGGAACCACTGGTTAGGGGCTGTATATGCTTAGGCCTCACAACCTTGTTCAAGATCACTGGTGAAGAGGCAATGCTTTTGTCTTTCCCGGTCAAACAGAGCAGGACATGACCACGCCTGGGCTGAAGAACACACTTCATGTACAGTTGCCCATGGCCCCAGTTTAGCTGGGACAGATGAATATGCAGTGTTGGTTCCTTGACAATTCACAAGTGTGATTCCTTCACTTCCCCCAGCGTCAATTTTGGATGACACATCCAGAAATACACACACCCTGGGGCTTGAACAATGGGATAAACCAATTATCATGCTAGCCTAGCTAGACTTTCTCAATTAAGTGTAATTAGCTAGGCCTTTCTTCCCTCAAACATCTTGCTGCAAGGAATGTTTCCATCATGCTGAAATTTAGCCGGGGAAAGCCAAAAGCCTCTCACATGTTAGGTCTTTCGCCTCAGTCTTTTTGGTGCTGGAGGAGTCAGGGAAACGAGGCCACTCTCTGAAGACGGAGTCCTGAAGCCAGAGTTCCTAATGAACCCGGAGACTTCCTGAGACTTGAACACTGCCAGGGGGCAAAACAACTAATCATATTGCTAAGGAAGGCATTTCTCTCACACAGGTAGAGAGTGACACTGAAAAATTAGACCAAAAACAAAGTTAGTTTTCATAAGAAGTGCCAGCTTATTTGCCGATTACTCACCGGCAGGTTTGGTACGCAACTGCTGTCTTGTTTGTCTTTATTTTATTGTCTTTATTATTGATTCACACATACACGGATGTCACTTGATAGCGTGCAGCGGAACTAGTGGCATTTTAATATATTAGATTGTAGTCAGTGTTCCCATTCTTCTTCCAGGGAAAAGAATCTATGGTTACGACTTCCTGTTTTTTGAGGTGGTGCGAGGCTACATGGAAAGTCTGTCAGCGGTGTATGACCTGTGGCACCTCCTTTGCTTTGACAGTGATCCATCGACTCATGAGCATTCATGTGTGAACTCAGTTCAGCAAATAATAGCTAGTATTCTTCCACGCCATCACTGATGGCACAAACAGAGCTATAATGGATAGGTCATAGGCCCTCAGTGCTGGGAATGTCCTCGTAACCCCATGAAGTGAGGAAAAAAATAATTAGCTCTCAATTATGATTAAAAGGAACTTATTCAACCTATTTTAGAAAACTCTAAACATCTATAACATCTATAAGATGTTAAGTCTATAAGATGTTAAATCTGTCTTAAAAATCTATAACAACTTATAAGATATAACATCTTAAGATGTTATACTTTGGTCATTCATTTTTTTCCCCTCATAACAGCTCCATGAAATAGGTTAGACCAGCCTTCAACCAGTGTGCTGTGGCATATTGGTGTACCACAAGTGATCCAGAGGTGTACCACAGGAATTTGGCTCCTTGACCCTTGTCGGGTTGTTGGGTTGCCGGGCTTGGGAGTGGCATTAGGATGAAGCAGCAGAGGCTGCCACCATCTCCACTCCCCTCCCAGGTCTGATCCTCCCCTCCCTTCCCCTTCCCTCCACCCCATTTTGTCTATCCTATCCTGCTACACTCTGCCCCAAGAAGTCATACCACTGGCTGGTGCTGGAGGAGCTCTGGCCAGTCATCGACAAGGGGCATGTTAGACTCAGAATGGAGGCTCTGGATCTTGTGGATGCCACTGCCACCATGATCTTCCCTGGCCCAGTTTAGCCCTCACCACAATTTGCATCCACTACCACCTTACCTGCTGCAATGGTCAGTCTACTGCCCAGGGGTGTACCAGCTGCTGCACCATTTCCAGCAAGCTGCCCAAGTGGCTCAAACGATGGCAGAGCATACGATACAAACCACCATCTTATCGTGAGGATTGGGCCATAGTTGCACTACATTTCCATGAAATTCAGCAGAAGACTTTCCTCATTTGGCCCACACATGGTAAATGCAAGGTAAAGGTAACCAACTTTCTATTTCAAAATGTATTGAGTTCAAAAAGTCAAACAGAAAGACAAACATGAAACAACAAGAGAGAGGAACAAAAGTGAGTGTATAAAAATAAATATGTAAAAATAATGGTGGTAGTACAACAGGAGCACATAATGTAACATAATAACTAATCCATAATGAATTAAATTATAGCTAATGCTTTCTTGCTATGCATTCTCTCCAGGTTCAACTCTGCTCCAATAATTAATAAAAGCAGAATGAATTTCTGAAAAAAGACTTGATTGGTTGTGTGTGTGTGTGTGTGTGTGTATTAATCCCACGTATCTAAAACATGTTAACTTATTCATTAAGGGCTTTCTGCCATGCTGTTTTTAGCGATTCATCCAAGTTAAGAAGTAAACCATTTTCCCAATATTTTGCCATTAACACTCTTCTGCCAACAACAAAATGCCAACAAAATACTTCAGGATGTTTCTTTTCACATTTCATTTCAACCACCCCAGCACAACTGCTCAAGGTGCCGGGTCTTCTGTCAATTGCATTTTCCAACCCCATTTTCAAAAGGCTGAAGAAGGGGGAGAAAAAGCCAACTTCCATTTGTTAAGCTTCTTAATGAACTGCCAACTACACATATTTCTACAGTTAATTAATCATAGCATGCTCTTTACACAAAAATTGGACTTTCCAAGAAATGAAAATCGAATTATACAGCTTAGCCAACTGGGATCGGTCTGACAATCAACCCCTGTTGTTCAAAGCATGGAAAGGAACCTTCTACTTACCAATACACCAAGAGCATCTCCATCCAGTAAAGTGTTGACAGCATTGCTCCAAGAAGAAAGAAGGATTGTCACTTGGGACAATGTAGAAAGCTGGAGTCCATGAGGCTTCTAAAACAGCTTGGCCATGTTTTTCTTTTGAAGCCTAGAAAGCATGCAACAAGGGCTTTTGCGTGTAGCCCTGGATTCACCAAAACTTGCTGGTCTCTGTTTTTTCTGCACCTGCACTTACCTAACTTTGGCTAAAGCTTGTGTCTCACGCCAGATGACTATTTTTCGCCTTTGTATGTCTGCCAACAGTTCAAAGTAGGCACTGATAGAATTATCTAAATAAGTATGACTGAAATCCTATGCACATTTTCTTGGGAGTAAGCCCCACTGAACACAATGAGACTTACTTCTGAGTATTCATGCCTTGGCTCAGTTGCAGTCCTGGCCCCTGTGCTGACCATGGCTAGGAACATAAAATGCCATCCCCAGCCCTAAAAACATCACTTCTAGTTTTTGGAGAAAACCGAAAGTGACTACTTAGGCGTTTTCAGGCTGTGTGTGGCTTCCATGGCCCCCAATAAGCATTCTGAGGACTCACATTCGGTTTCTGCGCACTGCCTTCCGCAGCCCTCAGAAGGCCTTAAAGGGGGGGGAATGAGTGTTGGTAGGGGCTCGTGGCAGCACCCCCTCCAGGTGGCGCCCTAGAACACTTGCCTCCCTGACTCCTCCAGGTATACCAGTACCTAGGCTTGTGCTGTAAACTGTGTTCCAATCCCCTGCCCCCCCGCCTCATTTCTACCAATACTGGAATGAAAATAACTTTGGCAAACGTCATTAGAATTAGCAAGCACAGTTATAAAAGAATGACAATTGAGAAAGAATTAATGAAGCCCACTGGGATTACGCTTTATCTGCGCTTTATTTTTATCTTCTCCCTTTCGTAGCGTAATAAAAGTGAGAAACTTGTCAGGAATATGAATTTGTAAAGCCAAATCTGCCAAGAGTATGCCTTCCATACAGTTCAAATGAACTAAATCTATGCCTATCATCAAGGCTATTATATGCAACACACTTTGTGACACACACACACTGTCTTGTCTACGAAGAGCTCAATCATTACCGTGCCTTTCACGCTGTATCGCTCTGATTCCTCACAACCTTAAGGGGGGAAAAGAAAAATAAGGGTGCCCACACTTAGCTGGAGAAACAAATGAGTGTGCATACCATACGGTCGCATGTTTGAAACCTGTTATTTTCAATAATAACATGTTAGAAAGCGCTCATTACACACTCAAAATAACTTATTCCGACAGTTTGCAGTTGTGGAGTTCATGCTGAGTGCTAAGATGCTGACAACAAACAAAAAGACAGTAAATACGACTGCCTCCTCACCAGCAGCAGTAATCCATCACCCCAATATACTCGTAGATATCCAGCAACAGAGGTGCCTTATTATTTCTTCTCAATCAGCCAGTTTGAGGTAGCATCTTGAAACCAGAAAGGGTTGCACAGAGCTTTTCCCGTGCTGTCACCCTTGCTCATCATTGCTCCACCTCTGTGGCTAATATTATCTGTTTTTAACCCTCCTGTTGTTATACAAAGCATGATAGGCATGCTGCTCCAGCCCCCACAAGAAGGAGCTCTGCGCTGCATTTGGCAACGGATGGGCCCTCCTACCCGCCCTGGTCTCCAAACAGCTGGACATTGTGGCCCCCTGGAAGCACTTGGCATCTTGTTGGCAACCTTCAGTCTCGGAAGACTATGGTATCGCGCTCTGGATGGTGGTTCTGGCACAGCGTCTAGTGTGGCTGAAAAGGCCGATTCAGGAGTGACAATCCCTTCCACACTAGGAGCAAGTATAGTGTGTCCCTGGTCTGTCTCCCTGGCTGTGGGCCTTCCTTCTGTGCCTCTTTGCCTCAGACTGTTGGCCAAGTGTCTCTTCAAACTGGGAAAGGCCATGCTGCACAGCCTGCCTCCAAGCGGGCCGCTCAGAGGCCAGGGTTTCCCACCTGTTGAGGTCCATTCCTAAGGCCTTCAGATCCCTCTTGCAGATGTCCTTGTATCACAGCTGTGGTCTACCTGTAGGGTGCTTTCCTTGCACGAGTTCTCCATAGAGGAGATCCTCTGCACTTGGCACTTGGCAGTACTTCCACCAAAAACCTTCTGGGGGGGGCACACGGTTGTACCTGTGCATCAGGCGCCAGCGGGCCCACCGCTGCTCGCAACACTTGGCACAGTAAGAGGGTATCACATGACAGAAGCATCGCTGCCCCAGGGGCAGAACGGTCCAGCGACACCACTGAATGCGCAAGTTGCAAGAACTCACGCATGCTTACGTTTAGCACCAAGTTTCACCATAAGTGAAATTTTGAGGCAGATGTGGAGAAAGTTTCCAGCATGGGTGGCGAGGCTTTGAAAGTGGGCTCCCTGCTTCGGAAACCTCTGAGCTATTATGAACAGAGCCTTGCCCTTCCTCTAAAATTTCAGTCTATTATAGATTGGCATCACCCTCAGACCTGCCAGTCTCCCTCCCTTTCTTTTACCGTATTTTCATAAATTTACCAAGCTGGGGGAGGGAGAAGAAGGGGAACAATAAGAAATACAGCAGCTCAGAACAAAGCCAAAGTTTCCTGCTAAGTTGTTGTTTCCACTGTACAATGTGGAAAGTGTAGTAGGCTGTGTGGTGTTGTTTTTCTTCAGTGACTCATTGATGAGGAGGAACAAGAAAAGTATACTACCTGGAGTTAAGTCAAGGGTTATTTCTAAGAATTTTCATTCTTCATTGAAAATGCACGAGCATTCGTGGAGCCTCAACTGATGATTTTAAGGAGAGTAACACTTTTTTTTTTCTTTTTCTTTCTGACTCATTTATCAGAGGGAGAAAATGTCACCAAGTTTTGCATTTTCTGGCTTGGCAAATCTTGGCAGCTCCTCACGTTCCTGACATACTATGAGTGACCTCTGGGAACACTCATAATTGCTGGTTGCTCTCTGGGTTGAGCTGAGGGGAGCTCATCTGTTGTTAACCAGAAGAATTAAAAACAAAAGCAAAAATTCTCAGTTTCTGTCAATAATACTCGGAGAAGTTGTAAGCATGTTCAAGAGCCTCCATAAGGGAGATCCACCGATGTTGACAAGATCTCTCAGCTGCCATTTTCTCTACTCCCCCTCAGTTTGAAAATTTGAAAGCAGGGGAAAGAGCAAGGTAGAAGGAAACAGAGAAAGAAGATGTGTACAGAGGAGGGGTGACTTCTCAGGCGCTGGGCCTTGCCAAGATTTCCTGCAAATCCCCCAAAAATTTCAAGGAGAAGAAAGAAAGTTTTGAACAGATTACAATCTCAAGGTCATAAACACCTGAGGAATTTTTCTTTGGCTTCTCTCAAAAAATCCTCAAAAATTTAACTTGGCAGGAACTTCCACATTTGCTCTGAATTTTCACTTCAGGTGAAATTCAGTGACAACCTGTTGATGTGCAACACACACACAGAAATTTTGCTATTTCTGCTGGAGCAGAATGCACTTGAAATAAATGAGAGACGTGCGGTGAAGACTTGGTGAATGGGAAGTCCTTCTGCCACCCACCCAATTTTCCTATGCAAATATCCTCCTCAGCCATTTAAAATAATTTCCTCTCATCTAAGCAACAGAACCAGAATAAATTGGGGGGGACAGGACCTTGAAGGCTATTTGCACTGGAGAGTTAATGGGTACAAAAAAGGAGTCAAACAATTCCTGGGCAATCCTAACTAACAGCTCAGCTGAAGCAAGTCCCCTGCGCTGGCCTAGGAGTGTCACAGATGTGCCATAAGGCACATTCATGCCTCCTGGCAAGCAGGCTGGGTCAGCACAAGGCAGCACATGGCATACCATGGGTCAGCACATGGCAACCTCCCCGCACCAGATCTAGGCAGGGTGAGTTCATGCCAGCCGAGGCAGGCTGGCACAGGTGATTGGAGACAGTAGTGAGAGGGCATTCAAGGGGTAGGCAGGAAGGGTTTGCATAGGGTGGGCAGACTGGGAGTTGGATTGGGACCAGGGGTGTGGGATCAGCTGCAGCAGCACAAGCTGAATTTGAACTCCCCACTCCTGGCCTAATTGGTCTTGCACAGGCTGCTTGGATCTGTGCCAGTGAATTGGTGCAGATTCAAGTAGCCCAATGGGGTGGCTGGTGCGCAACAGGGGGTAAGGGGGAAAAGTCCCCTTACCCCGAGTTGCGCTCCAGCCAGCACCTAATGTGCCACTCCGCCTGCCTGTTCCAGTGCAAGTCAGGATTGGGCTGTCCATCTTGGCTGCCAATCCTTCCCTGAAAGCATGTCTGCCGGGTATGTATTCTAAACAAATGTGATTTTGTAAAGAACTTGTGTAGTCCTTTCTGCATCTCTTTTCACTGCTTTCAAAATTCCAAAAATGTTTTGCCAGAGGAGGAATTAACTGGCTTATTGGCAATGTCATATTAAATTTGCTGACAACTCTATTTAAAAATCATCCAGGATTTCCTAAATATATATGCAAACATATATGCAAGTAAAATAAGGTTCTAGATCAGCCATTCACATTTATTGTTTTGCTCCCCTGAACAGTTGTTTTCAGTTTCCAGCCCTCCCCCCCAATGGCATAGCTAGGGGTGTGTGGGTAACACCAGGTGATGCACACAGTGGGGTGACACCACTACAGGCCAAAATCTTTAAATTGGTTTTTGAATAATACCATCATATTATATACATCATTTGATGTGTATTTTCATACAGAATGCAGTGGAACAAACCACGTTGAACTATCTCTATTCTATCAAAAGTTATAGCATAAAAACCAGCTGAGCATCACCACACACCGCCCAGGGCATTGCCTTGTCCAATGTATGGGAAGAGGTCCAGTACGGTGGTGACGCGCTGGCCTCCTACACTGGGTGACAGAAACTGTAGTGATGCCACTGCCCCCATGGCATACAACACCAACACATAAACATGCAATCATTTACTATTTTTGGTTTTCAGTCTGTGGCCCCCTTCAAATGTGCCAGGTAGAGCCAGCCTTAGGGCATTTTTACCAGTATGGCCAAATTGGGCCCAGTGTCTAGAGGAGACTTGCACTGGGGTGGTGAGAAAAGTGCCCTCAGCTGCAGCTGCCACCTGTCGCTGGTGCACCAGCATGGAATCTTCCATGCTGAGGATTACAAGGAGAGTGTGATGTACAGAATATTGACACTGGACAGCCCTCCTGCCTGGGTCCGACCGGCTTGAAAATGCCCCCCAGAAGCTGTGGGAAGTTGGGTGTTTCATTGCTGCCACTCATCCTGGTGAGTGGGGGGGGGCCCTGCAGGGGTGGGGGACACAAAATGTTTTGCATTGGGTCTCACAGATCCTATGGTTGGCCCTGGTGCCAGGGCACCCCTGGGGGCATATGGCTCCCGATATGAATGGCTGTTCTAGAGACTTACCAGTCACCCAAATACTCTTCGTTTTTCACCCATAGGATTTGTTTTTTCTTCTTAAAATGTGTGTGTGTAAACTGTGCAGTGCCTGGCATGCAAATGAGAAAAGTCAGGACATAAGCCAGTTCTTTAGCTGATGTAACCAGAATGGCTCTTTTGAAGTCAATGAAGCGGCCGCAATTTAAACCAGTTGATGATCGGGCCGCATGTGTTAATTTTCTCTGTTCTATAACAGAGCACTAGTCCATATCTTTGTAGAACAGCTTATCCTTTGGGAAAGAGAATTAATTGGGACAATCACTCCCAGTTGAGATATTGAAGTAGAGTCAGAAGTTCAGAAGCGGAGGGGGGAAGCCGAGTATTATTCGCTGCCTCTGAGAGAAAAAGTATATAGCGGTGTTAGGTCACAGAAAGCCTTGCTGAGGAAATTGAAGAGAAGGGGGTGGGACCTGTTGCAATTTGGAGAAAGAACTTTTCCATACAGAGAGTTTGATGTGAAGGCCTCCAATTAAAACTAATTTGAAAGAGCTGATTCTAACATTATATCATCTTTAGAGATATCAAAGTTTTTCCACAGCTCACTTCCTATGGTTAAATATGCATTCAGGCAGGACCTTGGTATCTGCAGGGGATCCTTTCCCAGAACCCTGCAGATACCAAAACCCTCAGACAAGTGAATTCACAGGTCCAGTGAACTATGACCTCCGGTTGTGACCAGAGATGTTCTCCGGTTGCATCCGGTGCTATTCTGAGGCCGACACAGGCCACATGCAGCCTCTGTGGGCCTCAGAAATGCCTCCCAGATGCAATGAGAGAACCAGTCACATAAGAGAACCCAGATGCAACCTGATGCAACCAGTCACATCAGGGAGCTCAGGTCTGGCCTACCATTGTGGGTTCAGAACCCATGGTGAGTTAAATCCGCAGGTTCTGAATCCATGAATAAACAGGTCAGACTTATAATTCTAACAGAGGAACAACTGATAAGAGCAGTTTGTAAAATTAAAAAATAAAGTGGGGAAAAAAACAACAAAATCTGTATAAAAACCACCACAATAAAACAGAAAGCATGTGAAAGTCAAAACGTGACACTCATTTGCTAAAAGTCACCCAATTTGCTTCATAGGGCTGGTTCAGATGATACACCAAAGGAACCATGCCAATCATCTGAGGGAGGTTTACAAGCATGCACGTCTACCCTCCTAGCATGTTGCATTTAATCTGTGTGTTGAAGGATGGTTTGGATAAACCACTACCACCACCACCACCACCACCACCACCCCCCACACACACACAATTAGGTAATGGTGGGACTATGCACTAGGGCAGGGGTGTCAAAATCATTTCATACAGTGGGCCAAATAGTATTCATGGCACCTGCTGAGAGGCAGAAGTGACATCATTTAGCAGGAAGTTACATCATTAAGCAGACTGGCCAGAAATACACATTTTGTTCTCACATACAAAGTTGCAAATGGCAAAAGAGAAAAATATGCAAATCTTGGTCATAATTTCAAGATATGAGACAGCCCAGTTATCACAGAGAGCCCATTTATAATGGGAGCCAGAGAAATTGCTTCTAGGGGCCACATCCAGCCCGCATGCCTTATGTTTGACACCCCTGCGCTAGGCAATGGCAAGACTATGCACTGGGGAAAAGACATGCATCCATGCTTCTTCCCCATGTTTTTAACATAGATTTGCAGTTGAAGCCCAGGTCATATTGCCAGAGGCCATGGTGAGGGCAAATTCTCTCAGGCTCAATGGGCCTTTACATCCCGCCCCACACCAGATTACCAGCAGCCTTCTCATGTAGGAAAGGTACATCTAATGTTTTGCTGCACTATTTTAGGATCTTGTCTGCAATGTCCTTTTTGAGATGGGACAACCAGAACATGCACACAGTATTCCTTCCCTCTGGGCCTGTTCAGACATCACAAATAACCAGGATTCAGTCTTGGCTTTGTGCTACGTCCCCTAGATTGAAGAATGTGAGCTCTCTCCTACATGCAGAAGGGAAGAAATGATTCTATTTGTAGTGTAGAAGAAATCAAGATGGACTATAATATCTGAACTGCCAATTCTGGCTGAATGCAACTATAGTTTCAAAATAAACCAGGGTCTGGACCTGATCGTCAGTAAGCCAGGATTGGTGAATTCAGAGGGCACAGTCAATCCACAATGGAAATAGAGTTATTCTGCCCTCTGTGCGAAGAAGAGAGGGGGAGAACATGATCTCCAGTGAGGAGTCATATGCAAAACCAGGATTAGGTTTGAACTGCTTCTCTTTGATTCTTGACAAATCTTCATTTCTCTCTCTCTTTTTCCATCTATTTCTTTAGTAATCTGCAGCCAAAAATGCTCATGTACCACTGGTGCAACTCAGCTTAGCTTTAGGTATGACCCACTTAGGAGTCCTGACTTGAACACAAATGCAATCTACCACACTGTCCTTATGTCAATAAAAGGGGAACCAACAGTGGGAATAGTCAAATCTTGACCAAAATTACAGCAAGTCCTCACTTAAAGATAGGTTCTTAGAAATTGCAACTTTAAGCAAAATGCATTATAATTAAACCAATTTTACTGTAGGTAACCTCAATAACACTCTCTCAAGTTGCGAGCTCACTGAGCACTTTCCAATCGCGCCGCAAAGCACCGTCGCACCTCAGAGTACATTGCAGAAGAGGCATTCTGTGACAAGGTCAAGGAAGTGGTTTGTAGGCCCAGAAGAAGCTTCCAGTAGCCCTATAAGGTACAGCTTCCAAGGACATGGAGGTCTGAAGATTGAGAACCCCTGACCATCTTTAGAATGAAACAATGTTGAATGAAACAACCTGAAGTGAGGCTTTGCTGTACTCGTGTAGGATATATTCTATACATTTTTCAGAACATCATATTTTTAAATACAGTACCACGAAGATAGCATAGAGCGGAAGTAATTCAGTAATGCAGATTTAATTATCTAAGTAATGTAAACATAATCTGAGAAAGCTCAGGGGTAAGCAAGCATACGGTAATGAAATTATACAAGTTGCCCTTTCTGTGTGGGTGTGGGGGTACATGTGCGTGTATTGGTAAATTCTAGTGCTTTTAAGGAGGTTGGCTGTGCAGAACGGAACCTGAGCTAATTGAAACAACCCCGAACCAAGCCCAGCACATTTAAACACCATGATGCACAGTTCTTTGTGTCCACAATTATTAGAGCTCTAATTACTTCATTTATAAATGCAGTGAGATAATTTGCTTCTAAATGGCTGGAGTTGAAGATGGATAAATAGCTGTGTCTGGGGTTTTCTTTTTTTCTCCCCCCACTTATGTTTACTATGGGAATAAAATTTAATACATGCTGTTGACAGCATGAATTCTGATGGAGATACCAAAGGAAGGACAAGAAGTTTGATGCTTTTGATGGCACCTTACTATGAAAGGTTGTGATGGATGTGCGTAGATACCAGCATCTCCAAACTTTTCAGTACAAGGGCCACATCGTATATTTAACACATTTTTAGGTCCAAAAAAATTCAGCTTTAGATAGGGTGGAGTCGAGCCATGTATGGCACACTGCTCCTTCTCGATCCATTGCAGAAACCCAGTTTCCTATTTGTTTACGCTTGTGCAAATGATTTCCTGATCACAATCATTTTACGGCATTATTGAAAAGTCAATATGTGGAAACGCAATTTGTTTTATCGGCAGGGTGAGATTAACATTAAGTAATTATGGTTTGAGGGTCTTAAAGCTTATGTGGCTGAAAATGAGGGTTAGTCAGACTGGCATCACTCTGGCCATAGGGAAAGGAGGGCAGTGGACAGAACTGCACGGGTTAACATTCTGTTGATATTTTTGATAATCTTGTTGATATTTTTGTATCTACAAGGAGACATATAACAGTGCTGTGTAGACATACACTGATACTCTGTAGTAGTGGGATAGCTAGGGCATCTGACACCTGGGGTTGCGAGGTCAGATATCCCCTCCCTGGAAGTGCCTAACCTGGAAGTAATTGCAGTGACATGATGATGTCACAGCAAATTACTTCCCAATTACTTCCAGCAAAATACTGCTCTGAGCAGCAGTCTGCTTTTAAAAATAATTTTTACATTCAAAAAAGCTAAAAAAAGTCTTCGGCTGCTCAGAGCAGCTTGCAAGAGCTCAGAGTGCCTATGGGGGGTGCAGAAGTTACTACAGCAGCAAGGAGACCTCCTTGCTGCTACAGTACATTCTTTTACCCTCCCCCCTCACAGGCGCTCAGCATGGTTGCAAGTCACTCTGAGCGGCCAACCACTTTTTTAATCGAAAAAGCTGTTGGCTGCTCAAGCAACTTGCAACCACTCCTAGTGTCCATGGGGGGGTGCAGAAGAAGGTAATGTGGCTGTGAATAGGTATGCTTGTTGCAGCTGCACTTTCTCCTGCAACCCCCGCACCTTGGGATGTACCATCATAGGTGCAGATTGGCACCCCTAAGGGCATGGTACCCGGGGCAAAGTACCCCTGTGCCCCCCTTATGCCACTGTCCTGTAGGAAGGCAAACATATTCAAGGAAATAGAAGGGCAGATTCTTGCACACGCCAACCCGAAACTGCATTACTTAGATGGAACAATTCCAGTGGCACCACCTGACAAGAAAATCTTCTTGCGTGATTCCAAAGTTCGCAAATGCCTTGTTTTAGCTTTAAAGTGCATATTTGAACATTGCAGACCCTCAAATGTGCCTCTCTAGCAATCAAGAAGGGGAAAGCTTTTAATCCTCGGCATTTTAAAAGCACCTGCTGGGATTTGTTCCCCAGAGAAGAGAAATCTAAAAAGGCAGGCAAGTTTTTCACAGCTCCAGCGGGAACCAGGTTAAGTCCTGATTCGTCCCTGGGGTCCTCTACATTTCACAGCTGAAAGAGCTGTAATTGGTTCTCTTGTTTATTTTGCTGACCATTCTGTTTTGTTTTTTTTTGTTTTGTTTTTTTTAACATTTCAGAAAATGCCTATGATGGGATGGAAAAGTAGAAAGTCGGCCAATCAAGATGGAAAAGAGGGGGAAAAAAGCACACAGAGACTTGGAATGTCTCAGAGTATAAAATATGCCAGCTCTGTCCAGATATCTCAGATCACTTAGATTTGGCATTGTTGGCTATCAAAGGAAATGTATGCTGACGCAATCCAAGCCACTTATAGAATACTGCAAATCTATCATTTTAGGATGGTAGCTTCCTGAGCAACCCCTGTGCAGCTCCATTAGGACTCTATACACTTGGGGGTGAAGATTAGAGGGAACACTGAACCCAAGTACATTAAAAGCAGCCCCTTCCAGGCGTGGCTAGTGTACCCTAATGCAGCCCATCAGACAGACATTTCAGTTTGCCAGGTTCAATAAACTTATTGCCTTTGCTGTCTAAGGCTACAAGACCAGGTTCTAGCAGGGGTTCTCAAGCATCTTCCAGGCCATGATATATAGGTAGTGGACAGTGTATGATCTAGCGCAGCAGTCTCCAAAGTGAAGATTGCTGCATGCCAGTAAAGGCATCCCTACCATGGACGGAGCTTACTGTTCCACCCAGGGACCCCTCTCTTGTGCCACAGATTGCCCCCGATCTTTGTGCTGGCCAGCTGTTTCCGGGGTCTGTCGCCCCAGCAGGTTTTGCACCTGGATTTCCAGGCATATCCAGCTGGCCAGGTCGAGGGGTGATCCATGGTGCAACAGAAAGACCCCTGGGCGGAACATTAAGGGCGGAACATTCACCTGGGGGAAGGCTCACAGCAGGTGCTGGATCTGGCCCATGGGCCAGGGTTTAGCACCTGCTTGTCTAGCAAGTCCCAAGTTGTGCAGACCTCCTGAACATGTCATCACTGATAAGCCAAAGTATTTTATGCATGACAGCTTGATTCTTGCTCTTTTAGCCAGAGGCCCATTCAGGGACATGTGACTGTATAGAACTGTTTTTTGTTTTTTGTTTGGTGAGTCTGTTTATAACTGTCACCACATTTCACCTTTATTTTTAGGTGTTTTGGTAAATACAGGGCTTTTTGTGAACAGTTCTGGATGATACCATCTTTACTCAAAGTGTCTTCTTATGTTCAGCTATCCTGACTTAGTGTTTACTTATTTTTCACATTTTGTTATACTGCCCTTTCTCCAAGGAGATCAGTTTCGTTTGCCCTTTGATTCCCTACTTTTGTGATCTCAGTTCTCCAAGGGGACAGAGTCCCACTGAATTCCTCATTCACACTTCCAGTATTAAAATGAATTTTGCCACTCAGTGGACAATGCATGGCATAAAGATCCTTTACTATGGAGAAACCATGGATAGAGTGATGCACTCTGTGTCCACAGCAAATAAAGGCCAGTAACTGTGACCTTCCATTTAATAGCAGGAGTTCAGCCTGTGTTATGGCAGTATTATCTGTAAACAGTCAAGCCTTAGTGATTAACCCTCAATAAAACATAACACCCCTAATAAAATGCCATCTATTTCACTAACTAATCCTCCTTGGCTCATAAAAATAAAATGGGTATCCAAACCTTGAAGACAAAAGACACACAGAGAGAGAGAAAGTACTTGTTCCCTTGGCCCCTTTGTATTCCCCACTGCTTTAAGATCAGGGAAGGGTATAATTTCTCTTCTCGCTCATGCCAAGATGGTCATTGATTGTGGGCTCCGGAGTGACATTACAATAGGTCTTCTCATCAGGGGGACCAAACATTGCAATGGGGGGGGGGCAGAGGAATAATACAAAAAAATAAAAGCTCAGTTGTTTTGAAATTATAACGTTGATGTGGCTGAAAGAACTACACTTCTGAAACTCTACAAAACATTCTTAAAAGTAGTGTACAGTGTGATAAAGGTGTTGGAGGCTGCAATCTTATATATTGTTCTCTAGGACGAAGTCCTGTTGTACATAGCAAACTTACATCTGAGTAAACGTGGATAGCATTGTGCCCCTACTGCTTTAGTTTAGTTACCAAAGTTATGATGACTTGCATGTACATTGGCGTGGATATTTTTTGTGCATCAACAGCCCAATCCTATGGGGAGCTTCTGCTGATGGAATGAGCATTCTATCAGGGGAAGGCCCACTCCATCAGAGTTGCAGCGATAATGCGTCCAGTGGGGCTGCCAACACAAAAGGCCGGCAATAGCCTGTGCACCAATGAAGCATCCAGCTAGTGCCAGAGGAGGTGAATTGGCACAGGGGGTGGGTTGTGGGCTGGGAAGGGGATCGGGGCTGGCAGGAGGCATGTCAGGAAGGGCAAGGGCTGTTAATAGCAACAACAGCACCTCTGATAACCTATGCCCGCCTTCTTGGCATAACCTATGCCCGCCTTCTTGGCATAACCTATGCCCGCCTTCTTGGCATAACCTATGCCCGCCTTCTTGGCATCACCATGCCCTGTTGGAGCTGTGCTAGTCAAAGAACTGGCACAGAACTGACTAGACTCATTGCAGACCATGATGCAGGCAAGTAAGAGTTTGTTTACTTACCTCTCCAGCACACCATGGATGGCAAAATGCAAGATGGAGGCTGTTCATTGCATTAGGTCTGTTGCCCCCTGCAGGTTACTCAAGTACAGGATTGGATAAAAAAAATCCATTTTCTAAAATAGATTTTCTTCCATGTTTTTAGCCATGAGCAGGGCTTTGCAAACTGGGGCATCACAACGCCCCAGCCTGAGGGCCCTGGCCTCTGCCCGCTTAAGGGCGAGGGCAGTGAAGAGGCAGGGGGAGGCAGTGATGTGATCCCCAAGATTGTGTCGCTCAGGGGGCTGCAGGGGCTTGGCTGTACTTACCAGAGCCTCCTAGGGTGCGGGGAGCCCGGCGCAACTGTCTGCAGGGCTCCCCAAAGCTTCAGAAGTGAAAGTGGAGCAATCACGCCCCGCCTCAGCAAAACCAGAAGTGGAACGCAATCCCTCCACTTTCACTTCTTAAGCTTCAGCGAGCCCTGCAGAAGGTCACACAGGGCTCCCCGCACCCCCAGGAAGCTGCAGGAGGTTCTGGTAAGTACAGCCAAGCCCCTGCAGTCCCGAGTGATGCAATCCTGGGGATTGCTTTGCTGCCTCCCGTCTGCCTCAGCAAGGACGTAGAGTGGCTCAAACTCTTCTAGAGAGTTTTAAAAATGCTGGCCATGAGCAATACACTTCTGCTTACCATTCCTGTGCAAAAAAACAAAATACTGTGTGGTTAGTCTATGGAACTCCTTGACACAGGATGTGGCGATGGTTCCCAGCCTAGATGCCTTTAAAAGGAGATTGGACAGATTTTTGGAAGAAAACTCCATCACAGTTTACAAGCACTGATGGGTATGTACAGTCTGAGATTAGCTGGTCGATCACCATGAGTGCCAGGTAGGATTTTTTTTTTCCTGTCATCCAAATTGACAGTGAATGGCAGGTGTTTTTTTTTGCCTACCTCACACTGGCAAGGGAAGGAAGGTATATTCAGTAGGTATCATGCATTAAAAATTGGTCACTGTGTTTAATAAAGTAGCACAAGTTCATCCCATTTGCTGGGGGGGGTGGAGGGAGGATGTGAGCATAAATAGAATACCAGATGAAGCAGAATGGCAGTGAGATACAAGTACCTTGTGGTCTTGTGTGTGCTCCCTAAGGCATCTGGTGGGCCACTGAGATACACGAAGTTGGACTAGATGGGCATTTGGCCTGATCCAGTGGGGCTCTTCTTATGTTTTATAACTAAGATATGCAGGAATTTACCTGATTTTGTTTTATTTCAGATATCTCCAATATGCTGGAATTACATGCTTGGGCTACTTCTCCATAGGAACAGATACAAAGTTTTTGCAATACTGGGATCACATGCATGTTATCCTTCATAACTGGTACACTTGGTATCATGTTCTCCATTCAAAACACATTGCTGTCTACACACTATTACACAGCTCTGAATCACTGGTACGCACTGCACATTTATTACCCTCAGACGTCTTAAGAGACCATCATCACTTCTCACATGACTCTGATGAGAAAATGCTCAAACTTGCTGCTTGCTCAGAACACTTATTGGTGATAGCAAATATATGGTTTCCATGCTCAAAGTAGAAAACCATGGATATTTGAGCATTGTTACCCAACAGTTTCTTTTCCACTGCAAACGGTGCTGTAATTGGAGGTGTTATTTAAAATAAACAGGATTTACTCCTTTGTATAAAAGGATCTCTGAGTGGTTGAAAGGTTTGTGCAGAGTGGAAATAAGCTTAGAGCTTCTATGCAAAGCTGACATTAGGCTTTAGCTTTCTTCTAAGAGTTCACAGAAGATACCTAGCAAAATTCTGAGTGGGTACATAGAACTAGCTTTGTGAATTAATGAATAATGGGAAACATCCCACTTCAGAAATAAAAGTGTTAATATCTGAACATATCTAAAGTTGTATTTTATGGCTTTTTAAAAAAACTGTACTCCAAGGCTGTTATTTGGACATTATTACTACTGTTGAATGCTTTTATTTAGCACCAATAGTATTCTAAATTCCCAAGATTGTGCATTTGATGCATATCTGAACATATTATGAAAGCAGTAGAGACATGCTTATTATTTTTAATCTGATATTAAATGGAGAAGGAAGGGGTTGGACATGAAATAAGCAACTGCTGAATCATTATGGGCTGTTTTTAGGAGAGATTCTGGTGGCAATGAAAAGGTTAGGCTAGGCTGATTGTCCAGGATTTGTCCATTTTATTCCAGCTGGGCTGACTTAATTAAGGAATTGGCTACAGCTATGGGTAACTCATAGCTGTAGCCAAGTCCTTAATTAAGTCAGCTCAGCTGGAATAAAATGGAGATGGACAAATGGCCCAGCCTAACCTTTTCATTGCCACCAGAATCTCTCCTAAAAACAGCCCATAATGCTGGTTATGGAGAATGCTACTCTCAGACACACTGCATCATCCTTCTTGTACTTGGAACTTCTTGCCACAGGATGTGGTGATGTTGTCTGGCCTGGATGCCTTTAAAAGGGGATTAAAAGGCAGGGAGGGTCTTGCAGCACCCTATTCCACCCATGGTCTTCTTCAGTATCCTGGACACTTTATTCCAGCCCATTCTCACCCCTGGCCCTCTCCTTATATTCCCCTGGCTAGTTGCTCCCTCCCTCCTTCCTCCCTTCCTTATTCCACCCACCTGGTCTGGTCACACTCTGGGTTCCAAGCCCCCCCCCCCCTTGGCTCCTAGAACCACTTGCTTCCCCATATTGCTCCTTTTTCAATCCATTCCCTCTCACCCTGGAGATACAAGCAGGGACGTGCTGTGCAGGTGAGGCAAAACCACCCCATCATAGTCCCAGGAAAAGCAGTGCAGCTACCCTGCTTGCTTACACCTGACAAAGGTGGTAAAAGGACAGCCTCCTCAGGTGTCAGCAGGCAGGGCATCAGCACTGTTTTTCCATGGACTATGATGGGGTGGTTCTGCCTCACCTGTGACTCATGATTGAGACATACAAAATTATGCAGGGGGTGGACAGAGTGGATAGGGAGATGCTCTTTACACTCTCACATAACACCAGAACCAGGGCACATCCACTAAAATTGAGTGTTGGGAGAGTTAGAACAGACAAGAGAAAATATTTCTTTACACAGCGTGTGGTTGGTCTGTGGAACTCCTTGCCACAGGATGTGGTGCTGGCGTCTAGCCTAGATGCCTTTAAAAGAGGATTGGACAAGTTTCTGGAGGAAAAATCCATTATGGGGTACAAGCCATGATGTGTATGTGCAACCTCCTGATTTTAGAAATGGGCTATGTCAGAAGGCCAGATGCAAGGAAGGGTACCAGGATGAGGTCTCTTGTTATCTGGTGTGCTCCCTGGGGCATTTGGTGGGCTGCTGTGAGATACAGGAAGCTGGACTAGATGGGCCTATGGCCTGATCCAGCGGGGCTGTTCTTATGTTCTTATGTCCCGCCCCACACGTCACTGGATGCAAGGTGCTCCCTGGATCGGGCAAATCCAGCCCTGTACATTCTTAAATACATCTTTAAACATTTCTGCAGTGTGTGGTTACAGAGTGGGACAGCCTTCAACTAAATCCAGTACTGACCATGAAGTAAGTCTGCTGTGTTTCTTGCCAGTGCCCAGGTAGGGAAGACATTCTTGGGCCTGAGGAGATCTTTTTCCTCTGTGCAGCTGGACACCAAAAGGCCTCTGGTTTCCCTAAGGAGTGGCAGTAAGCATGCTGACAGTTTGCCATGCAAGGTTGGTTTTAGCCCTGGAGGTGGTCCTTAATTCAAGTCAACACATGGAAGCCCAGCCTGGTCCAGAAAGGTCCTGGTTTGGTCTAGGAGCCTAACATCTCCAGGTATTACTCCTTATCAGTTTTCTGAACAGCATGACCCTCCCTTTTGATTATGGCCACATTTGAGACTGACCATAGCGTCATACAGTCAATGCTTCAGCCAGTGGCAGTCCTGGCCACTGTGCCCCCAGGGCGAGTCTGGAAGTGCTGCCCCAGATCTTAAAGTATCACTTCCAGTTTTCTGGGGAAGACCGGAAGTGATGTTTTAAGGCTTTCAGAAGGCCTCCAGATGGGAGACAGTGGGCATGGGTGGCTCTTGGGGCAGTGCCCTCCAGCCATGCCACCCAGTAGCACTTGTACCCATAGACCCCCCCTTCCAGGTACAACACTGTCTTTAGCCATTTATAAACAGTGCTTCTTTTTATTCCAAATTCTGATTTTTCATCTTCTGCATGCACTGCCAGCTTGTCTTTGTTTAATGATAGTTTCAGAAAGAAAAGAATTATCTATTTGGTGGACATAATCTAAAAAAGAAGTCATTTTAAGTGCACTTTACTCTGTATTGGATTGTGGCCACCATGTTAGCTGTTTATCCTACCCTCAGAGCAACTTCAACTGCCTGACAACCAAGAAGGGGCAAATTCGCAAGAAACATCCTTGCTAATCAGGACACCCTTTGATAACATAGTAAGGACTGAAGAGTACGTATATTAAAAAAAACAAAAACAATTTCAGTCACTGTGAGCATTTTCCACCAAAGCTATTCAGATTGGCCTCATTAGGATTTCACTTTTGTCCCATGGTTCCTGTGATGAGTTTGCTTTCACAAAATCGGTGTTGGCTCATTTCTTAATAGGCTGGATATCATTACAAAATATGGATCAATACTGAGACAGGCTTTTTGTTCCTGAGTGTAATGTGCCTTCAGTATGCGTGAAATGCCTGATGAATAAATTACAGGCACTTTCCAAATTGTCTATTGATCCTCAAATAGAACCAAGTATGGAACTCATAACTGATGCAATCTAGGGTGAGGCAGCTGATACTGGGTTTAGATCTTTTGAAAAGTTTGGAAGTAAAATGGACAAGGTGGCATATTTCTCAACCAAATTGTCTTTGCCCAGGTATCCCCCCACAAACATGCATGACACAAAAGAAACAAGGCCATGATTTATTCCATTACAAGGGCAACGATTGGTGCAATGCAACAGGTCCTGACTATACTCCACCTCCCTTTAGTGCGGGCACCTAACTAGGAGGAGATAGTTCCTGTCTGAGCCCTCCTTTGGGCGAACCACCTTGACTTAGAACCTGAGCTCACCCAAGGCTCTCCCAGGTTCTTTATCACCAACCCCTGGAAATGGGGTCCAGCCAGCTGAATTGTTCTGCCTACCCTGAGCTGGGGAACCATGAAGGTGAGCATCCCAATTCCATTCCGGGGTCAAGCCAGGCTGCCCCCGATCCAATCCAGCCTGTTGCTTGCCTGAAGGTAGACACTGGTTCCCTATTTCTCCTCCAGTTCCTGCACTACCCTGCCGATTCCCTTCCCCAGCCCCTCTGGCCTGCTACGCTAGTCCCTCATCGCCTCAATGCTGTAGTTCCCCGCTGCTCCTTCCACTGCTGCTTAAGAACAAAGAGGCTGGGAAAGCATGGGCACCAGCCTTTAAACTACATGCCCCATTTTGCCCCCTCCCCCGACCAATAGCTGCTCACCACATCATGCAGGCAGGGAACCAGACAAGTTTCCCTCCACCTGCATTAAAAGCTGGAGGGCTTTTCTTATGGCACTTCATATTTCTCACTCACAGGCCAGGTTTTGGCTGATAAATTTCAATCTACCTGTGAAATTCAGCTCTGTTAAGCTCCTGACCACCACTTTAGATTTCTTAGGGCCCAATTCTATCCAACTTTCGAGCAGCGGGGCAGCCGCAATGCAACCCCAAGGTAAGGGAACAAATGTTCCCTTACCTTGAGGAGGCCTCCAAGACTGTCTCCCCAACACAAGAAGCAGTGCATACTCCATAGGCACAGCAGCACCAGCACTGGAAAATTGGATAGGATTGGACCTTTAATCCATAGCCTACATATTTTCAGGTCCTTTTGCCCTCAAGTCATCAATTTATTGCCTCTGTCCTCCTTTCCTTCAAGATGCATGCTCTCCTTAAATCCTTGCTTCTCAGGAAGCAAGGAAATCACACCCCATACACCAGACCCCAGAGAAACAGTAACCTACGTAGGGGGTTGCTTTGTGCTAGACCAGTGATTTTCAACCATTTCCATCTCATGGCACACTAATAAGATGCTAAAATTATCAAGGCACACCATCAGTCTTTTGACAATTGACAATGCACATCGTGCTGCTAGTAAGGGGCTCACCACTCCCCAATGGCCCTACTAATAAATGGTCTTCTCTAAAACTCCTGCAGCAATACCTGTTGGATGACATGCAACCTACATAGGTGACTAGGAACCTTCATTGATGTTTTCTTTGGGTCCTGAATGGAACTTAGCAGATTCCAGACACCCACCCACCCACGGATGGACAAATTTCACTAGGCTACACCAAATTTGCTTCACTTCCTTTGACAGTCTTCAGATGTTTTACTCAAGCATTGTTTTACTGAATTTTGTCTCCAAATTCAGCTCGAAATTTCACATTAGAGAAAATGCAACACGGCTATTCCATCAAAGGAGTGGGAGGGTTAAGTTTATAGGAAGAACTCACCACTTCCATAGTTTGACATATGCATTCTGACTTATCAATGGAGAAATATCATTACAGCCCAGTGGTTTTCATTGCCTGACTTAGAAGCGGGAGCAACAAAAACATTATCAAAGAAATGGAACATTTCAGATCATTTTCTTCTGGTTCATTAACGTATCAAGCACACAAAGCCTTGAAAATATGCGAGAGGCCACAATATTGATTTAGACTCATCTTGATTGTGTAGAGCAGCTTGCTCTCAGGGAAAAAATAATGCAAAGCCTGCCATCTTCAAGCTGCTTATTTTGGAGTGCTTGCATTGAAGCTTAATGAACTTTTGAAGGCTGATTCACATATGCAAACAACCAAGCAGCAACCACTAAAAAATATAACCACACAACAGGAATTTTTTATAAATTGGACACTCGCACATCTGCACAAGCTGTGACTTGATTAATCATTAACGCTGAATAATAGGACCTTGGTATTAGTGGGGGGATCCATCCTGGGGCCCACTGCCCCCCCCAATCAGAAATCTGTGAATAAACAAATCTGCAGGTCCAGTTTATTAGACCTTCAGAAGATGTTCTCTGGTTGCTATCGGGAGATGTTCTGAGGCACGCAGAGGCTTTTACAGGCCTCTGAAAGGCTTCCTGAGATACCAAAAAAGTACTTCTCGTTTTCAGAAAACGGAAGTGCTTTTCTGGCACCTCTGGGGGCAAACCTCAGAAAGGCTCCCAGACATGTCTGGATAAGATCTCCTGAGGCTTCTGGGAGCTTTGATTTGACCTTTGCTGGTTTGGAACCCGCAATTGTTTAAAACCATGGATCCCGGATCAACGGATACGGAGACAGGACCCGTATACATTTTTTAATATCATATTTGATCCCGACTGCCCTCCAGGGAGCATGTGGTAGCTATATATATATTTATAATATATCGCATTATATATTTATATACATTACATATTTATATAATGCTACAAACAATTAAAATTCTAAAACAATTAAAATTCTAAAATGTAACGTAAACACCCTTTACTATTATCATCAAACATAAACAGTGAGATCACTGGAACAAGTTAGCTGTAACTAACAAGTCCCATTCCTTTCTGTAGGACTTAGCCTATTCATTCTCGCTAAATTGCACATGAGGCAGTAAACCTTCTGGCTGTACCACTGCAGAGAGCACATTAGCAGTAGCATAGCAGGAGGGGGGCAAAACGGTAAGTACTGCAGGTGCCTTAATGTGCTGTGAAAGCAACCCCTCTCACTTACCATTGGAGCCGTTCCAGGCACTGAGGACAACACAAAGGCACTCACCAAACAAAACAGCATCTCCTGTGTGTTTCCGTCACTGCCTGGAATGGCTCCAAAGGCAAGATGAGATGTTACATGAGATGTTGCAGTGCTTGCAGTACTTACTGATTTTCCCCCCTAGCTATGCTACTGCACATTAGGGATAACATGATGGAATGTTCCTTACACACGTATAATACACTTGGGAAAAAGACTGGCTACAACTCTTTCCCCCTACTATCTCATCATTTTAAAAGTTTATTTTGTGTCTTTTTCGTCAAAGGCATTCCAAGGTGCTTCAGTCACTTAAGGAAGCAATCCATTTAAACGACAGTGTTTAAACCAGGGCTTTTTTCCTAATGGAACGCGGGGGGACGGAGTTCCGGCACCTTTTCGCAGGGGCCCCTCCCCTTCAGAGACATTGGGGGGAGCAAAACAGAGGCATTCACTGAGTGGGTGCTGGGGGGTGCAGGGTGGGCGGGCACATGGCCCCTGCCTGACCGCACAACAACCCCCTCCTGCCCCCATCCCCAAACTCTCGCCTGAGCCCAGCCCGCCTCCCCTCCCCCCGAGCTCTGCTTCCCTGCGCAGCTTCCAAGCTGGTGGAGGGCGCGGGGGACGAGGACGGACAGCCAGCCAGCCAGCCAGGGAGATGGGCTGCGGCACCCACGGAATGCCCAGGTACTGGCTTGGCGAAGGAGGAGGGAAAGGAAGCTGGCTGGTGCAGCCCCCCTGCCAATCTGCAGCATGAGCCTAGGCGTGTCTGCTCAGAAGTAAGTCTCATTGTGCTCAATGGGTTTGCTCCTGGGAAAGGGTGCATAGCCTTGCTGCCTGAGAGCCCAAGCCTATGCATGTCTACTCAGAAGTAAGTCAATGGGGCTTACTCCCGGGAAAGTGTTATAGCCTTGAAACCTGAGTAGACAGGCAGAAGAAGGGCTCTGAGGCTGCAGTCCTCTCTACACTTTCCTGGGAGGAAGCCCCACTGCCTCTAGTGGGACTGACTTCTGAGTAGACAGCCATAGGCTTTGGCTCTGAGGCTGCAGTCCTCTCCACGCCTTCCTGGGAGGAAGCCCCATTGACTCTAACAGGACTGACTTCTGAGGAGACAGGCACAGGATTGGGCCCTGAGGCTGCCATCCTATCCACAGTAAGCCCCATTCACTAAAGTGGACTTCTGAGGAGACATGCATAGGATTGGGCTCTTAGGTTGCAATCCTAGGCACTTTCCTGGGAGTAAGCTCCATTGACTAGAATGAGACTTACTTCAGAGTAGACATACCTAGGATTGGGCTCTTAATCCTGGCAGAGATATATATATGCACCCGTTTTCACATGCTAAGGGCAGGTGAAAAGGGATTCTAAGTGTGTACAACATGCTGTCCAGCCTTGCCAGAGATCCTCCTCATCCTTCCCCCACAAGCATGCCCTCCACCAGCCAGCGTTTGCAGCTCCTCTCCAGCAATGCACAACAGCTGCTCAGGGCAGCAGAGAACATACAATTGCATGCCAAGCGTCTTCCCAAAGACACAGAGTATTCTGATACCTGAATTAAACCATATTTAATCGCTTGTTTGCAAATGTAGCTGTTTCTATGTGCACCTAAGGACCCCTCTTGTGTAAGAATTCCTTTTTTGTTCTTACTCCCACAGTTGCTTAGAGTAATTTTACTACATGGAACTCATGTAAACCATTTTTCAGAATCCATTCACTGCTTCCTCTCCTCGAAGTAGTACCACACTACATACTACACGCTACAAGTGCACCTGTACAGTATTTTTCCCCATGTGTAGAAAAAGTAGCTAGGGGGAAGGGGATGTGGAGATTGACAGCCCAATCCTATGCATGTCTGCTCAGAAGTAAGTTCATCTTTAGGGGGGAAGCACATAAAAAATATTTTATTTCTCCAATAAAAAATGGTTTATAAATAAATAAATAAAAGATTAACAAGTTGTGAGTTCCTGCACCTTTTTTCTTACAAAAAAAAGCACTGGTTTAAACCTTCATTAAAAAGGCAGTTCAAATAAAAACAAAAACAAAAAACCAACCACTTACCATTACTCAATCACTAACCAAATGTCACCTTCCCCGATACAGAACAGAAGAGCAGTCTTAACACAACACTTGAAGAAGTGTAGAATAGCAACTGACCAGGCCTATCTGGAGCAGGAATTCCATAAGTCCTATTGAAATTCAACTGCCACCATCAAAAAGGCCCTGCTCCTAGTGGATGCTCACCAGATCTCAGAGGGTGCAGGCAACTGGAGCAAAAGCCTCAGATTATGATCAGAGCATATGGGAAGGCACACATGGGCAAAGGCAGTCTTTAAAGTTCATTCTTATATGAGAATCCACGGGGTTTGTTTTTAGATTTTTAATTATTTGTAAATTGTTTAAATTATTGTTTTTAATGTTGTATTTTTAAATGTTGTAAGCCGCCTTGTGTGCCCTTGTGCGCCTTGTGTGCCCTAATAATAATAATAATAATAATAATAATAAAGTATTCAGGTTCCAAACCATCTATAGCTTCGTAGTCCTAACCTTGAACAGAGCCCAGAAAAAAACCAATAACCATAGGAAAGCATGGAATGAGGGAGTAATGTGTTCCCAAAGGGAAGCCCCTGTTAAAAGTCTGACTGCTGCCTTTTGTCCCACTTGTAGTATCTTTCATGGGCAGCCCCATATACAGCATATTGCAACATAGGTAACCAGAGCTTGGCTTACTATAGATAGATCAGACCTTCCCAACATACAGAGGTGCTGCTCAGAAAGTGGCAAATCAGCAAATCATCTCCTCCCATCCTGTGAATGAGCTTCCTCCAGAAGGAAACAGAAGCCCATGTTTAGATTAAAATGCATTAAATATGAACAAAATACAGTAGAAATACAACCAACTAAATGAAAACAAAATGAAACCAAAATCATGTTCTTGTCCATCCCTAGGAGTCTTTACATCTTAGCTTCAAAAGCCCTCTGATTGCCACATCACTCAAGATTGTAATTCTCATTTAATTTGACTAAGCAGGTGGCCTGCCAGTGATTAACATCTCACAAGTTCTTTGTGACTAATTACTGTCTCTTGACCACTCATCTGTGCAAAAGAGAGCCCAGTGGAACACTCACAATGTAAATAGGTACCAGCAGGTATATGAAACACAGTTCTCCTGCTGCTATCACTTCCACCTTTTGTCTTTCCTATTCCCACATCCCACAGCCTGACCCCAGATTTAGGGGCTAGAATCACAGGAACAAGGAAGTGTTCAGTACATCTTGTCTGCTGTCAAATACAATACCCAATCCTGCTGAAATGCTGCTGGGATCCTAAAGCACCATTTTCAGTCTTGACATTGATTTCCTCATTCCCTAATCTTTTGGCAGAAATCATGCAGACTTTTGATGTCCTTTTAGTAATATAGATTGTATAATGAGCCTATTATCTTGAGATCAATGCTTACAGGTTATTGAGTGACTTTTTTCCCAATCTTATAACTAGATTGGTATCTTATAACTAGGGTTGTATGAACTCTGCACCCAAAATTAAAATCTTAAAAATCCAAGAAACGCTGAATTCCATAACACATATACGTACATTATGTAAAGCTGGGCTGGCCTCAAATCAAAAGGAATTCTATAAATGGGATGCCACCACAGAGAAGGCCCTACTTCTTGGTGCCTCATTGCTAATCACAGCTAAGAGTGGCACACACACAGATATCCTTCTATGATCTCAGGGCAAAGGTCAGAATGTATGGAAGGAGATAGAATGCAGCGGTATAGAGCTGTCCTGCATTTAGCCCCTAGATGGAACTGAATGTAATGGAATAGTGGCTGAGTGCAGTATAGCTCTATACTATATGATGTACAGAGACTGGAAGTAGGTCTTTAGAGCTATTTTTAACCCTGAGAAGCTTGGAAATAGCACAGTTTTGCTATGCAAAGGTAGGAAAGTTAGTTTTTGCATGCTCTTTTGTTGTTTTTAAAGGACATTTAAACCGGGACCCCAGCATCTGACATGAGTCAAATCCACAGATACCTAATCTGTGGATGATGGGGTCAGACTGTACATAGGAACTTTGAAATGACCTTGTTTTTCCGGTCTGAATCACAGCTATATCCCAAAGAAAGGCAGACTCAATCTTGTGATGTGCTTGAATTCCATGATATTGATGCTTATCAGGCTCCTTTTCATTCTGATGTCTCTGCTAGGCGATGCCTGATGGCCAAAGCACAGCTCTGTACCAGGAAAACTGTTGACAAACCATTAGCACTAATTGTTATCTTGCAAAATGGAGAGGCAGAGCATTGAATTGACTTTCTGTCTCTCCCAGACAGCAGAGAATTCATCAAAGACTGTCTATCTGTATTGTTACCAAAGAGGCCATTGATGAGGTTGGGACAGGTCAAAGGCATTGTGCTTTCCTTTCATTAACTTGATCATCCCCGTGTGAATTAATTGGGAAAATGAATGTTTCCCAAAGTGCTGGACACAGGGGCTTCAAAATAAACAGCATGGATGTGCATAAACAGTCAGTATCCAGATTCCACCACAAACTCCCAATGTTCCATTCTAGTGTGATCAGCATCTACCAGCCAGTTTCCAACATTGTTCAGGGTGGTCCTGTCCTCCCCACCCACCCCAAGTGCCCACTAGGCCTCACAATTAGTTGCAGGGAGGGTGTTGGTCATCACCCTCAGTCCTCCTCTGCTGCCTCAAGAAAGTCTTGCGTCCTAGAAAGGGGCTAGGCCTCCTCTCTGGGCCAGCTCTGTAGCTAAGACATCTGGTACCAGAGGCCCCCAATTTTTTACACGCCCCATGCAACAAAATCTGGAAGTAACTGAGGTGATGTGATGATGTCACTGCCAATTACTTCTGGGTAATGGTGCACTTGGAGTGGTTGTGTGCCACTCTGAGCGACCGATGGCTTTTTCCACACTTTTTTTCTTGAAAAGCGGGGGGCCGTTGAAAAAAGCACAGGTCACCCAACAAATTAATAGCCAACAAAAAAACCAATGGCCGACTTGGTGGCGCTCACACAACTGAGTTGATGATGATGATGATGATGATGATGATGATGATGATGATGATGATGATGATGATGATGTACCACTTTACAACAAAAAAAGTTCACAAAGTGGTTTATAGACAAAATCAAATAACTGAGAGCCCAATCCTGAGCTCTCAGGCAGTTGTGTAGCTAATGAACGTGTAGCCCAGTGTGGAGCTCAAAATGATGCCCTGTGACATTAGTCACAAACAGAAGTGACATCATGCCCGGACTTCTTAAAAAGTACAAATCGGGGGGAAACCTGCCTCCTCCCCCCAGCAGTTCACCACCCACCTGATCTGCCACCTTCCCCCAGCCAGTGGCATAGCTAAGGCATCTATCTGCTACCTGGGATCAAAAAAGATTTTGTAGCCTCCCCCTCCACAATAAAATCAAATTTAATTAAGTAAATAAATAAAAAGTGTGCCCTTTATTAGTTAGAGACACCGTGTTGGGGTGAAGAGGGACAGTTATTCACTCCCTGCTAACTATAAGAGAAGCACCACTTCAAAAAGAGCCTCTTTACTCAGTTAGCAGGGTCAATCATAATTTCGTTATGATGCATGGAAATGAGGGCTGACTCATACTAATACCTTATTGCAGTGTTTCTCAAACTGTGGGTCAGGACCCACTAGGTGGGTCACTAACCAATTTCAGGTGGGTCCCCACTCATTTCAATATTTTATTTTTAATATATTAGACTTGATGCTATCATGGTACGTGACTGCACTTGGGGAAATGTTACAGATCTGTACTTTGAACAGGCTATTATGTATATTCTTTTAACAATGATAGTCAATTGAGTTTACTCCTGGATAAGTGTAGGTAGGATTGCAGCCTAGGATTATTAACAATTTTCCTGCTTGATGATGTCAGTTCCAGCCATGACATCACTTCCGGTGGGTCCTGACAGACTCTCATTCTAAAAAGTGGGTCCCGGTGCTAAATGTGTGAGAACCACTGCCTTATTGGTTCCCTGCTGTATCATAATACCTCATTGGCTCTTGGAATCAGGAAATCAGAGAAACCTCTCAGGTCATCAGAGAAGGCCTTTTTACAAGTGCCGCCGCCTAGGGAGGTACGTGGGGCGGCTGCAAGAAATAGGGCCTTCTCAGTAGTGGCACCAACGCTATGGAATTCCCTTCCCCTTGACTTAAGAATGGCTCCCTCTCTTGAGACTTTTCAGCGAGGCCTGAAGACCTTTCTGTTTAAACAGGCCTTCTGAGTTCTTGGCCTTTTAACATCTTTTTAACATCTTTTAATATTTTTTTACAGGCCTGATTCTTTTATGACTTGCTGCTGCTCTATGCTCTTTTTACCTATTTTTACTCTGACTGCTGTTTTTAGTATGTGTTAATATGTTTTTATTTGTTTTTTAAATTGTTTTTAATATGTTGTAAGCCGCCTTGAGTCCCTTCGGGGAGAAAGACGGGGTAGAAATAAAGTTATTATTATTATTATTATTAATAAGGAGGACTTTTTTTCTAATGGAACTCGGGAGGACGGAGTTCCGGCACCTTTTTTCAGGGGCTCCTCCCCTTTGGAGGCATTCCAGGAGGGGGGGAGCAAAATAGAGGCATTCGCTGGGTGGGTGCTGGGGGGTGCAGGGTGAGCGGGCGCCTGGCCCCTGCCTGACCACACAATGACCCCCTCCTGCCCCCAGCTCCAAGCTCTCGCCTGAGCCCAGCCTGCCTCCCCTCCCCCAACGCTCTGCTTCCCAGCACAGCTTCCAAGCCAGTGGAGTGCGTGGGGGAAATGCGCCATCACCAAAGAGGAGAATGGACAGCCAGCCAGCCAGCCAGCCAGCCAGCCAGGGAGATGGGCTGTGGCACCCACGGAACGCCCAGGTACTGGCTTGGCGGAGGAGGAGGGGAAGGAAGCTGGCTGGTGCAGCCTTGTGCCAATCTGCAGCAGGAGCCTAGGCGTGTCTACTCAGAAGTATGTCTCATTGTGCTCAATGGGGCTTGCTCCTGGGAAAGGGTGCATAGCCTTGCAGCCTGAGAGCCCAAGCATGTCTACTCAGAAGTAAGTTCCATTGTGTTCAATGGGGCTTAATCCCAGGAAAGTGTCATAGCCTTGCAGCCTGAGTAGACAGGCAGAGGAAGGGCTCTGTGGCTGCAGTCCTCTCCACACTTTCCTGGGAGGAAGCCCCACTGCCTCTAGTGGGACTGACTTCTGAGTAGACAGGCACAGGAGGGGCTCTGAGGCTGCAGTCCTGTCCACAATTTCCAGGGAGGAAGCCCCACTGCCTCTAATGGGACTGACATCTGAAGAGACAGCCATAGGCTTTGGCTCTGAGGCTGCAGACCTCTCCACACTTTCCTGGGAGGAAGCCCCATTGACTCTAATGGGACTGACTTCTGAGGAGACAGGCACAGGATTGGGCCCTGAGGCTGCCATCCTATCCACAGTAAGCCCCATTCACTAAAGTGGACTTCTGAGTAGACATGCATAGGATTGGGCTCTTAGGCTGCAATCCTAGGCACTTTCCTGGGAGTAAGCTCCATTGACTAGAATGAGACTTACTTCAGAGTAGACATACCTAGGATTGGGCTCTTAATCCTGGCAGAGATATATATCTGCACCCGTTTTCACATGCTAAGGGCAGGTGAAAAGGAATTCTACGTGTGTACAACATGCTGTCCAGCCTTGCCAGAGATCCTCCTTATCCTTCCTCCACAAGTATGCCCTCCTCCAGCCAGCGTTTGCAGCTGCTCAGGGCAGCAGAGAAATACAATTGCATGCCAAGAGCCTTCCCAAAGACAGAGTATTCTGATACCTGAATTAAACTATATTTAATCGCTTGTTTACAAATGTAGCTGTTTCTATGTGCACCTAAGGACCCCTCTCGTGTAAGAATTCCTTTTTTGTTCTTACTCCCACAGTTGCTTAGAGTAATTTTACTACATGGAACTCATGTAAGCCATTTTTCGGAATCCATTCACTGCTTCCTCTCCTCGAAGTAGTGCCACACTACATACTACACGCTACAAGTGCACCTGTACAGTATTTTTCCCCATGTGTAGAAAAAATAGCTAGGGGGAAGGGGACGTGGAGATTGACAGCCCAATCCTATGCATGTCTACTCAGAAGTAAGTTCATCTTTAGGGGGGAAGCACATAAAAATATTTTATTTCTCCAATAAAAAATGGTTTAAAAATAAATAAATAAATAAATAAATAAATAAATAAATAAATAAATAAATAAAAGATTAACAAGTTGTGAGTTCCTGTACCTTTTTATTTACAAAAAAAGCACTGATAATAAGTATCATTGGTCACTTTTAAAATCTCTATCCTTCTAAATCTGTGTTTGTGGGACCACTCAATCTTCCATGCTTGAACAGAACATTTGAATTTGGATTACATTTGGGTTTGGATTACAGCACATTCTGAAGTTCAGAGGTATGGACAAAGATTGCAGTATTGAAATCCATAAACAATAAGGATTTAAGGATTAAAAAAAATCAGAAGCATGACAGATCAATTGTTCCTTTCTTGGTCCCACTTCTGTTGGCAGTAGATTGCAACCTTTTGAGTATCACAGAACTCTTCTTCAGACACATTGGAGAACTGAAGGTATGTTTTTCTATGGAGCATTGTTATTTAATAATGCAAATATACTTAGCCACTTCAAGTAGAAAATGTCTTAATTACAAGCCCTGACAACATCAAACTGATGCTGACAATCATTTAACCAGCAGGTAGTAACAGATTTGTGTAATGAGCCAAAAACCTGCTGAGTCTCACAGCTACCTCTATGTATATATTGTGTCTTATCCTCTTTTATTAGTAAAACTCTCTACTTTATTAGTGCACAGTCTCTACTAGTTCTTTTGAGCCATTTATGGCAACCAAAGTCAAGTTTCAGTCTTCAAAGTAATTGGCAGCACAAGTCTTTTCATGTCATTGTCTTGTGTTTCCATACTGCCAGTGAAACTGTAGCCACACACTGAGGCCTTGGACCTCAAAATTTTGCTGGATCTCACCAAAGGCCTATAGTAGGCCTACCACTATATAGTAGTCCCTTCTTATCCATGGAAATCCATGGAGCTGAATATGTGGAAGAACAGAGACAGCACATGTAATTCCATCTCCAATCCAAACCCCTGGCATTTCATTGCAGTTCAATATAAAGCAGTGGTTCCCAGACTTTTTTTGACCATGACCCTAAATCCAATTTTCTGATCATTTCATGACCCATGGAGTTGGTCCGTGTTAATAATAAAAAATAACAAATTGATTTAGGCAATTAATTAAATAAAATGAAACTTGCCACAATTTTTCAGCAGCTGCCATGATGCTGTTTGATTAGGTGGGTGAACGCTAAAAAGGTCTCTCCTTCTTTTACACACGCACACACACACAGAGGAAGAGAGAGAGATCGACGCTGGGAGGCAAAAGAGAAACAAGCAAATTCTAATGTTTTTTATCCGGGGGAGAAAGCTATGCTCACTGAAGTCATTTTGAAAAACAGGGATGGGAAAATTCAGTGGGGCTTGACTTAAGTCCAAAGTCTCTGCCCCCACAACGTGACTTGAAAACGAGTCATAACGGGGCACTTTCCAAGTCACTCCTTCGTGACTTGATAGGACTCGAGTCACCCTGCCTATTTTTGAAAGCCCGCCGTGGAAAAAAATGGGGCTGCTGCCAAGGGGTGTGTGTGTCAAGTTCTCTTTGAACACCCCCCTGCTGTCCCCGCCCATTTGTAAACAGGGTGGGAAGAGGTGGGACGGACTACGAGAGAACAAGGATAGAAGCAGCAAGAGAGAAGAACATCACGCGCAGCAGCTGCGAGACTTACCAGGATAACCCAATCCTTGGCGCCACTACTCAGAAGTAGTCCCACCACAACCGGTCATTCAATATGGGTTCCCCCTCCCAAGTAACCCTCCCAAGTAACCCATAAAATGTTGGAAAGCATGATTGCTATGAACCGCCTCCCCCCTGCTTTCCCACCTCCTTTTTCTACCTCCAGCCAATTCTAAGGCAAGAGCCCCCTTGGGCTCCTCCTCCTGCCCTCCCATCCTGCGTCCAATGATTGTGGGTTCCTTCCTTCCTATCATGGGTAAAACAGCTCACTCCCACTTCCTGCTTGGATGCATTAACCCTTCCCTGCCTAGTGGCTGGGACTTCCCTGCTGCTCGCCCGGTTGGAATGATGACCCCACGATGTCTTTCATGCCACAAAAAGTAAGAAAGCACACCCAAACACAGGGAGTCTTGAGTCAGCATGCATGGGGACAAGTGCCAAGTCAGGGGACCTCTGACTCAAGTGTTTTTCAAAGTCTTCCATGAGTGCGACTTGAGTTCCCATCCCTGTTAAGAAAGGTCTCACTCCCTCTTTTTTACACACAACCCCCCTTCCCCCACACATACACTTACAGATCTGAGTTGGGGAGCAACAGAAAAAAAGCAGGCAAATTCAGGTAGCGACCCTGGGTCTGGAAACAACTGATGTTAATAGTAATAATTGATGATAAACAAAATTAATTTTGGTTGTGCTCACCCAAAGCTGGTCACCCCAACTGTGGCAGGGGGGTGCTGCTTGTATGGGCTCTTAGGGGAGACCTCGGACTGGCCTTCTGCTGCCTGGGTGGAGGCTGACACTCTGCTGGCTCTGAAAGGACAGGTTTGCTGACTTTTGAAGCCAGAGCTTACCCCACACCCCAATTCCTGGGGTTCAAAGTGCAGGGCAGACACAGAATGGGAGCTCTCATGGAGGCCTCACACTGCTCACTGCCCCTCCCCATGCATGTTGGAACGGGACGGGTCACGGGCTTCCCACACCATGTGTCCCCCCTCGCCAGCAAAACTCAGTTGCTCTAGCATCCCAGGGCTGCACCAGGAGCATGTTGATCGCCATCGTCCTCTAGCCCTTCCCTCCTCCCTATACTGCACCTGCTCCTTAAAGGGGCAGATAGTGTGGGCATGGTATGGGAAGGGAAGGTGGTAGAGATCAATGTGTTCTTGCTCTCAGCATAGCCTGGGGTACTAGAGGGAAAAGGAGGGAACACCACTGCAGAGGAAGACATGATTAGGAAAGGGCCAGTCACTGGCTTCCTGTATTGGGGTGGAAAAAGCTCTGCAACCCTCCAGAAGGTTCTCCAGAAGGATCAGGTTGCAACCCTGGGTCTGGGAACCGCTGATGTAAAGTATGAAAAGTGCTATATAGGCAGCTGGCATTACCCATGGATTTGATCCGCAGGTTCTGAACCTGCAGGTGGGTCCAATCTGTACCCTCCAGAGGCAACAGGAGCATAGCTCCGGTCAGGCTCAGAGGGTTTGGTGCCTGGAAACCCGTGAATTCAAGCATCTGTGGATTTTGATATCCATGGGGTTCTGGAAACAGAACCCCCATGGGTACAAAGGACTGCCCTATAGTTTCTTTACATTTTATAGGAATTGGAAGAGTGCATATTTATCTTTGCCATTTGTTTCCACCTACACAAAATGCAATCAAGTGTTAGAGATTGGTGCATTCGGTACTTGATGGGGAAAAAAATGCTTAACTTCATTATTTCATAATTTCCAACTTCATAATGAGGCTAATTATTATTACCCCAAAGAATCAGAAATGAAAACACAGATGTTGTCATTAATTATGGACACTGGTTCAATGGAAAACGTGCTTGGCGATATCTTCCTCTTCTCATTTGCGGTAGAGAGAAATATTCAACCAAACCCAAGGCAGGCGCTCCCTGTAAACGCATTTATGTTGATGAGAATTATGCACATCTCAAGGGGCCCAAGCTTGAAGAACCACTCCACTTCTGTTCCAACAGACTCCCGTGAATGTTAAGTGCTAGATAATGGATTTCTATTTTAGGTCAAGTGTTCGAAGCCAGGGTTGAAGAAACAAGAGTTTCAATCCACTCTGCGTCATGTTTGCCAAGTAATGGGGCCAGTTGTTAGCTATGCATGACCACACTGGGTTCGACAACCAACAAAGCTGGAGTCCTCCAAAAATTAAGCTTAATCCACCATGCTACTCTTCAAAACTTCACGTTCGCCAAGAGCCTTGATGACAAAGAATTCTTAAATTGGTTCTAATTGTCTTTTCCTCCGCTGTCTCGAAGGAAGACCAATAACATCACAACTCTCAGTGATTATCTTGAGCTTGCTATCTCTTCCCCCCTCTCTAATTAGAATTTCCATTTGCCATGAGTGAAACCAAGGAAGTTGGCATCGGTCGGGAAGAGCAAAACTTAATGCTTGACCCAACAACGTGACATCATGGTTTGCACAGAGATGGTTCTGCAGGTCTGGCGGCCTGTCATTTTACATGTTACTCAAAACAAATCTGGGTTTGTTATCAAGCGTACATTCATAATTCTGTCCTTCACAAGACCTGGGGCCAGAACCACAGCTCCTAGTGATAGCAGAAACATTTCCTGAGTGAACCCAGGTCTTACTGCTTTCTGGCAAATTCTGTCTAGAGTGTTACTGGGAGAAATAAAGACCAATCAAAGGCTGCAATCCTAACCACACTTTCCTGAGTGTAAGCCCCATTGAACAAAATAGGACTCACTTCTGAGTAGACCTGGTTAGGATTGTGCCCAAAGTGTATGAGAAATGAGGCGGGAGTGAGACTCACATAGGCAAAGGTTCTCAAATTTCTTGGGAGTAAAACTTTGAGGTAAGTCTTTGGGGGGGAGGCAGTGACACAATCCCCCTTGCATCCTGGGCAACTGTCAGCCCAATCTTGAGCTGCCTGGTGCACAGCACTGCCACGGTGTCCAAATTGGCTGCCATGGTACCCTGTGTATGCCAGGCAGCCAGTCATGGCTCCTTGGGTGTCTCCTCCTCCAAAGTAAGGGAAATAGCCTCACAATGGGGGTACTCAACTCTGCAGCGGCTCTTCACCTGGATCTAGATGTTTAGCGCCAGCCTTCCTGCCAGTGCAACCAGTTGCATAGTTGAGGGGGGGGGGGTTCACAGGGGTCACAAGACCCAAGGTGACACAAGACCCTTCCAATGGGTGGCAATGCTGCCCTGCTGTGGTGATCAGGTTCCCATGATCCTGCCCCCCCCTCGCTCGCAGCCAAGCTGCTTCAAGCAAGGTTGCTGCAGAATCTGCTGCCTTCATTCCAAGCAGTGCAAGACTGTGCCAATAACGACTCACCTGCCTGCATGTGCATGTGCGAGGAGGAGTACCCGGCTTTGCTGTGGAATTGGCTTGACATCATAACGTCACCGCAATTACTTCCGGGTCAGAAGGGGTGCAGGCTGACCAGTACGCTCTGAGGTGGCACGCCAGTCAGCTAGGCCCCTGGGCGCAACATCTTCTGCATGTCTCAATGTGTTCACAGCACATTTGCACCAGCACAGCATCCACTCTGCTGCATACAGCAAGTATAGGACCGAGATGCAAAAAAGGCTTGAACGTCTTGAACATCAAACCAATAAGCAAGATTCCCTTGCAAGCCACATGCGAACCTGTGACAAGCTTCATCATAAGGGATGGAGTAACTAAAACCCACTTGTCTTGTCAACTGAGGAGGCACAGAACACCCATTCCAGCCTTTGTAGCTTGCATTTGGGAGGCTCACTCAATCTCCGTAGGACTTGCTTCCAAATAAGTTAGCATAAATCTGCATTCTTAGGCATGAGATGGATCTAATTTACAACTTGTGCAGCACGTCTGAAATTGTGCTGAAATGTCTGGTACATTCCCTTTCCCTGAACAGATGCATTAAAATAAGTAATAATAATTATCGCCTGTATTTTAAGCTTCTTTTGTTGTTTTAACACAAAGGATTAGCTTTCATTCTGAAAGGAGAAACATGTTAAGGAGTGTGATATCAAACAAAAGAGTGAAAGCTTCTGCAACTAATGATTAAAACATTAGCTGGCACAAAGGTAGATCTCAAAGTTAACATTTATTCATTTCTTCTTTTTTTTTTTTTAAATCACAACAAACATTTCAAGGAACTCAGTTGAAATACAGCCTAAGAACAGTGAGGACTAAACAATTTTTTTAAAAATCTTCTCAGCCTGTCTTAGTGCAGGTGGTATTTCAAATCTGCTTGGAGAAATCTATTTGAGGATCTTGAACAATTGTGTAGATTTTTACCCTGCACCCACTAATAAGACACCAGGCAGCGGCTTGGGTTTTAACTGGGCCACTTTTATTGATGAATTTGCAACAAATGCAGCAGGTCAGGTTAGACCGGGGGTCCCCAAACCCCGGCCCTGGGGCCACTTGCAGCCCTCAAGGCCTCTCAATGCGGCCCTCAGGGAGCCCCCAGTCTCCAATGAGCCTCTGGTCCTCCAGAGATTTGTTGGAGCCCGCACTGGCCCTACGCAACTGCTCTCCATGCGAGGGCGACTTTTTGACCTCTCGCATGAGCTGTGGGATAAGGGCTCCCTCCACTGCTTGTTATTTCACGTCTGTGATGCAGTAGCAGCAGCAAAAGAAAGGACAGCCTTGCTTTGTGCAAGGCCTTTTATAGGCCTTGAGCTATTGCAAGACCTTCATTCCTTCATATAAATTCATCTTCAATATATTCATTTATGTAAACTTATGAAAATTTATTCAAATATAAATTAATTCTTTTTTTTCCACGGACCCCAACACAATGTCAGAGAGATGATGTGGCCCTCCTGCCAAAAACTTTGGACACCCCTGGGTTAGACTATAAAATCCAATTCCCAGCATGCAGGGCACTAGGTAAGGGGAAATGACGCTAGTCGTCCACCTGCCTTGTAAGTACCTTGGGCATACCACCTGACTCGAGGCCAAGTCCAATACAACGCCGGAGTCAGCCAGTCCTCGTTGCCCCCACAGCGTCAAGGTAGCTGAACGGCTCAGCCTGCAGGACAGGCCTTGCCAAACTTCGCCAGTTTGGTCAAGGGCTTGCCAGTCAGCCTCCTTTGAGCCTGTCAGGTATCATAAGAACATAAGAACAGCCCCACTGGATCAGGCCATAGGCCCATCTAGTCCAGCTTCCTGTATCTCACAGCGGCCCACCAAATGCCCCAGGGAGCACCCCAGATAACAAGAGACCTCATCCTGGTGCCCTCCTTTGCATCTGGCATTCTGACTTAACCCATTTCTAAAATCAGGAGGTTGCGCATACACATCATGGCTTGTAACCCATAATAGATTTTTCCTCCAGAAACTTGTCCAATCCCCTTTTAAAGGCGTCCAGGCTAGACGCCATCACCACATCCTGTGGCAAGGAGTTCCACAGACCGACCACATGCTGTGTAAAGAAATATTTTCTTTTGCCTGTTCTAACTCTCCCAACACTCAATTTAGTGGATGTCCCCTGGTTCTGGTGTTATGTGAGAGTGTAAAGAGCATCTCCCTATCCATTCTGTCCATCCCCTGCATAATTTTGTATGTCTCAATCATGTCCCCCCTCAGGCATCTCTTTTCTAGGCTGAAGAGGCCCAAACACCATAGCCTTTCCTCATAAGGAAGGTGCCCCAGCCCCGTAATCATCTTAGTCGCTCTCTTTTGCACCTTTTCCATTTCCACTATGTCTTTTTTGAGATGCGGTGACCAGAACTGGACACAATACTCCAAGTGTGGCATTACCATTGATTTGTACAACGACATTATAATATTAGCCGTTTTGTTCTCAATACCCTTCCTAATGATCCCAAGCATAGAATTGGCCTTCTTCACTGCCGCCGCACATTGGGTCGACACTTTCATCGACCTGTTCACCACCACCCCATCGTAAGTGTGGTCAATGGCCCACCCCTGAACTTGCTGCCTCTGACTACAATGATTCAGTCATGTATGTGATGGGCAATGCTGGGGCACATGGGCCAGGATGCCTGTAGCACCCCCTTCTCAGGCTCCATCACCAGTCTGGCACTGGTTAATATGCTTTACCTCTTCATCATGCTTTACCTTCATCATGCTTTACTCTTCATCATGCTTTACCTTCATCATGAGCAGCTGTTCCCTCTACCATGTGTGGCCGAGTGGCTGCACACCTCCAAGCTGAATGTCCAGACCTGGCATCGTAACGCAGTGGCCTGCCATCCAACTACAGACATGGCCTCCTCTGGCCCCTATTCCAAAGAAGGTTGATGACCCTTGCTCTAGTCCTTGCAGTTCAGAAAAAGTCTGAGGACATAATTAATTAGACTGTGATTAACCCAGGGCATTCTGAAACCTTGGCCTGGATTGAGGAAGAACTGATACAGGAAGCTGGACTAGATGGGCCTAAGGCCTGATCCAGTGGGGCTGTTCTTATATTCTTATGTTCTTATGGTCACAAACATCACGTCACCCAGCAAGACAGACTTGCAGCCCTCAAGACTGCTTCTTGTGTCAGAATCTGAGGCTGTAATCCGATACAAACGTTCCTGGGAGTAAGCCCCATTGAACACAATGGAACCCCAGTAGAACTTACTTCTGAGCAGACCTGCATAGGATTGTGTTGTCAGCCTCTTCTTCTCTGGCTAGGTGTCACACAGCCAGATGAGATGGTGCTGACAATACTCATGTTTCATCTCTGAAAGTGTTGGAAACTGTGAACATAAGAGCTCTCCCAACTGCAAGACATTATTTGTCCAATGCCACTTCTTTTCAAAAATTCATTATAGGTCTTTGGCAGGGTACATTGCCTTCCCCTCGTCTTCCTATATCAGGAAACAAAGCTCCGATTGATTTGTTCCTTTTTATACAGTATGCTTAATCTATAAAGGGCTCCATATACTATGATTTGTCTAATATTCTCTGCATTATATTCCATTTGCTTCCTGATTTATTCGTGCTTGGTAACAATTGAGTGATTATTTTAAGTTATTTATTGCTTAATCAATGGCATGCAAGAAACAGGAGGGCTCACTAAAAAACTCATGCTTTTTATTTGAAAGCAAAGAAGAATGATGCGTTTTTAGTGCCAGTGCTCTTTGGTGTCAGAAATGGAGCCTTCCCTTATGGGCTTCTTTATTTGAACTGTCCAAATCTGCCTTTCACAGATGTAGGATGGTTAAGTTGCCAACTTTTTTTTTTTTTGTCCTGGGATTACTCCAGTGCATTTCACTACAGCCATACAGAGATGGGTAGCCCAATCCTAACTTGCACTGGAAGAGGCAGGACCTGTGCTATATCCAATGCAAGGTAGCTGCTTACTGCAGGGCAACTCAGGATAAGGGGATATTTTTCCCCTTACCCTGTATTGCACCCCAGCCACCCCTATGGAGCTACTTGGATCTGCACCGGCGAATTTGTTGGAGTTAATCTGAGCAGCCTGCATAAGGCTGCAAGGCCTAGGATTGGGAATTAGGATCTGGCCTCTGGTGCTGCGGCTGATCATACTCCCCACTCCAGGGACATCCTCCTAGACCATCCTCCACACACCCAGTGCCCCTTCCCTACCACCATTCCACCCTCTCGCCACTCTCTCCCACCCCCCCCTAGCCGGCCTGCCTCAGCTGGTGCTTACTAACTCCCTCCAGGTCTGGATCCAGTTCGTGGCACATTTGGGGCACTCTTGGGCCAGTGTGGGGGCTTGCGCCAGCTGAGCACTCCATCTGGATTGCACTTTTAGCAGGTTAAACATTTTCCTTTGCCTATTTCCATGCTAGGAAAACCCTCAATTACTTAATCTATGCATGTCAGGCTGGTTTTAAAATTGGAGGTGGAACATTAAAAAAAAAAAAACTCACTGGCAATCTGAAACATGATTCTAGAATGTTCCAAGATCTGCCACCATGTGCCCCAGCACAGCTGACGGAAAAAGCTACTGGATTGTGATAGCAACACAGGCAATGCCGAATCTTTATTGGCAGTTTGCTGACGACTCCAGGCTGAATATGCTATCCATTAGCAGAGCTGAGGATTTGCTGCTTTAATCCAGGCCAATATCAGTCTTGCTGAATCCAGTCTAAACCATGTAGCTGAGATATGCCTTACCGAATTTAAGAGACTTACAAAGCAACCCAGGTATGGTATTTGCAGATGAATGTAAGATTAGAATTTGGAAAGCATCATAAGAATTGATTTGGGATTTACAGCTCAGCGTACTCTCATCTTCATGAAAGAGGAACCAGCGTGCTTTTCTCTTTGCCCCTTTAAAAAATTTTTTCCTGAAGTATACTACAATGTCAGCAGCAATTGTTTAATTATAGACTGCATTAATGTATAACTTGCTCTGCTACCTGTTTTTTGTTTGTTTCTTTCCTTATCCTTTACCAAGAAATGGTGCCAAGAGACTGGAAATGGGAAGCGTGAAAGCAGCATACCCAAATGTTGAATACTGTATTCTAAAATCACAGCACCGTATATCATGAACCTATCCTTCAAAGACTTTTCAGGGCAATGAAATATGGACGCATCTTGCTTGTAGCAAAAAATAGCCATCCGCATTAAAAACCACTTTCGACCTCGCCAATCCATCCTAGTGGCATAAAGAAGAGAAATATAATTGTTTCAGGCTCTAATATTAAGTATTGATTTGTGGATGCTTTGGAAGTTTTTCAACAGCACTGTGGTATATAAACCCAGTTACAGTATAATCAACTGTCAGATATTTAGGGATAGTAGAAATTCCTTTTGGGGAAAGCCATGAAAACTTCCCGTGTGCCTGTCTCGAGCTCCAGGTGGCAGCCCACTCCTTTGGCTTTGTACAAACTCCAGGTCAGGGGCAATAGTTAGGGAGGCTGCAAGGCATTCCACCCTCTCCCCCCCCCCCCCCAATTCCATATTTCAGATGGCATGCAACTGTTTGGTGCGCTGCTTCTGTGTGCCACAGGCAGAAATGTGCATTATGGGAGACATGAAGTTGCCACAAAAAAATAAAATTCCAGATCATGTTCCCCATGTGTGTGACACATAGTAAGGCAAATCATTGGCTGGGAGGATAAGAAATGCACAAAATCATGACAGGATAACTTTTACTACAGGTATGCGCCATGTACTGATGTTTGAACAAATGACCAACTTCATATACGATGACAGTACTGCTGAACTCACAGGGCTAGCTTCCTTCCCAGCTGAACTGATTAACCTGGGCACTTTCCACTTGAGCTTGCTTCTTCCTGGTTTCCTGGGCCCACAAGACACTCTAGGTCGGTACAGGGCAGCCCCAAGGTATTCTGGGGAGTGACCCAGCTGCTATTAGTAGTTGTCCAGGCAACGAAAGATGTGTCTAGTGATGGGTTCTGCAGAATGTAGCCCCATTGTTAAGCAGAAGATACCTGTATTGTAAAAGAGGATAGGAAGGAACACAACTTGGGAACATCGTTGCCCCCACACACACACGCACACACCCCAAACACCACAAGACAAAAATATTTGTAATAAAATTTGGTCACATTTATTATCTCAATGTTAGCACTTGATGTATCACACATCCTGCAGCGGGTCTTATCTCCTCAACCTTTCTTCCCCATTTGGTGCAGGCATGTATCTCAGAGGAAACAGCACCCCACTGACTAGTCCCCCTTCAAGCATGTCCCAAAGTCAGAGATGATCTACTGATGACCCCTGGAATGGGGATTGGAGAAACCAAATTGTTCCGCTGCAAAATCTTGTGAATCACTACTGCAGGTTGGGAGAGTCTTTGAAACAGGCTTTGCAAATCAAACCCAGATTGTCACCAGACTGTACACGTTGGGGTGCACACTGGATCTCTATCCCTGCCCTGCATTATACATGCCAGCTGCGGCCACCCTGGCCAACATCACACCCCAAGAACAATTTGGCACAGGCTAGACAACACCCCCCCCAAGTGCCAATCAGGCAAGACACAAAAAATTCCTATCTGACCCCCAACAGACAACTAACTAACCACAAACTGTTCCAATGAGTAGGTGGGAAGGGACTGCAAGTTTTCCCTGACACAATTCTGGGGGTGATGCTTCCACGGCCATGACCAACTAAGTCCCACCCACCCCCATCCAAATTGACTACGTAATGGGGCATTGTTCTACCCCTCCTCACCGTAGGAAGGGTGGGATGAGGAAAGGGATACTGAGAGACAGGGTGGTGTAGTGGTTTGGGAGTTCGACTTGGAAGATTCAAGTTCAAATCCCTCACAGAGTTGTTGTTAAAACAAACGGAGGAAAGGAACCCTGTACCACCCTAAGCTCCTTGTAGGAAGGGCAGTATAGCAATGTGAGAAATTAAAGACATAAAAATACCCCAGCTTCCAGCATATCATCAGACAGGTGGCATTTTCAGCAACTGTCCCATCAACGGCTGTTGGGATAAGGAATAGGGAGGCTTCCAAAGGAATTGTCATTCTTCATTTGTTCACTTTTCCTGTGGCATCTAAGTGATGTCATCAGCAAAACGATCTTCTTCTTTTTCCTTAGATTACTTCCATTTCTTTTTGGGAACTCTGGAAACCCAACTTTTCTGAAACGAATGAAACAGCAGCACTGTACTGTCCAGTGCAGACAGACAACTCTCTATTAAGACTTTTTTAAAGGATTCTGTGCCTTTAAATGGAACACTTCCTCTTTTGGGGTTCATCTGCTTCCTTATTCTGCACGGCTGAGGGATTTGTGTTAAATGGTCTCCAATTTGTCCCTTGAATAATTCCTTTGGTCTGAATGCATGTTTATTTTCCCCGATGGGGGCAGGCTTTTTTTTTTTTTAATGGCAAAATAGTGCTGCAAAGTGCACTATTTAGGTTTGTTAAAAAAAAAAGAAAAGAAAAAATAATGAGAGGAAGTAAGCAATTAAAAACTCTCCCAGTAGAAAACAACATCAACATCTTTGCTGAACAGATTGTATGTTGGAGAAGACATTATAGAAACACCTTGGCCATGGGGGAAGGACATTGCTGGACAATAAAACAGACCTTGCGCAACCACCATTTTGATTCCGTTTCTAGCTCATTACAGACTACATCAGCAGTGCTAAAAGGCTCAAACATGGTGTGCCATAAACAGCTAGGCCAAAAAAGGAGGGCGACACTTCCACCTGAACTGACAGCGTTGCAGCTACATCGCATTCTGCCACTGCTGAGCTACTAAAAGAGACCCACAGCTGCAAACGCAGCAGGTTGCAATGGCAAACTTGTCACTGAGTGGCCTTGGGCAAATCAGTCACTCTGCAGTCTGGTCTGGGTGACAGGGTGTTGAAAGTGACAACTTTGAGATACTTGAAGAACACGTGGTGTAAGAAATGAACAGAAGGGATGAAAAAAATTAACTTGCACCCAAAAGCAAGACAGTTAGTAGCATGGCTAAGGCACTGGGATTACAACAGTGTTTATACACCAGTAAAACATGCAGCTAATCAGTCAAGTCACCCAAGTAACTCATTCTGTGCACAATCAACAACACATACCATAGCCACTTAAGAACATCCCCACTGGATCAGGCCATAGGCCCATCTAGTCCAGCTTTCTGTATCTCACAGCAGCCCACCAAATGCCCCTGGGAGCACACCAGATAACAAGAGACCTGCATCCTGGTGTCTTCCCTTGCATCTCGCATTCTGACATAGCCCAAGCTATGTCAAGTCACATTTTGAAGGGCTTTGATTATTCTCCTATATGAAAAGATTCTTCTATTTTTTTTTTTTTAAGTTGCAGCCTTCATAAAGAAATCAGGCTGATCCGGTTTCATAAATCCTTTTCCTCCTTGCACAAACAAATATCTTTGTGCAAGGGAATCGCAAGCTACTCAGCTTCTCTGCTTGGAGTCCAACAATGAGTTAAAATAAGCCACAGCTCCTGTAAACTCGGGACACCTGACAACACTCCAGTGGCAGCTCCAGGAGGAAAATGAAAGGGAAAGAGATGATCTCTCCTTCCACCAGCCCATAAATTTTGCACCAGCACAAGCTATTATGAACATAATTGGCTTTTTTAAATGTTGGCAGCTGCTGCTCTTTACACACTAATAGGCAAAGTGTGTGATCGAGCCCTGGTTTATCTCAACCATTAATTAGCAAACATTCGGTTTTGCATTAACAAAGTCACCCAGGATGATTCACTGCCTCTGTACAGGATAATAAATTCCGATTCAACATGCATTAGAAAGGGCAAAAGTGAAGCAGCCTGCCAGCACAGGGACAATTATCTGGGTAAGCTATTTCTTTTACCTCCTACCTTTTATGGTGCACAGGATTCAGCCATAAAGAGAGAGAGCAACAAATCCCCAAGGTATGAGAAAGGTCTCACATTTAGCCTGACTCACACTTCCTGGCCCCACTCCTGTACTTTTAACAACAGCTGGTTATGTATCAGGTAAGCAGCCAAAGCTCTTCCAGGCTTGGATCAAAAAAAGAGATGGGAAAAGCATCATTTGCTTATTTCCTGCATGTATTATTGCCCTGTCAGCTGCAAGAGCAGAACCAGTAAAACAAACTATTTCACCTAAGGTGTCAGGTTGTAACCTGAAGATCTATGTTATACCTCTTCATTTTTCAGTGAAACAAGAGGCTATGACTGCATCAACCTGTTCCTTCCACCCACCCACCTGCCCTTAGAGCAGTCTGAATTTCACTGGTCACCTACTGGGGCCGGGTAGGAATTTTTCTGTTCATCTAGACTGGCCTGTGGTGAGCAGTTTTTTCACCTACCCCAGACTGTAGGGGATTGGGGGTGGTGGGGTTCTCAATCTCAACTAACCTTGATCACTTTATGTTGCAGGTCGTGAGCATGGCCTTTGGTGCACACCATGGGGCAGCAAAGGCAGGGCTGAACCCATTTCGAGTCCTCAGGGGCCCAGAGGCACAGGGGTCTGGATGGGTGGCCTTGGGCCAGGACTGCAGGGGCTGCCTCTCAGCGGCACGAGGTGATCCTGCATGGTCTGGCTGCCCTGGCCCCTTGTGGGTTGATGAGGATAAGCTGCGCTGCCTGAATAGGGGCAAGATTTGAGTCAGGTGCACGCCCGGCCCAAGGGGCAGAAGTATTTGTGGTGCCTCTCGATGTTCCAGCCTCCACACTACAGGTGCTTTGCTGACATGTGAGCTTCAGGTATCAGTGTCGCTTTCTCGCTTTCCTGTAACTTTGTTAGTAAAGTGGCCCATTCTCCCATATCTGTTGTTTCAAGTGTTCATTGGGCAGTGCACAGACAAACCTAAGGGGTCAGGTTGCAACCTGGAGATCTGTGTTATACTTCTATATTTTTCAGTGGAGCAAGAGGCTATGACTGCATCTACCTGTTCCTTCCATCCGTGCATTTGCTGGCTGCCTTGCAGACAACATCAGGACTTTTGTTCAATCCGGGGTATCAGTACAGTCCCCATTCTGACTTAGGTAAAAATAGACTTATGTAAGGTGTCTAGAACAGAACCTTTAAGTAAACTGAGGCCAGAGGCGCACTGGGTGCTGCAGCACCCCAGGCAAGAACGGAGTCATGTCAGGTGATGTAATGATCATTTCGAGAAGTGATAGGAGCCAGCGCCTGCTCTAACAGCAAAATCACCCAAGCCGTGGCTGTCAGCGCCCAGGGAAGAGTTGCTTCTATCACTTCCTGACACAGCAAAATTGCCCAACCAGCTGCTGAGAGGGTGCATGTGTGCTAACAGCTTCCCCAGCTGGAAGCAACTAGAGCACAGAAACCCTTTCAGCAGCTGGTCAGGCAATTTTGCCCCAGCCACTGCTGCGAAGGCACATGCACTCCCATCACATCCCAATTGGAAAACACACACAGGCACCCACCTCCAATTGGAGCCTAGGGTTCTTGCCTGGTTTTGTCCCAGGGCAGGTGTGCCCCTGGCTGAGACATGCCTTTATATTTAGCAGATGGAGAGCAACTGTTCCTGTTCACCCCAGCATAGCATCCTTTCCAGGACCTGTCTGCTGATGTCTCCCTTGCAAACTCCTTTGGGACAAGAAGTCATCTTCTTATTCATTTGCTATGTAATCCACTCTGAGCACCATTTGGGGTGGGGGAGCAATGTATAAATACCCTAAATCAGGGATGTCAAATGCGTTTCATACAGAGGGCCAGTTAGCATTCATGCTGCCTGATGAGGACCAGAAGTGACATCATGAAGCAGAAAGTGACATCGTTAAGCAGAGGATGACCAGAAATAAACACTCTGTTCTAAAACACATAGAAATTCATAAGCTGCAAATGACAGAAGAGAAAATGTGCAAAATGTTCATATTTTCAAGATATGAGGGAGTCCAATTATCAAATTGGGAGAGCCCAATTAAGTCAGGGGCTGGAGGAATTGCTTCTGGGGACTGCATTAGGCTCATGGGCCTTATGTATGACACCCCTGTCCTACATCATAATAATGTTAACCAAGTTACAAGAAGCCAGTTTAATAAGACTGATGCCCAGCTTTCTAGCTACCCATAAAGGAAAAGAGTTCTACTGCTCTTAGGTTGATGGCTGAAGGAAGTAAGCTTCATTTGCCCAGGACATTACTGGCTTCTTTTTCTGGTAAACTTTGCTCCACCAGATCTCAACTTTGTTCTGAGGTGGTTTCAGCAGGGTAAGGACATGATCCTGTAAAGAACTCTGTAAAGCAAACAGAAGGAAAGTGTGAAACTGCAGAAAGAACCCAATGCAATGTAACATCTGTGCAAGTTATATGGTCTCCAGAGTGATCTGGGAGTGCTTGGCTGTTCCCCGATGGGAAAGAGAGACCCCTAGACAGCCACAGTCTGTTTTCTATTGAAGCTAAGATAGAAGCTTCTGGAACATGGATGCCCTAAAAATACCATACATTGATTAGCAGAAGGAGGAAGAGCAGCCGCAGCATTTGCACCTTGAGTCAGTGATTTTCAACCACTGTTCTATGGTACACTGATGTGCTGGGAATGGTTCACAGGTGTGCAGCAGGGGTTTGGGAGAGAGTCAGTTTTATGAGGACTCTGGGGGGTGGGTGAGTCTCCCCTCCCCCCTGCTAGCAATGTGGTTTGCCTTGTCAATTGTCAAAAAACTGATGGCAAACCTTAAAAATGTTAGTGCTTTGTCAGTGTGCTGCGAGATGAAAAGGTTTGAAAATTGCTGCCTTAAGCACATATAACGGTAGTTTGCATGAAGAGTTGTATCTCCTTTCTCAACAGTAGGTAGTTTTGAAGTTATCTACTTACTAACTGGAAGTGCTTTTGTGCTATATGAGATCTGACTCAGCAGATTTCCAGTCTCTCTGCCGAAGGAGCAAATTGCAATAACCAGAGAAGAGTCCCTCTTCTCCCCGATTCTCAGCAAAATCAACAGCTTCTGAGGATTTCTGAAGTGCAGCAGGAAGCCGATGAAATATTTACGCAAAAGTACCTCCTGTCTGTGGCGGTTCTCATCTGTGACTCCAACATATGGTTTATCAACTAAAACAGGTGTGGGAGAACAGGTGTTCAGAACAATAGAAGTGCAGGTTTGGAGTTTACCGTCAGGAAACAATTGGGGCGGGGGGAGATGTGATAAAGGAGCTGGGCTGACTTTGAGGGCAACATGCAAATTTGATGACAGAGTCATAACGTTCTTCACAGGGACACATTTATGCGCTTTGTGGTGTTGTCGCTAACTTCCTTTTGCGAATCTAGACATATGGCATGAAGCAAATGTGCAAAGTCTCCCGCTGCACTGGACTCTGAGGTGGTAAATAATTGCTTAATATCACTTTTTTTCTGAATAAATAATTGTGCTCATACTTTGGACTGCATGGTTAAAAAAAGGTGGTGTGAGGGGGGGGAATCTTTTATGGAAAACTTAATAGAAAAAAAGTTAACTTGAGCTACAATGTGAAGATTGTCCCCAGATTTGGCACCAGATGAGTGAAATCTTCCCCTTCTTTACTGCCTTTCTGCACGAGAGTGTAGGATTAAAAGTCGTTTCTGCCTATACGCGTTGCGTTGCATATACGCAACAGGGACGAGATGTGTAAAACTGTGGGCTAGGCAAAACTGGGTTAAAGGCATTTATGTAGGAGAGCAGATACTCAGTTCTCATTAGGCAGATCTGAATCTGGTTTACTTTCTCTTCCCAGTAAGTCTAGTGTAGTAGAGTCGGGACTGGTTGATGGACCATTAGACCTGCATGTACCCATTTCCGACGTTTGGGTTCAAAAATTCATAGCTGGCGTGGATAGTAAAATACCTACAGTTGGTCATCTGTACAATTGATCATGACAAAAGATGTGGGTCGTGATCGCTGTTTGTGCTTTCTACAAGCCACAAGGAGCCCTGCAGTGAGCTCCATGGGGCTCCTTGCACCCTGGCAGCTGGTAAGCTACATTAAAAAGCGCTCTCTTCCCCCCCCCCCAGGTGGAGCAATCTGAGGATCACGGCAATGCCTTCCCCCTGCCCTCACCCCTTAAAGGGAAAGGGGCTTTGGTTCTTCAGCTGGTGTGTCGCAACCCACCATTATATAATATTATATCTAATAATCTAACATTATAAAAAACACTACTTAACTTATTAATTTAATTTACTTTTAATTTAATTTAAATATTTATTTTATATATAATATACTGCTGTTGTTGTTAATCAGTGTCACTTAAATGCCAGCCTAGATGGGTGACTCAGCAAGAGGACCTTGCCCTGCAAGAGCTACTTGTATTCACTGAGCTTCCTTGCTTGCCTTTTCTGAGCAATGGCATTCTGTAAAAAGAAATGGCATATTTGTGTTAGAAGAGAAGGTCTTGCGGGAAATGAACAATTCAGACGACAACTCCTTGAATATGCAAACTCTGTGTTTTCCATTCCATTTCCACACACAGGGTCTGTGACCAGGACATGGGCAAGGGCTGAATGATCACATTTAGGTGGCAATGATTAATTGATGCTTCACATTCTATATGCCCCCATTTAGCGTCTGCATGTAGCAAAACAAGTGTTTTGTTGACTGCCCAGCTGCCTTTGGAAACGCGATGAGCAGGGATACATGATTGGATGCTTTTAAGTGCACCATCTAGACTGGAAGCTCATTGAGGTTGACAATGGGGTTCATGGGCATACAGAGGGAGATATTTGATAGCACATAGTGGGTTGTAAATAGGACACAAAGCATGTTGCTGGTTCTCTGTGGTTGGCAACCTTCAGTCTCGAAAGACTACGGTATAAGCCTACAGCACCTGGTATTCCCGGGCGGTCTCCCATCCAAATACTAACCAGGCCTGACTCTGCTTAGCTTCCGAGATCAGACGAAATCGGGCATCTGCAGGGTAGCATTGGACTTGAACTACATATTTTCTGATTTTTTTTTCCCAATAGCAGAGTTCGTGGAGCTGAATTCCAAATGGATTCAGGTGGGTTGCCCATCTGTTGCATCAGAAGATAGAGCAAGATATTAAATAAAATGGATCTCTATCTATCTGGCAATTCATTAAGAAAGTAGATGCCCTGGCTCCAGTTCTGCTAACAAGCATGCACTCAGGTTGACCAGATACAATGGAGGATACAGTACCTTTACTTTTAACCACAGTATAGAAGAGGGAATTTTAGCAGACTTTGCTCAGCATGGAAGGGTTTTAAAAGTTGCACCTGCCAAAATTCCCTCTGCTATACAGTGGTTAAAGGTATAGGCACTGTGTCCTCCATTGCATCTGGTCAGCCTGCATGCATTGCACCAAGCAGTCACTTTCCACTGCTGGAGGTGGGGTCATGCTCTACCAGGTGAAGGCAGCATAGCCTCACTGATAGGAGGTCCTAAGGGCAGCTTTTGGGAAGCGCTAGTACCCTTCCAACCCTTGCCCACGCCTCGTCACTCTAGCATAAATATTGGAAACTGCACTGTGTGTGTCATCAATCTCAAACTTTTTTATTTTGGAGTCATGGCATGAAAAAGGTTGAATACCACTATCTCTGCTCTTGTTCAAACTTAGTGACTGTAAACGTTTCTTGCTTGACCCCTACATTCTAGGTCTGTTTGTTCATAGCAGTGAATTCCCAGTGTTTGATATTCCTCAAGACTACACTTTCAGTTTCCAATGTGTTTCAAAAATAATTGTCATGATCACAATCATATGAAAAAGTAGTGTCTCTTTATTTTCAGCCACTTTCTCTTCCAGCCTTCTTGACAAGCAGATTTTACCGTCTAGTTTGAGTCTTTCCAGTAAAACCATATTAATTGCTTGCACAATCTGTTGCCAATATTTCATTGCATATTCCCATCACCAGTGAAATCTGCTTTCCCCTTCGCTCTCTCCCAACAGGTATCTGATTCTGTTTGTTCTCATCTTTGAGAATCTGACTGGTATAATGTACCACCACCATCTTAACACAGTTCTCCCTAATTGTAGACATTATTGTATATCCGTCATCCAACTTATTCCATGATCGTTGCCAGCTTTCATCTGACATATCCGTCGGGATACAAAGACCATTTCCGCATTGAACTTGACTAAGGGCCCAATCCTATCCAATTTTCGAGCAGTGATGTAGCCACAATGCAATCACAAGGTAAGGGAACAAATGTTCCCATACCTTAAGGTGGCCTCTGTGACTGCTGCCCCACCACAAGATGCAGTATATGACCCATTGGCACAGGTGCACTGCCACTGGAAAATTGGTTAGGATTGGGCCATAATACTCTTCATTTTGAATTAATATATGATAACTCACCGCTAATTAGTAATAACTTCTTAGGTATAGTCTGAAAAATTGGTCTAAAGCATTGTACAAGGGGGTTGGGGGCACTGTAAGTTGTTGTTGGGGAGGGGGGAAGGCAGCAATGCAATCCCCAGGATTGCACCACTTCCAGGGATGGAAGGGGGGTTTTCTACTTACTTGCAGGCAGCGTTGCAGTCCTGGGAGGTCTGGGGGTGCAGGGAGCCCTCCGCAGGGCCCCTCATACCTGCAAAAGTGTAAAAACAAAGAAAAAAGGGGCACTTCGGTTTCATTGTGAAAATTGACAGTGCCCTTTTCTCTCTCTCTCTCTTTTTTTTTTTAGTTTTGCAGGCATGGACTGCAAAACATGGACCGCCCCAGACACCCAAGGACTGCAGCACTGGCTGCAAGTAAGTAGGAAGTCCCCCTCCTGTCCTCAGCAGCAGCACAATCCTGGGGATCCCATCACAACCCACCAGTTTGCCAACCACTGGTCTAAAGAATCTCTTGTTCCTCCCTTATCATTTAGCCAATATCTGACCTGCAGATAGTCAGAAGACAGGGACTGCATTTCGCCCATCTCTTTTCACTGTACAAGACTTTGATTACATTGAATCCGGTGTTTAGAACAGGTCTTCCCCTACAAGACCCATCCATGAAAGTGGTCTAACAAGCCACCTATATTAAATTTAGCTTCTGACAGTACCAATGAGATTGGGAAATAATCTGAACACAATGATTTCCTATACCTGTCCCAGACATGCCCCACTTTGAGTATAAATGTATTGCCCTTAGCAACCTTTTTGCCTATGTTTAGACAAGATCCATAACAGCTCATTCACTGGAAGGCTGCTAAAGGCCTGTTCTAAATTTTCTTGGCCTGCACCATCTCCTGATATAACATCAGCAATACTGATTTTGAGTATTTCCTAGCTTTGCATACTTGAATCTAAATTTAATTCAGATGCTAGCTAGAGCTTAATATGTAAAATCTTACTACCAACAATATTGTATTTCTTTAAGCAAATAATTGGTAGCCCAAACCTGAGCTGCCCGCAGCGCCAAGTCTCGGCGTCTCTGTGGAGGGCTGCTGCTGGATCCTGTACCTCCCGCGCTACTGTGGGAGGCACCTTGGGAGAAAGGGACATTGGTCCCCTTCCCCTGAGAAAGGGAAGCAGCCCTGCAATGGGGCTACTCTATTTAGCGCCGACCACAATGTCGTGCTAAAGTAAAGGTGCTCGTGTAGGGCGTGCAGCCCTCCACGAGCGCCTTGGATCCTGTGGAGCTCAGCTCTGTGGATCTGCCTCTCCCCCTACCCCAACACACCTCCTGCCCACCCCCTGGCACACCTCCCCCCTCCCCGGAATGCCTCCCCCATGCCCCTGGCCACACCCCTGCCTCCCGTTCCGCAGCCTGGCGGTCTGGGAGACCGCTGAGCCTCAGAACCCATGTGACCGCCGTATGCTAGCCCAGCGCCAGCTGGTGCTGGGCCAGCTCTGGCAGGAGCCCAGCGGTGAGCCCCATAAATGTGCCTTGCGGTATGTTTGTGACTGTGGTCCGTGGCATGGAGCCGTGCCACAGACCACAGGATTGGGCTCTCAACTATTTGCCAAAATAAAGACAGGGCACATCTTGATAGGGACACTTTTTGTCTCATTTGTGATAAGGTAAAAGTTAACTGGCCATCGGAAATTGGACTCTATAAATGATAAATGGGGGTTCCTTTTTTTTTAATTGAGTTTTTCTATTTGTGCATGAGCTGCATTAAAATCATCCCTGAGGACCATTCCTCTTAACATTAGACACTTTAGCACAATGTTAACATTTTAATTTACATTGGAGAACAATGTCTTGGAAATAGTCCCTGTATTATTTAAACTTTAAATGTCAAGCTAATTTTTCCCCAGTTAATGCAGAAGGCAGATTCCTAAGTAGAACTAAATAACATAATTTGTTAGATTATTTAACTCATGTACAGTGTCCTTTCCAGTTCACAGCCCATTTGGAAAAAGAAAAAGAAAACAATTCTCAGTTACCAGACTTATTCATGGGTGTTCTCAGGGAAAACAAGATTCTTAAGTGGAAAGCAAGAGATATAGGCTTAAATAAGCTAGCTAGTATTTCTTTTTTCTCATATATGAAGAACAAATTATGTTTCAGGTCCCATCTCCTGTTATAGAGGCATTAATCCTTCCAGACACACTTTCTTAGGGCATCTTAGCAAAAATGGCCATTAGGGGATGATTTTAGGTGGAAATCACTAATCAGTAAAAATACAATGGAGAAGTACTAATTTCCCATCTGCCACATTGCTCTCACCTCAGAGGTTGCATGGGTGGGCGGGGGTGGGAGAAAAGAAGAGATATCTCTGCTTTTAAGCCCATGTCTTAAATAGGAGCATAATGTGACATGTAGTTTGACTTTATAAGGAAAAGATGAGGTGACCCGCTCACTAAGGGATGAGACTCAGATAAAATCCGTTAGAAAAGTACCATAGATACTCATCTAATAGTTTCTCTTATAGAATAAAACTTGTAAAAACCCATTTGAAAAAAAAAATGGGGTTCAGTGTCAGCTTTCCTGTGTAACCCAGCTGGCATCTATGTGACTCCAGTCTATGAGAAACACAGTTCAGGCGGGCCGTTTTTATCCACAGATTTGACTGAGCGCAGTTTCCAAACCCATGTGGAGGGACCCACCTGACTTTCTGGACGTGATCGAAAGCACCTTCTGGCCACATCTGGGAGGCTTTCAGAGACCTGTTTGGAGGCTGTACAGCCTCTCTGGACCTCAGAGCACCTCTTGACGTAAGCAGAAAGCACTTCTGGTCACTTCCAGAAGTCCTCTGTGGCCTGAACCCGCTGATTCGATTATCCACAGGTTTTGGAATCTGCGGGGAGTCTGGGAATGGATCCCCTGCAGATAATGAGGGCCAATTGCATATAAATACTGTACTAAATAATTCATTTAACTGTTTTAGGATCTGAAAGTCTGAAATTCAGGGGTGAACCTTGTAGACTAAGAGATAGCGACCAGTGGGATGGGGAGACAAGAGGATGGCACCCAGTGGCTCAGTGGGCAAAGCCTTTTGGCACAGGGTAGAACTGGATGAATACAAAACAAGACTAGCAAAAGCCCTCAAATGTGCACATCCTAACTGTAACCCCAAACTCCTCTGAATAAACTTATTCTCTCAGTCCCACTTGTTTCTGGATTGACCCTTCTTTGGATCTGCCCCTGTTTTCCATTCAGCTGTGGTCCTGATCCTGCCATGCTTTGCACTTCTGCTTTCCTTCTGCTTCCTTGCCTATGATGACTGATCACTGGTACATGGGATACCTATGAAAACATGACACTCTCACAGCTGGCAGAATTCACTCTGGATAGATATACTATTCATCCACACTTAGTTGTTTGTTTTTTTTAAATTGTCCGCAAATAGATACCTGAAAACATCCTTTCAAGCACTTTTCTGAAGCCAGTTACCAACTGAAGGATGGTGCTAACACATTTTTGCTGAAACGTTTTCATTAGCATCTGAGAACACACATTTGCTCTTCACTATGCAAATATCAGGCTTCATAAAGAATTAGGACAATTACGCAAGGCGCGCATGTGCTGTCTCTTTGGAATTCTTCCGTATGGTTCCAATTAATCCTTGCAAATTGTCTAGCAGCAAGCTAGTGGCAATTGTAAATGTTCATTAGCAGGTCCATTTGTTATAACCATGTTAGCTGATATACTCATTGTGTTATATCTGCACCGATGGAGTCGGAGCAGGGGAAAAAGTGGACCTTGTACAACGTTAGGCAGACAAGACCCCGTTGACGCTTGCACCCACCTGCGTGGGTGGCCATGTAGAACATAAATGTATGGAGGCTGCTTCGTGTGGCAAGCAATATGTGTCAGCGGCTTCCCTTTCTACTTGGAAGTGATGAGACCTGCTTAACATAAGAGCCACGTGAAATAAACTTCAGAAGTTTGAGAGCTGAAGTATTTAAGATTCTTAAATATATTTACTCACCATTACCATTAAACGTATGTTTCAATCCAGTAGATTCTCAGTGTATACCCGTAAATACTCAAAGCTTGAAAATGTCTTATTGACACACCATTAATTGTGATGCAAAAAGGAGCTCAGCCAACATATTTCTGAGAGTCATACATTATATATGTTGGGCAGCCCAATCCTAACCTGCGCTGGAACAGGCAGGTCTGTTGGCCTTCTCCATATCCAGCATGGAGTTGGGGGCGTCTGCAGCTCAGCCTGGGGCTAAGGAAATTTATTCACCTCACCCTGGGTAATGCGGCAGCAGCCCCAATGGGGCTACTCGGCGACCAAAAGAGGTGGCGCAGATCTGAGCAGCCCAGTGCTGTGCTGGGTCGACCAGGAGTGGGATTAGGATCCAGCCCAAATGCCGGATTCTGGTTCAACCTACTCACCCGATCCTGGACCACCCACGGGCCTGATAGCAGCCCGTCCTCCCCCTGCCCTGCAAAACCCCTGTTCTCCCCTCCCCAAACCACCACACCACTCTGACTCAGCCAGCGTGAACGTACATCTGTGCCAGCACAGCGGGGCTCAATTTGGCGTCTGGATCTGAGCTGGCCTGCCTCCTCCCGCAGTGGCACAGAAGTGCCTTATGGCACTTTTGTGACATCTCTGGCACTGGTGCAAGGGACTTGCACTGGCCCAAGCGTGCATTAGAATTGTGCACATGTGACTCAGGAGCCACCCCTGGGCTATGATGACTGAAAGTATTATCTATGTCCCATCCTCTAGGTCAGGTAAAAGGGACCCATTTGACAATACTGATTTTGAATGAGGAACACAATGCACAGTTAAGCCAATTGAAGTGATTCAGACCAGCAAATGAAAAATTTTAAGTACAGTCTTGTGGACCAGTGTGCCAAATGTATGAGAATATGGAAATATCCATAGGGATAAAAGCGTGTCCCTGCTTTAAGCTACCTGCCAAAAATGAGCAGATTTAATTCTGCTTCATGCTTGCTGCATTTACCCGCCATGTTCTTCAGCAGAGATGTTTTGACAAGCCCCTACAATTTCAGCCAAGCTGACAATACGATCATTTCGAACATCATGGCTTTGTCAGTTACTGAGATACATTGCTCAATTCCTTCTTCCCAAGCTGTTTACCAGTCTACAGCATGCCCTGATCATATCGCTCACTAAATTTAATCTTTCCATTGCCTCTTGCATGTTCCCAAGCAACAGTCCTTTTAAAACATGATTTTCAAGCCTCCATCTACTTCAAAGCTAGAGCATTTACCAAGGTCAGGAGGTTTATCCTCTTTCCCCCTTTCTCTCAGTATTCTTCAGCATCATAAGGTGCATCTTGCTGCATTCTCAGAGGGCACTTGTGTCACTGGGCTTTTATGCCCATATATCAAACTTTTCCCAGGTTCATCTTTTTTTAGGGTCACCTAACTATATTGTAATAGCCTTTTGACTTTCAACATATTCAAGACTATTGCGATCTGGAAGTTATCTCACAGTTGTTATACCAGAATTCTTATCCCCCCCCCCCCAAAAAAAAAAAAAAACCCAGTGCATATGAACCAAGAGTTCCAGGCATTTCAGCTTCTCCTGCTGACTCACTACGCTAGAGTCAGTTCACACAAAATCGTACACCATTTAATTGTTGGAAGGGAGAGGGGAACAGTAGCAGAGTAATCAGCAGAAGCCCCCCTTCCTATGGTAAAGATATACAGGCTGGCCCTTTGAATCCATGGATTCCTGACCCTGGTTCTCTGCGGCCCTTTTAAGGCCTTGAAATGTCACTTCCAGTTTTTACGATAAAACCAGAAGTGACCTTCAAAGGCCTCCTGAAGACCTCAGAAGGCCTTCTGAGGGCTGCAGATTCCATTATCCACAGTTTCCAGTATCCGCAGAAGGTCCTGGAATGGATCCCCTGTGAATATCAAGGGCCCACTGCAACCCATAACCCAAGCTAGTTGCTATCAATAAACATGCCCAGGAGCAGAGGCTTGGTTTATAAGAAATTACTTGCAGTCCAGAGTAGATTACTTACATCTTCTGATTATTCAGAAACCCTAATACTTTAGGAACAGACAACCCTAGAGCTCTTCTCTTTGTGTGCAAGTGTTTTGGGAGGTGGGATGTAGTCTGTCATTATAGAGACAGAGCACAAACATCTCACACATCCTCCTTTGGTGTCTGGAGAAAAAAAGAGAGTGCAAGGAGGGGAGGAAAGAGTTAAGGACCTGCAAGAACCACAGAGAGGACAGGAAGATGGTCTCAGGTGAGTGAACTGCACATTGCCCCCAGAGTCCTGCAGATGGTGTTGCATCCAAATTTCAACATTAATTATATAACTCATGATGACATGCACCAGAATGTATGAACTGACTTCATGGAAAAGTCTGGCAGTTGAGACCAGTATTTTTACACAAATCAGAGCTGAAAAGGAAGAGTAAGCGACGAAGTGTTGCAAATGAACATTGTATGTTCATTACTAGCGAATTCTCAAGATACAATAAAGTGTTTGATCAAAACAGAGAAATAAATAGAAGAACGAATGGAATCTGTGCACTCCACCAAAGTGTATCCCCAAGGACTCTGCTTCCTCTGCAGTCAACATTTGGACTCTTGATGACAGCAAATAGTTTTTTTAGATAGGGACTTGGCTAGCTTCAGGACAAGCAAACCATTCATTTTGGCAGTTGGCTCAAGCTGTCTGCTAGGTGTGCTTACTTAGGTCTTAGCACTGACCCTCTGAAAGACAAAGGCTCTCAATCAAATATATGGCAAAATCTTTGGGGGGGGGGGGGGGTTGGGAGATGTATCTTTCAACCTCTGGCCGCCCACTGGAGAGGGGAGTGTGTCTGTTTAAAACACAGAGGCTCAACACAAGCTTAGCTTCTGCCTTTCTCAGAACAAAAAAGGAGAACGGATGGCATTTTAGCAAATCTAGTCTCAAACAATAAACTTATTCTCACTTCCAACACTCCAAGTTAGTAACAATTGCGATCCTGGTCCATGTGCCTCCCGGGACCAGAACCGCAGAATGCTGCCCTCCCCCCCAAAGACTGCCATGCCCCACTTACCGGTCCCATCCAGAGCGTCTGACGGCATCCTCCAACCCTCCAAAAGCCTTCTGAGGCCTCTGGAGGGCCTCAGAAGTTCCTCAGTGTTCGTCAGAAAACGGGAGTGATGTTAAACAGCCCTCCGGAGGTCTAAGAAGGAGGGCTAGAGGATGCTGCATGAGGCCTCCCCAGTCCTCAGAAAGGCTCCATAGAGTGAGCGGCTGTGCAGCCGCACAGTGGCAGTAGGGGGGTCATGAGTGGTGGTGCTGCCCCCACAGGCATGACACCTTGGGGCATTTGCCCCCCCAATGACCCATGGAATGCCATGGATTAGTAAAGGAAGGGGAGAAAGTAAAGACAGACATGCGCATTTATTCATTTTCCACCTAAAACAAGAATAGCCATAGTTCCTATCCTTTTCTATTGAAACAGGATCCTTTTAATTCATAGCTTAAAGAGGAAAGGGAACAACACCAACAAAAACATCAACAAAGGAAAGGAGGAGAGTAAAACCCCCAACAGGGCAAAAGAATTTGCAAAGTAGATCACACCCTTCCACTGCCAAGTCTTCCCTTCCAAGGGCATTTCTGCAGGGTGCCCAAGCACTTGCCACTTATATGAACTGCAGAGATGGGCAGTCAGATCCAGCCCAAATTACCCCATGCTGATGAAGTGGGACCAGTGTAGACTGCTCTGCATCCCATGCAAGAGGGTAGTCTCCTTGGAGTAAGGAGACATTTGCTGCCCTTGCTTTCCAGGACAGCTCCAGCCCATGCAATAGGTCTACTCAGACCTGCAGGAGCTTTGTGGCTGGCAAAAGTTCATGTGCACCTGTGTTGGCAGATCAGGCCTGGGAGGTGGGATAGGATGTGGCATGTAAGCAGTGGCATTGTACGGGGTGCAAGTTGCACCAAGTGATGCACACGGGGGGATTGACACCACTATTGGCCTAAATTTTTAAAACCTTAGTATTTTTGAATAATACCACCATGTTATATATCATTTGATGCGTAATTTCATGCATAACACAATGAAACAATCTGTGTGGAAATAACTCTATTATAGCAAAGGTTATAGCCCAAAACCCAGCAGGGTGGGGCACTGGTGCATCACCATACCCACTGCCTGGGGCACCCTGCCCACTGCATGGAAGGAGGTCCATCATAAGAGTGACACACTGGTCTCCTGCACCAGGTAACACAAACCCTAGAGGCACCACTGCATATCAAAACGTAGGGGAACCCAGTGAGAGTCCCAGGATCTCTCCCAGGGTACGTTTGTTGCTGAAGACAAATGCTGTACTGGTGGTCAGCAGGTCTTCAGAAACATGGTTAGCAGGGCTTACTGGTGTGCTGTTGCTGCTCCCTCTCCACACATTTTTACACACTTGATCAAAACATCAGCAGAGGGCTATGTCAGGCTTGGATTGTAGAGACCTGGGTTCAAATTCCCACTCAGCCATGAAGGGTGCCTTGGAACAATTACTATCTCTCAGTCCACTCTTATCTCTCAGTCCACCAAATTGCAATGAACAAAACACGGGAGAATTTGTGTGTCTGCTAGCCTGTATTCCTTGAAGGAAGAGCACGAAACAAATCTGATAAACATATGCAAGTTTTACCAGAATAAAACAGATCCCAATATAGTCACACTTTCCAAATGAACAATGCTCAAAAACAAGCAAAAACAAGGGAATATAAAACAGAAATGAAACAGGTTTTTTACAGCCCAGCTACTACCATCTAATGCATATATTAAAAAGCATTAACAAAATTCTCTTTTAGTAGAATAAAGTTGAGAAAAAGAACTGCAGGGAAGAATACCTTACACTTAAATAATAAAACACTCTTAAGGAGCGGAAATGCTTTCAGCTTCCCCACATTTCTTGAATGCCACCCTCTCTGTAAGTAACTCATGTCCAATGGAATTATGTTTATCACCTGTCATTCTTCTGTATGAAAAGAAATTAGATTTGATTCACCTAAATGAGCCTAGACCTCCAATCTGTCCCCTGTTCCTTTATGATTTTGACCTGAAAGTACCACTTTTTTTTTTTTACTTAACACAACTGGAAGCAGCTCTTTCTCCATTAAAGTGAACTACAATTGTTCATGCAACACTCAATAAATAGACAAAGTACAATTTTGGGTTAAAACTAGGCCACATTTATTTCAATGAATGTCAATCAACCAGTTACTGCAACTCTGTAACAGGTCCTATCTTCATACATTCATCTACCCTATAGTGCAGTTACCTAACATGGGGGACATACCCCACCACTTTCTATTCCTCTTTTGGGGCATTCCCACCCTGACTCAACTGAAGATCATCTAGTGATGATCACAGCTTCTCTATGCCAGCGCCCAAAGGGGGTTGAGAAAGCTGAATTCCATCTCCTCCTCTTCTTCCCCAAGTCAGAAAGACTTTGAATTTGACTTCGCAGTTCAAGCCTTGGACTTATACCAGCTACATAGTGGACAGCAGTCCATAAACCATAAACCAGAAGGACTACCAAGGGGCTACGTCTCATTGGCCTACTGGTTGCCCACTCACCACAGCATGAAGTGTGCACTCCATCGGCACAGCAACATACTATGGACTGGTGGGGATAGGACTGGGTTGTTTGTCTTATCCTCCTTTGCACAAGAAGCTGACGGAACATACCAAGATCCAGGTCTACAGAGCTTGCATCCTGAGTACACTTCTGTACTGCAGCGAGTCATGGACTCTTCGCTCACAACAGGAGAGGAAACTGAACGCTTTCCACGTGCGCTGCCTCCGACGCATCCTCAGCATCACCTGGCAGGACAAAGTTCCAAACAACACAGTCCTGGAACGTGCTGGAATCCCTAGCATGTGTGCACTGCTGAAACAGAGACGCCTGCGTTGGCTCGGTCATGTTGTGAGAATGGATGATGGCCGGATCCCAAAGGATCTCCTCTATGGAGAACTCATGCAAGGAAAGTGCCCTACAGGTAGACCACAGCTGCGATACAAGGACATCTGCAAGAGGGATCTGAAGGCCTTAGGAGTGGATCTCAACAAGTGGGAAACCCTGGCCTCTGAGCGGCCCGCTTGGAGGCAGGCTGTGCAGCATGGCCTTTCCCACTTTGAAGAGACACTTGGCCAACAGACTGAGGCTAAGAGGCAAAGAAGGAAGGCCCACAGCCAGGGAGACAGACCAGGGACAGACTGCACTTGCTCCCGGTGTGGAAGGGATTGTCACTCCCGAATCGGCCTTTTCAGCCACACTAGACGCTGTTCCATAACCACCTTTCAGAGCGCGATACCAGAGTCTTTCGAGACTGAAGGTTGCCAACTCTCCTTAGTACAAGGCAAAGTGGGGAAAGGGAGGCAGCCCATTGGCTGCAAAAGGGATTTAGGAACAGAGCCTCCAAGGCTATGATTGCATCTCTGCTTAGCTCACTGTTCCATGTTGGCTTAACTGCAGAGCCCTCCCATGCCCCCCAGCAGCTAGTCCGACATCAGATTTGGGTACACATTTTTTGCACATTGCATGACTGGCTGTTGCAATGGGGTGGGCTTTTTGGGGGGGGAGGGGGGATATTCCAGTCGGTTTAAGAGATTTTGATATTGTTAGGCTATTTACAACTGGTTTTTGTGGGCTAGCCTAAGTATCTATCAGTAGTTCTCAAACCATTTGGCACCAGGACCCACTTTTTAAAATGACACTCTATCTGGACCCACCTAACTTTACAAGACTTTAAAAAAAAAGTGATCTAGAAATTATTTACTTGTTTGCTTGACCCCTCCTCCCCCATATAAAAACAGCACTTGATCCATTTCTTATAAGGAGGCAGCCCTAATAATCTTAAGGCTGGAGGGGCTTAGTTATGTGATCCAACCTCCACCTGCCCCCACTACCTGTCATAGACATACTTGGGGGAGAAAAACATACTAGAAAAAAGACACTCAAACATTTATCTTCGTATATTTACACAAGCTTGCAAACTGTAGGAGCTCAGCTGTTCGCAGGGCAATTAGCAGTTATCTGATTTTTGAATAGGGCTTGAGGCAATTATTTGTCTGATCTTTCTATCACCCATGTTTTCATAGGAGGCTCTACCGGACCCATCAGAAATCATTTCCCGATGCACCAGCTGAGTCCCAACTCACAGTTTGAGACATGCTGACCTTACTCATCAATAACATTGAAAATGCAATTCAAATTTCTGACTTACTGGGAAACAAAATTCTGGAAGGCTGTTTACACTGGCACCCCCCAAAGAAGCACATGAGACACAGGCTTGGAATGATTTAAACTTTATTAATAAACAACAAACCTGCAAAAGTGAAAAATTTATCTAAAGTCCCCTGGCGTGCTAGCATCTAATAGCTTGGGGAAAATGGCACTGGCCATCTACCTCCCCCTGACCCCAACAGGGCAGCACATCCTGGCTCAAGGTGTCACTCAATCGAGGACTGAGTTATCCTATCACGGCCAACCCCAAAGGGTCGAGGCAGCCAGCCAGCACAGACCCACAACGGAAAACCTTGTGTAAGCCTTTGCTTGAACCAGCCAAGGGGCTCGCCAGCCAGCCTCATCAACCCAGACAAGTGTTGTCAGAGCGGTTCTGGCTTACCCCTTGGCCTTGCTAACCTCAGCATGTACGCCGGCCCCTGCTCCTGGCTACCCAGCCAGCACGCGACCTGCCACACCGGGGGGGGTAGCCTAGCGCTTAACCCCCACCGCCCCATGGAAAAACCCAACAGGCTCCACAGACCCTGCTGCAGGTGAAACAGAAAAAATATCGGCCCCAGTCATAGATAGATGTACTCTGTGAGAACATGATCTCAGGGTGGAAGATGGAGGTTCCACTTGTCTGGACATAACCCACCTCAGGTACGCATTGATCTTGTGCCTGGAGATGCCAACTACAAGAGTGTTGACAGCCCCAAGCCAGACCCTTCTGGGTAACATGTCTGACCAGATTATGACAATTCCTGGTAGCCAGCTGTGCATCAGAGCAAGATTCCTATGGACCAGTAGCCTTAAGGACAATGAGGTCCTCTGGCACAGGTCATTCTCGCCAAAGTGTATTAACAGTACCTGAGAGGGGGTCCTGGAATCCAGAAAGCTCACACAGCAAAGGGAGTAGCTTGCCCCAGAGCATATATCTCTTGGTAGCCTACTACATCTCCACCATGTCACCCAAGTCGAGCTGGCTGCCAAATTCCGAGGCCGCTGCCCTCTTCCTCATCCAAAACACAATGGAATGTCCAATGATGAGGACACAGGCGGGGAACGATCAGCAGCGACCTGAAAATACAGAGAGAAGTGTAAGTAACCTGAATCTATAACCTAAGACCTGTAACAGTACAACCTTAAGTGTCCATCACACTGGGCAAAAGAACTAGGACCTATCACACCAGTCCCTGACCAGGTCGCAGCCATGGCCCCTACATGGGACACCCATCACACCGGGCACCCAAACACTCACTCAGTGGCACCTATCACACCAGGTACCGTTCATCCACACAGGCCAGGCCAACACTAGCCTATTGGCCTTGTACTTACCCTACATGGGACATCATCACACCAGGAATCCCAACACCCAGTGGTACCTGGGTATCATTCATCCAAACAGGCCAACACCAGGTATCATTCATTCAAACAGGCCAGGCCAACACTAGCTGGTTGGCCTTGTACTTACCCTACATAGGACACCCATCACACCGGGCACCCAAATACTCAGTGGTACCTATCACACCAGGTACCATTCATCCACACAGGCCAGGCCAATATTAGCCTATTGACCTTGTACTTACCCACCATGGGACACCCATCACACTGGGCACCCAAACACTCACTCAGTGGCACCTATCACACCAAGTACCATTCATCCACAAGCCAGGCCAGCACGTAGCCCATTGGCCTAGTACTTACTTAGGCAGACTTATAAGTGACTTATAAGTTACTTATAAGTAACACGGCCAGCAATGGAAGAGAAGTGAAGGGGGCAGAAGAGTGCCAGAAAAAAAGGGACACCAAGGCAGGAGGGCAGGGCTGGTGCAGAAGCTGGTTCAAATGGCTGTGACCAGACTGTTAGCAAGAGCTAGTTTTGTAGCACACTTTATCCTGCCTAGACTGACTCTGATTTATTTCTGGGCACCATCGGAGGTGCTAGTGACTAACTTCAAACACTCAGGGCGCAATCCTCACCCCCTTTCCAGCTCTGAGGTAAGGGGACAAACATTGCCCTACCTTGAGGAGACCTCCATAGCTGCCACCCAACTGCAGGGCACAGCACGTGCCCCACTGGCACCACTACGCCAGCACTGGAAAGGCCTAAATGGTTCAGAGTCCAGCTGTCCAAATCCAGCCATAGAATCCTGCTCACCCTACAGGCCCTCTGCAGTGGCAGGAATGAGGAAAGGCTCTTCTCATCCAAGTCCATATTCATTCAAAGAACTGATCCAGCCGCTCATCTGGGCACCTGTGGCTCTCCCTGCTCCACGTGACCTCTTTCTCTGAAGCTGCAGTGTCAGCTTGCAAGAGCTGCGACAGGGAGCTTGCCAGATCGGTGCAGACTGAAGCTGGGCAGGCTGCCAGCCCCAGCACAGCTGCACCATACCCCTCCGTTCCAAAAAGCAGCCCACTGCCTGTCTGTATTTGCCCGCCTTTGCCTCATGCGCTGAGAGGGAGGGGCAGTGCAAATGGCTGCCGGGCTGCAAACGCCCCACCGGAATTGTGATTGGAGACTTCCTGTATAATAAGTTTCAAAGCAGAAACAGAGGACAAGAGATGCAAACCTTCTCATGAAGAAATTGAAGGTTTTTTTCAGTCTTGTGGCTATAGGAGGATATCATGATAACTTTAATGGCTGTGATCTGTGAAAGGGCAGGAGGTCTGGTCTAGAGGGTAGAGCCTCCATTTGCCTGAAGATTAACATCCACAAGGTCGCCAGTTCGAGGCCACCGGCACCGTGCGACCTTGGAGCAGCCGGCAAGCTGCAGCTGAGCTGTTCCATCTGCTCGGAGCGTGGGAGGATGGAGGCCAGAATGTTAAACCAGATCGGAGTGTAACAGCTTGAATATGTAGTGGTTCTTGAAAGAGAGAACCTTCTTTCAATTTGTAAAAATCCCTGCGTGGATTTAATAAGCCTGCCTGTGTAAACCGCCTTGAATAAAGTCTTGAATAAAGACCAAGAAAGGCGGTATATAAATACTGTGTATTATTATTATTATTATTAAAAATTAACACCCACACCACTAGCTGGGAATCATGTTTCAGCTATATTAGTATGCATTAAACTTCAGCAAAGAAGGAAATTGCCTGCTCTAAATTGGGCTGCCTAGACCAGTCAAAGAGAAACAAATATCCAGTTTATTTTTGAGTATGTCTTTGAATTAGAGTCACTTAACAAAAATGTTGGTGGTTGACACCACGGGGATAGAAATAATTATTTAAATGCTATAGTATTCCAGCACGGATGGGTTTTAATCTATTGTCCTGTTTTCTGTACAGATTCCTAATCCCCTAACTGGCATGAGCTCAACTAACAGGCTGTAGGGGGGGGGGGGGGAATCCTAGCAGTTTCTTTTTACTTTCTCCCCTTCCACCAACAAAATTAAATGAAGTTTTATTCAAGGGGGGTACTAAAGTAGGAAGGCAAATCCTGTTAACAAACAAGGACATTTTGGCTTGTCTCCCCTGGAAAACAAGGAGATCAACAATGTCTCTCCTACTTAATACCTATAAACAGCTTAGCAGAAGAATGTTTTTCTAAAAGATGCAGACTGCAGAGAAATTTCCTTTTAGTGAAAACATACATAAAGGGCATTGCTTGTTCTGCGCATCATGTTTTACACATGGCGCCATCCTACTGAGTCATAGTTCCAGTGTGGCAGCTGCTGGGCCAACACTGGGTGCCGTAAAATCAGCATAAAGTCCTTTATGGCATCCAGAGACAAGAAGACAAGGGATGACCTGTGCTTTTCTGCCAGCACTGAATCCAGAGCTACAGCTGCCAGAGCAGATAAGAGCTTCTCAATGCAGTGCAGTGGTGGGGGAGGGTGGAACAGAGGTGGGGAGGGTGTAACGGGGCGGGGGGAAGGTATAATGGGGTGGATCTGGCCTGGGAAGGGGTGGGATTGGCAGAGGAGGCCTCTGCCAAGTCCTATTCCCCTTCCCCTGGACATCCTAAATAGGGCATTAGGACTTGCTCCAGTGATTTTACTGTCGCAGATCTGAGTAGCCCCATTGAGCAGGCTGGGGCTCAACACAGAGTAAGTGAACAAATTCTCCCTTATCCCAAGGAGACCTCCAGCCTGCTACTAATCAGTGCTGGATACAGCATGGATAGGATTGGGGTGTGAGTCAGAGAACAAATCGCAGTCAGTGTTCAACTAAAAATGTAAAATATGGCAAGAATGCAGTATACAACCATAGCTCCGGATACAGCCCAAGACAAGTGAATGTGTTCTGTTGCAAATTATCAGCACAGAAGCCAATAACTGCCAAGAGAGAGTGAGTGGGATTGCCATCTTGCCAGAATTGTGCTGGCTTGACCAGAACTGGAAGATACGAAGCCAGGAAGGGGGGGGGGAAATCCCGCTAGCTATTCTCGCTCTCAGTTCTCATGCATACACTTTTGTTTCACATGCATGAGCTGGCATTAGGTGTCCAGCAGCTGTTGTTTGTTGGGCACCATGACAGTTGGACAGTTGTGTGTATACCTCTGCAAATGGTCTTTGGATGGACTTTGCGGTGGACTTCAGATGCAGTGCCGCTCCAGAGATCGTTGTGTTTAATGATCTGAATATGGAGGTGGTTTCTCTAGCAGGGAGCTGGGGGGGAGGGGAATGGGTCTCCTGTTCTGTTGCAGGTTTTTTCCTCTCCCAGGGTGGGGGCGGGGTGTCTTAAGAGTGCTGAAAATGCAGGCAGACGCCTCACAGACTGCCACTAACATAAGAACATAAGAACATAAGAACAGCCCCACTGGATCAGGCCATAGGCCCATCTAGTCCAGCTTCCTGTATCTCACAGCGGCCCACCAAATGCCCCAGGGAGCACACCAGATAACAAGAGACCTCATCCTGGTGCTCTCCCCTACATCTGGCATTCTGACTTAACCCATTCCTAAAATCAGGAGGTTGCGCATACACATCATGGCTTGTACCCCATAATGGATTTTTCCTCCAGAAACTCGTCCAATCCCCTTTTAAAGGCGTCTAGGCTAGACGCCAGCACCACATCCTGTGGCAAGGAGTTCCACAGACTGACCACGTGCTGAGTAAAGAAATATTTTCTTTTGCCTGTCCTAACCCGCCCAACACTCAATTTTAGTGGATGTCCCCTGGTTCTGGTATTATGTGAGAGTGTAAAGAGCATCTCCCTATCCACTCTGTCCATCCCCTGCATAATTTTGTATGTCTCAATCATGTCCCCCCTCAAGCGTCTCTTTTCTAGGCTGAAGAGGCCCAAACGCCGTAGCCTTTCCTCATAAGGAAGGTGCCCCAGCCCCGTAATCATCTTAGTCGCTCTCTTTTGCACCTTTTCCATTTCCACTATGTCTTTTTTGAGATGCGGCGACCAGAACTGGACACAATACTCCAGGTGTGGCCTTACCATCGATTTGTACAACGGCATTATAATACTAACCGTTTTGTTCTCAATACCCTTCCTAATGATCCCAAGCATAGAATTGGCCTTCTTCACTGCCACCGCACATTGGGTCGACACTTTCATCGACCTGTCCACCACCACCCCAAGATTTCTCTCCTGATCTGCCACAGACAGCTCAGAACCCATCAGCCTTGCCTAGGAACTCCTTGCCACAGGATGTGGTGCTGGCGTCTAGCCTAGACGCCTTTAAAAGGGGATTGGACGAGTTTCTGGAGGAAAAATCCATTATGGGGTACAAGCCATGATGTGTATGCGCAACCTCCTGATTTTAGGAATGGGTTAAGTCAGAATGCC